>NW_026989777.1:0-364632 GCF_036321535.1 Camelus dromedarius | reverse complement strand
CTTTCACACACACTTATCTCTCAAAACTGAGCATGTGGAGAGACGTTCGTTCATCTAGCACAAAGGAACGGGTTGCAGGAGAAACTTTTACTCTGGTTTCTCAGTCTGTTTCCTAGTGCCGGTTTGAAGTTCCTGCAGTTTTCATTGTAAAATCGAGTTGGAGCTTGTACCTTCCCACATATATGTATGGATTGGAGTTCGAAACTGAAAAGGAACTTTGTGTTCCCAACAAGCTAGTTGAAGGACGGCTTTCACACACAATTATCTCTCAAACTGAGCATGTGGAGAGACGTTCATTCATCTAGCACAAAAGGAACTGGTTGCAGTATAAACTTTTACTCTGGTTTCTCAGTCTGTTTCCTAGTGCCGGTTTGATCTTCCTGTCGTTTTCACTGTAAAACCGATTTGAGCTTGTATCTTCCCATATATATGTATGGATTGGAGTTGGAAATTGAAAAGAAACTTTGTGTTCCCAACAAACTAGTTGAAGTACGGCTTTCGCACACACTTATCTCTCAAAACTGAGCATGTGGAGAGACGTTCGTTCATCTAGCACAAAGGGAACAGGTTTCAGGAGAAAGTTTTACTCTGGTTTCTCAGTCTGTTTCCTAGTGCCGGTTTGAAGTTCCTGCAATTTTCACTGTAAAACCGAGTTGGAGCTAGTACCTTCCATATATATGTATGGAGTGGAGTTGGAAAGTGAAAAGAAACTTTGTGTTCCCAACAAGCTAGTTGAAGTACGGCTTTCACACACACTTATCTCTCAAAACTGAGCATGTGGAGAGACTTTCGTACATCTAGCACAAAAGGAATGGGTTGCAGGAGAAACTTTTACTCTGGTTTCTCAGTCTGTTTCCTAGTGCCGGTTTGAACTTCCTGCAGTTTTCACTGTAAAACCGAGTTGGAGCTAGTACCTTCCCATATATATGTATGGATTGGAGTTCGAAACTGAAAAGAAACTTTGTGTTCCCAACAAGCTAGTTGAAGTACGGCTTTCACACACACTTATCTCTCAAAACTGAGCATGTGGAGAGACTTTCGTTCATCTAGCACAAAGGGAACGGGTTGATGGAGAAACTTTTACTCTGGTTTCTCAGTCTGTTTCCTAGTGCCGGTTTGAACTTCCTGCAGTTTTCACTGTAAAACTGAGTTGGAGCTAGTACCTTCCAATATGTATGTATGGAGTGAAGTTGGAAACTGGAAAGAAACTTTGTGTTCACAACAAGCTAGTTGAATTTCGGCTTTCACACACATTTATCTCTCAAAATTGAGCATGTGGAGAGACGTTCTTTCATCTAGCACAAAGGGAACAAGTTGCATGGGAAACTTTTACTCTGGGTTCTCAATCTGTTTCCTAGTGCCGTTTTGAAGTTCCTGCAGTTTTCACTGTAAAACCTAGTTGGAGCTAGTACTTTCCCTTATATATGTATGGATTGGAATTTGCAACTGAAAAGAAACTTTGTGTTCCCAACAAGCTAGTTGAAGGACGGCTTTCACACACAATTATCTCTCAGAACTGAGCATGTGGAGAGACGTTCATTCATCTAGCACAAAAGGAACGGGTTGCAGGAGAAACTTTTACTCTGTTTTCTCAGTCTGTTTCCTAGTGCCGGTTTGAAGTTCCTGCAGTTTTCATGTAAAACAGATTTGGAGCTAGTACCTTCCCATATATATGTATGGAGTGGAGTTTGCAACTGAAAAGAAACTTTGTGTTCCCAACAAGCTAGTTGAAAGACGGCATTCACACACACTTATCTCTCAAACTGAGCATGTGGAGAGACGTTCGTATATCTAGCACAAAGGGAACGGTTTGCAGGAGAAACTTTTACTCTGGTTTCTCAGTCTGTTTCCTAGGGCCGGTTTGAACTTCCTGCAGTTTTCACTGTAAAACCGAGTTGGAGCTTGTACCTTCCCATATATATGTATGGAGTGGTGTTGGAAACTGAAAAGTAACTTTGTGTTCCCAACAAGCTAGTTGAAGTACGGCTTTCAAACACACATATCTCTGAAAACTGAGCATTTGGAGAGACGTTCGTTCATCTAGCACAAATGGTACGGGTTGCAGCTGTAACTTTCACTGTGGTATCTCAGTCTGTTCCAAGTGCCGGTTGAAGTTCCTGCAGTTATCACTGTAAAACCTAGTTGGAGCTAGTAACTTCCCATATACATGTATGGAGTGGAGTTGGAAATTGAAAAGAAACTTTGTGTTCCCAACAAGCTAGTTGAAGGACGGCTTTAACACACACTTATCTCTCATAACTGAGCATGTGGAGAGACGTTCGTTCATCTAGCACAAAGGGAACGGGTTGCAGGAGAAACTTTTACTCTGGTTTCTCAGTCTGTTTCCTAGTGCCGGTTTGAAGTTCCTGCAGTTTTCACTGTAAAATCGAGTTGGAGCTAGTACCTTCCCATATATATGTATGGAGTGGAGTTCGAAACAGAAAAGAATCTTTGTGTTCCCAATAAGCTAGTTGAAGGACGGCTTTCACACACAATTATCTCTCAAAACTGAGCATGTGGAGAGACGTTCGTTCATCTAGCACAAATGGAACGGGTTGCAGTATAAACTTTTACTCTGGTTTCTCAGTCTGTTTCCTAGTGCCGGTTTGATCTTCCTGCAGTTTTCACTGTGAAACCGATTTGAGCTTGTATCTTCCCATATATATGTATGGAGTGGTGTTGGAAACTGAAAAGAAAATTTGTGTTCCCAACAAGCTAGTTGAAGGAAGGCTTTCACACACACTTTTCTCTCAAAACTGAGCATGTGGAGAGACGTTCGTTCATCTAGCACAAAAGGAACAGGTTGCAGGGGAAACTTTTACTCTGGTTTCTCAGTCTGTTTCCTAGTGCCGGTTTGAAGTTCCTGCAGTTTTCCCTGTAAAACCGTGTTGGAGCAAGTACCTTCCCATATATATGTATGGAGTGGAGTTTGCAACTGAAAAGTAACTTTGTGTTCTGAACAAGGTAGTTGAAGGACGGCTTTCACACACACTTATCTCTTAAAACTGAGCATGTGGAGAGACGTTCGTTCATCTAGCACAATGGGAACGAGTTGCAGGAGAAACTTTTACTATGGTTTCTCAGTCTGTTTCCTATTGCCGGTTTGAAGTTCCTGCATTTTTCACTGTAAAACCGAGTTGGAGCTAGTACCTTCCCATATATATGTATGGAGTGGAGTTGGAAACTGAAAAGAAACTTTGTGTTCCCAAGAAGATTGTTGAAGGACGGCTTTCACACACACTTATCTCTCAAAACTGAGCATGTTGAGAGACGTTCGTTCATCTAGCACAAAGGGAACGGGTTGCAGTATAAACTTTTACTCTGGTTTCTCAGACTGTTTCCAAGTGCCAATTTGAAGTTCCTGCAGTTTTCACTGTAAATCCGAGTTGGAGCTAGTACCTTCACATATATATGTATGGAGTGGAGTTCGAAACTGAAAAGAAACTTGGTGTTCCCAACAAGCTAGTTGAAGGACGGCTTTCACACACAATTATCTCTCAAAACTGAGCATGTGGAGAGACGTTCGTTCATCTAGCACAAAGGGAACGGGTTGCAGTATAAACTTTTACTCTGGTTTCTCAGTCTGTTTCCTAGTGCCGGTTTGATCTTCCTGCAGTTTTCACTGTAAAACCGATTTGAGCTTGAATCTTCCCATATATATATATGGAGTGGAGTTGGAAATTGAAAAGAAACTTTGTGTTCCCAAAAAACTAGTTGAAGTACGGCTTTCGCACACACTTATCTCTGAAAACTGAGCATGTGGAGAGACGTTCGTTCATCTAGCACAAAGGGAACAGGTTGCAGGAGAAAGTTTTACTCTGGTTTCTCAGTCTGTTTCCTAGTGCCGGTTTGAAGTTCCTGCAATTTTCACTGTAAAACCGAGTGGGAGCTAGTACCTTCCATATATATGTATGGAGTGGAGTTGGAATGTGAAAAGAAACTTTGTGTTCCCAACAAGCTAGTTGAAGTACGGCTTTCACACACATTTATCTCTCAAAACTGAGCATGTGGAGAGACTTTCGTACATCTAGCACAAAAGGAATGGGTGGCAGGAGAAACTTTTACTCTGGTTTCTCAGTCTGTTTCCTAGTGCCGGTTTGAACTTCCTGCAGTTTTCACTGTAAAACCGAGTTGGAGCTAGTACCTTCCCATATATATTTATGGGGTGGAGTAGGAAACTGAAAAGAAACTTTGTGTTCCCAGCAAGCTAGTTGAAGTTCGGCTTTCACACACATTTATCTCTCAAAACTGAGCATGTGGAGAGACGTTCGTTCATCTAGCACAAAGGGAACAAGTTGCATGGGAAACTTTTACTCTGGTTACTCAATCTGTTACCTAGTGCCGTTTTGAAGTTCCTGCAGTTTTCACTGTAAAACCTAGTTGGAGCTAGTACCTTCCCTTATATATGTATGGATTGGAGTTTGCAACTGAAAAGAAACTTTGTGTTCCCAACAAGCTAGTTGAAGGACGGCTTTCACACACACTTATCTCTCAAACTGAGCATGTGGAGAGACGTTCGTACATCTAGCACAAAGGGAACGTGTTGCAGGAGAAACTTTTACTCTGGTTTCTCAGTCTGTTTCCTAGGGCCGGTTTGAACTTCCTGCAGATTTCACTGTAAAACCGAGTTGGAGCTAGTACCTTCCCATATATATGTATGGAGTTGTGTTGGAAACTGAAAAGAAACATTCTGTTCCCAACAAGCTAGTTGAAGTACGGCTTTCTAACACACATATCTCTGAAAACTGAGCATGTGGAGAGACGTTCGTTCATCTAGCACAAATGGAACGGGTTGCAGGTGTAACTTTCACTGTGGTATCTCAGTCTGTTCCAAGTGCCAGTTGAAGTTCCTGCAGTTTTCACTGTAAAACCTAGTTGGAGCTAGTACGTTCCCATATATATGTATGGAGTGGAGTTGGAAATTGAAAAGTAACTTTGTGTTCCCAACAAGCTAGTTGAACGACGGCTTTCACACACACTTATCTCTCATAACTGAGCATGTGGAGAGACGTTCGTTCATCTAGCACAAAGGGAACGGTTTGCAGGAGAAACTTTTCTCTGGTTTCTCAGTCTGTTTCCTTGTGCCAGTTTGAAGTTCCTGCAGATTTCACTGTAAAACCGAGTTGGAGCTAGTACTTTCCCATATATATGTATGGAGTGGAGTTGGAAACTGAAAAGAAAATTTGTGTTCCCAACAAGCTAGTTGAAGGACGGCTTTCACACGCACTTATCTCTCAAAACTGAGCATGTGGAGAGACGTTCGTTCATCTAGCACAAAGGGAACGGGTTGCAGGAGAAACTTTTACTCTTGTTTCTCAGTCTGTTTCCTAGTGCCGGTTTGAAGTTCCTGCAGTTTTCACTGTAAAATCGAGTTGGAGCTAGTACCTTCCCATATATATGTATGGAGTGGAGTTCGAAACAGAAAAGAAACTTTGTGTTCCCAACAAGCTAGTTGAAGGACGGCTTTCACACACAATTATCTCTCAAAACTGAGCATGTGGAGAGACGTTCGTTCATCTAGCACAAAGGGAACGGGTTGCAGTATAAACTTTTACTCTGGTTTCTCAGTCTGTTTCCTAGTGCCGGTTTGATCTTCCTGCAGTTTTCACTGTAAAACCGATTTGAGCTTGTATATTCCCATATATATGTGTGGAGTGGTGTTGGAAATTGAAAATAAACTATGTGTTCCCAACAAACTAGTTGAAGTACGGCTTTCGCACACACTTATCTCTCAAAACTGAGCATGTGGAGAGACGTTCGTTCATCTAGCACAAAGGGAACAGGTTGCAGGAGAAAGTTTTACTCTGGTTTCTCAGTCTGTTTCCTAGTGCCGGTTTGAAGTTCCTGCAATTATCACTGTAAAACCGAGCTGGAGCTAGTACCTTCCATATATATGTATGGAGTGGAGTTGGAAAGTGAAAAGAAACTTTGTGTTCCCAACAAGCTAGTTGAAGTACGGCTTTCACACACACTTATCTCTCAAAACTGAGCATGTGGAGAGACTTTCGTACATCTAGCACAAAAGGAATGGGTTGCAGGAGAAACTTTTACTCTGGTTTCTCAGTCTGTTTCCTAGTGCCGGTTTGAAGTTCCTGCAGTTTTCACTGTAAAATCGAGTTGGAGCTAGTACCTTCCCATATATATTTATGGGGTGGATTAGGAAACTGAAAAGAAATTTTTTGTTTCCAACAAGCTAGTTGAAGGACGGCTTTCACACACATTAATCTCTCAAAACTGAGCATGTGGAGAGACCTTCGTTCATCTAACACAAAGGGAACGGGTTGATGGAGAAACTTTTACTCTGGTTTCTCAGTCTGTTTCCTAGTGCCGGTTTTAACTTCCTGCAGTTTTCAGTGTAAAACTCAGTTGGAGCTAGTACCTTCCAATATGTATGTATGGAGTGAAGTTGGAAACTAGAAAGAAACTTTGTGTTCCCAACAAGTTAGTTGAAGTTTGGCTTTCACACACATTTATCTCTCAAAATTGAGCATGTGCAGAGACGTTCGTTCATCTAGCACAAATGGAACAAGTTGCATGTGAAACTTTTACTCTGGTTTCTCAATCTGTTTCCTAGTGCCGTTTTGAAGTTCCTGCAGTTTTCACTGTAAAACCTAGTTGGAGCTAGTACCTTCCCTTATATATGTATGGATTGGAGTTTGCAACTGAAAAGAAACTTTGTGTTCCCAACAAGCTAGTTGAAGGACGGCTTTCACACACACTTATCTCTCAGAACTGAGCATGTGGAGAGACTTTCATTCATCTAGCACAAAAGGAACGGGTTGCAGGAGAAACTTTTACTCTGTTTTCTGAGTCTGTTTCCTAGGGCCGGTTTGAACTTCCTGCAGTTTTCACTGTAAAACCGAGTTGGAGCTAGTACCTTCCCATATATATGTATGGAGTGGTGTTGGAAACTGAAAAGAAACTTTGTGTTCCCAACAAGCTAGTTGAAGTACGGCTTTCACACACACATATCTCTGAAAACTGAGCATGTGGAGAGACGTTCGTTCATCTAGCACAAATCGAACGGTTTGCAGGCGTAACTTTCACTGTGGTATCTCAGTCTGTTCCAAGTGCCGGTTGAAGTTCCTGCAGTTTTCACTGTAAAACCTAGTTGGAGCTAGTACATTCCCATATATATGTATGGAGTGGAGTTGGAAATTGAAAAGAAATTTTGTGTTCCCAACAAGCTAGTTGAATTACGGCTTTCACACACACTTATCTCTCATAACTGAGCATCTGGAGAGACGTTCGTTCATCTAGCACAAAGGAAAAGGTTTGCAGGAGAAATTTTCTCTGGTTTCTCAGTCTGTTTCCTAGTGCCAGTTTGAAGTTCCTGCAGTTTTCACTGTAAAACCGAGTTGGAGCTAGTACTTTCCCATATATATGTATGGAGTGGTGTTGGAAACTGAAAAGAAAATTTGTGTTCCCAACAAGCTAGTTGAAGGACGGCTTTCACACACAATTATCTCTCAAAACTGAGCATGTGGAGAGACGTTCGTTCATCTAGCACAAAGGGAACGAGTTGCAGGAGAAACTTTTACTCTGGTTTCTCAGTCTGTTTCCTAGTGCCGGTTTGAAGTTCCTGCAGTTTTCACTGTAAAATCGAGTTGGAGCTAGTACCTTCACATATATATGTATGGAGTGGAGATCGAAACTGAAAAGAAACTTTGTGTTCCCAACAAGCAAGTTGAAGGACGGCTTTCACACACAATTATCTCTCAAAACTGAGCATGTGGAGAGACGTTCGTTCATCAAGCACAAAGGGAACGGGTTGCAGTATAAACTTTTACTCTGGTTTCTCAGTCTGTTTCCTAGTGCCGGTTTGATCTTCCTGCAGTTTTCACTGTAAAACCGATTTGAGCTTGTATCTTCCCATATATATGTATGGAGTGGAGTTGGAAACTGAAAAGAAAATTTGTGTTCCCAACAAGCTAGTTGAAGGAAGGCTTTCACACACACTTTTCTCTCAAAACTGAGCATGTGGAGAGACGTTCGTTCATCTAGCACAAAAGGAACAGGTTGCAGGGGAAACTTTTACTCTGGTTTCTCAGTCTGTTTCCTAGTGCCGGTTTGAAGTTCCTGCAGTTTTCCCTGTAAAACCGTGTTGGAGCAAGTACATTCCCATATATATGTAAGGAGTGGAGTTTGCAACTGAAAAGAAACTTTGTGTTCCGAACAAGCTAGTAGAAGTACGGCTTTCACACACAATTATCTCTCAAAACTGAGCATGTGGAGAGACGTCCGTTCATCTAGCACAAAGGGAACGGGTTGCAGGAGAATCTTTTACTCTGGTTTCTCAGTCTATTTCCTAGTGCCGGTTTGAATATCCTGCAGTTTTCACTGTAAAACCGAGTTGGAGGTAGTACCTTCCCATATATATGTATGGAGTGGAGTTGGAAACTGAAAAGAAACTTTGTGTTCCGAACAAGCTTGTTGAAGGACGGCTTTCACACACACTTATCTCTCAAAACTGAGCATGTGGAGAGACGTTCGTTCATCTAGCACAAAGGGAACAGGTTGCAGGGGAAACTTTTACTCTGGTTTCTCAGTCTGTTTCCTAGTGCCGGTTTGAAGTTCCTGCAGTTTTCCCTGTAAAACCGTGTTGGAGCAAGTACATTCCCATATATATGTAAGGAGTGGAGTTTGCAACTGAAAAGAAACTTTGTGTTCCGAACAAGCTAGTAGAAGTACGGCTTTCACACACAATTATCTCTCAAAACTGAGCATGTGGAGAGACGTCCGTTCATCTAGCACAATGGGAACGAGTTGCAGGAGAAACTTTTACTCTGGTTTCTCAGACTTTTCCTAGTGCCGGTTTGAAGTTCCTGCAGTTTTCACGGTAAAACCGTATTGGAGCTTGTACCTTCCCAAATATATGTATGGAGTGGAGTTTGCAACTGAAAAGAAACTTTGTGTTCCCAACAAGCTAGTTGAAGGACGGCTTTCACACACACTTATCTCTCAAAACTGAGCATGTGGAGAGACGTTCGTTCATCTAGCACAAAGGGAACGAGTTGCAGGAGAAACTTTTACTCTGGTTTCTCAGTCTATTTCCTAGTGCCGGTTTGAATATCCTGCAGTTTTCACTGTAAAACCGAGTTGGAGGTAGTACCTTCCCATATATATGTATGGAGTGGAGTTGGAAACTGAAAAGAAACTTTGTGTTCCGAACAAGCTTGTTGAAGAACGGCTTTCACACACACTTATCTCTCAAAACTGAGCATGTGGAGAGACGTTCGTTCATCTAGCACAATGGGAACGAGTTGCAGGATAAACTTTTACTCTGGTTTCTCAGTCTTTTTCCTAGTGCCGGTTTGAAGTTCCTGCAGTTTTCACTGTAAAACCGATTTGAGCTTGTATCTTCCCATATATATGTATGGAGTGGAGTTGGAAACTGAAAAGAAAATTTGTGTTCCCAACAAGCTAGTTGAAGGAAGGCTTTCACACACAATTTTCTCTCAAAACTGAGCATGTGGAGAGACGTTCGTTCATCTAGCACAAAAGGAACAGGTTGCAGGGGAAACTTTTACTCTGGTTTCTCAGTCTGTTTCCTAGTGCCGGTTTGAAGTTCCTGCAGTTTTCCCTGTAAAACCGTGTTGGAGCAAGTACATTCCCATATATATGTATGGAGTGGAGTTTGCAACTGAAAAGAAACTTTGTGTTCCGAACATGCTAGTTGAAGGACGGCTTTCACACACACTTATCTCTCAAAACTGAGCATGTGGAGAGACTTTCGTACATCTAGCACAAAAGGAATGGGTTGCAGGAGAAACTTTTACTCTGGTTTCTCAGTCTGTTTCCTAGTGCCGGATTGAAGTTCCTGCAGTTTTCACTGTAAAATCGAGTTGGAGCTAGTACCTTCCCATATATATTTATGGGGTGGAGTAGGAAACTGAAAAGAAATTTTTTGTTTCCAACAAGCTAGTTGAAGGACGGCTTTCACACACATTAATCTCTCAAAACTGAGCATGTGGAGAGACCTTCGTTCATCTAGCACAAAGGGAACGGGTTGATGGAGAAACTTTTACTCTGGTTTCTCAGTCTGTTTCCTAGTGCCGGTTTTAACTTCCTGCAGTTTTCAGTGTAAAACTGAGTTGGAGCTAGTACCTTGCAATATGTATGTATGGAGTGAAGTTGGAAACTGGAAAGAAACTTTGTGTTCCCAACAAGTTAGTTGAATTTCGGCTTTCACACACATTTATCTCTCAAAACTGAGCATGTGGAGAGACGTTCATTCATCTAGCACAAAAGGAACGGGTTGCAGGAGAAACTTTTACTCTGTTTTCTCAGTCTGTTTCCTAGTGCCGGTATGAAGTTCCTGCAGTTTTCAATGTAAAACAGATTTGGAGCTAGTACCTTCCCATATATATGTATGGAGTGGAGTTTGCAACTGAAAAGAAACTTTGTGTTCCCAACAAGCTAGTTGAAAGACGGCATTCACACACACTTATCTCTCAAACTGAGCATGTGGAGAGACGTTCGTACATCTAGCACAAAGGGAACGGGTTGCAGGAGAAACTTTTACTGTGGTTTCTCAGTCTGTTTCCTAGGGCCGGTTTGAACTTCCTGCAGTTTTCACTGTAAAACCGAGTTGGAGCTAGTACCATCCCATATATATGTATGGAGTGGTGTTGGAAACTGAAAAGAAACTATGTGTTCCCAACAAGCTAGTTTAAGTACGGCTTTCACACACACATATCTCTGAAAACTGAGCATGTGGAGAGACGTTCGTTCATCTAGCACAAATGGAACGGTTTGCAGGCGTAACTTTCACTGTGGTATCTCAGTCTGTTCCAAGTGCCGGTTGAAGTTCCTGCAGTTTTCACTGTAAAACCTAGTTGGAGCTAGTACATTCCCATATATATGTATGGAGTGGAGTTGGAAATTGAAAAGAAATTTTGTGTTCCCAACAAGCTAGTTGAATTACGGCTTTCACACACACTTATCTCTCATAACTGAGCATCTGGAGAGACGTTCGTTCATCTAGCACAAAGGGAACGGGTTGCAGGAGAAATTTTCTCTGGTTTCTCAGTCTGTTTCCTAGTGCCAGTTTGAAGTTCCTGCAGTTTTCACTGTAAAACCGATTTGGAGCTAGTACTTTCCCATATATATGTATGGAGTGGAGTTGGAAACTGAAAAGAAAATTTGTGTTCCAAACAAGCTAGTTGAAGGACGGCTTTCACACACAATTATCTCTCAAAACTGAGCATGTGGAGAGACGTTCGTTCATCTAGCACAAATGGAACGGGTTGCAGGAGAAACTTTTACTCTGGTTTCTCAGTCTGTTTCCTAGTGCCGATTTGAAGTTCCTGCAGTTTTCACTGTAAAATCGAGTTGGAGCTAGTACCTTCCCATATATATGTATGGAGTGGAGATCGAAACTGAAAAGAAACTTTGTGTTCCCAACAAGCAAGTTGAAGGACGGCTTTCACACACAATTATCTCTCAAAACTGAGCATGTGGAGAGACGTTCGTTCATCTAGCACAAAGGGAACGGGTTGCAGTATAAACTTTTACTCTGGTTTCTCAGTCTGTTTCCTAGTGCCGGTTTGATCTTCCTGAAGTTTTCACTGTAAAACCGATTTGAGCTTGTATCTTCCCATATATATGTATGGAGTGGAGTTGGAAACTGAAAAGAAAATTTGTGTTCCCAACAAGCTAGTTGAAGGAAGGCTTCCACACACACTTTTCTCTCAAAACTGAGCATGTGGAGAGACGTTCGTTCATCTAGCACAATGGGAACGAGTTGCAGGAGAAACTTTTACTCTGGTTTCTCAGTCTTTTTCCTAGTGCCGGTTTGAAGTTCCTGCAGTTTTCACGGTAAAACCGTGTTGGAGCTTGTACCTTCCCAAATATATGTATGGAGTGGAGTTTGCAACTGAAAAGAAACTTTGTGTTCCCAACAAGCTAGTTGAAGGACGGCTTTCACACACACTTATCTCTCAAAACTGAGCATGTGGAGAGACGTTCGATCATCTAGCACAAAGGGAACGAGTTGCAGGAGAAACTTTTACTCTGGTTTCTCAGTCTATTTCCTAGTGCCGGTTTGAATATCCTGCAGTTTTCACTGTAAAACCGAGTTGGAGGTAGTACCTTCCCATATATATGTATGGAGTGGAGTTGGAAACTGAAAAGAAACTTTGTGTTCCGAACAATCTAGTTGAAGGACGGCTTCAACACACACTTATCTCTCAAAACTGAGCATGTGGAGAGACGTTCGTTCATCTAGCACAATGGGAACGAGTTGCAGGAGAAACTTTTACTCTGGTTTCTCAGTCTTTTTCCAAGTGCCGGTTTGAAGTTCCTGCAGTTTTCACGGTAAAACCGTGTTGGAGCTTGTACCTTCCCAAATATATGTATGGAGTGGAGTTTGCAACTGAAAAGAAACTTTGTGTTCCGAACAAGCTAGTTGAAGGACGGCTTTCACACACACTTATCTCTCAAAACTGAGCATGTGGAGAGACGTTCGTTCATCTAGCACAAAGGGAACGAGTTGCAGGAGAAACTTTTACTCTGGTTTCTCAGTCTGTTTCCTAGTGCCGTTTTGAAGTTCCTGCAGTTTTCACATTAAAACCGAGTTGGAGCTAGTACCTTCCCTTATATATGTATGGAGTGGAGTTGGAAACTGAAAAGAAACTTTGTGTTCCCAACAAGCTAGTTGAAGGACGGCTTTCAAACACATTTAGCTCTCAAAACTGAGCATGTGGAGAGACGTTCGTTTATCTAGCACAAATGGAACGGGTTGCAGGAGAAACTTTTACTCTGGATTCTCAGTCTGTTTCCAAGTGCCAGTTTGATGTTCCTGCAGTTTTCACTGTAAAACCGAGTTGGAGCTTGTACCTTCCCTTATATATGTATGGTGTGGAGTTGGAAACTGAAAAGAAAATTTGTGTTCCCAACAAGCTAGTTGAAGGACGGCTTTCACACACACTTATCTCTCAAAACTGAGCTTGTGGAGAGACGTTCGTTCATCTAGCACAAAAGGAACAGGTAGCAGGGGGAACTTTTACTCTGGTTTCTCAGTCTGTTTCCTAGTGCCGGTTTGAAGTTCGTGCAGTTTTCACTGTAAAACCGTGTTGGAGCTTGTACATTCCCATATATATGTATGGATTGGAGTTTACAAATGAAAAGAAACTTTGTGTTCCCAACAAGCTAGTTGAAGGACGGCTTTCACACACAATTATCTCTCAAAACTGAGCATGTGGAGAGACGTTCGTTCATCTAGCACAAAATGAACTGGTTGCAGGAGAAACTTTTACTCTGAATTCTCAGTTCGTTTCCTAGTGCCGGTTTGAAGTTCCTGCAATTTTCAATGTAAAACCGAGTTGGAGCTTGTAACTTAACATATATATGTATGGAGTGGAGTTTGCAACTGAAAATAAACTTTGTGTTCCCAACAAGCTAGTTGAAGGACGGCTTTCACACACACTTATCTCTCAAAAGTGAGCATGTGGAGAGACGTTCGTTCATCTAGCACAAAGGGAACGAGTTGCAGGAGAAATTTTTACTCAGGTTTCTCAGTCTGTTTCCTAGTGCCGGTTTGAAGTTCCTGCAGTTTTCACTGTAAAACCGAGTTTAGCTAGTACCTTCCAATATATATGTATGGAGTGGAGTTGGAAACTGAAAAGAAACTTTGTGTTCCCAACAAGATTGTTGAAGTTCGGCTTTCACACACACGTATCTCTCAAAACTTAGCATGTGGAGAGACGATCGTTCATCTAGCACAAATGGAACGGTATGCAGGGGAAACTTTTACTCTGTTTTCTCAGTCTGTTTCCTAGTGCCGGTTTGAAGTTCCTGCAGTTTTCACTGTAAAGCCGAGTTGGAGCTAGTACCTTCCCTTATATATGTATGGAGTGGAGTTAGCAACTGAAAAGAAACTTTGTGTTTCCAACAAGCTAGTTGAAGGATGGCTTTCACACACACTTATCTCTCAAAACTGAGCATGTGGAGAGACGTTCGTTCATCTAGCACAAATGGAACGGGTTGCAGGAGAAACTTTTACTCTGGTTTCTAAGTCTGTTTCCAAGTGCCACTTTGATGTTCCTGCAGTTTTCACTGTAAAACCGAGTTGGAGCTTGTACCTTCCCTTATATATGTATTGAGTGGGGTTGGAAACTGAAAAGAAAATTTGTGTTCCCAACAAGCTAGTTGAAGGACGGCTTTCACACACACTTATCTCTCAAAACTGAGCTTGTGGAGAGACGTTCGTTCATCTAGCAAAAAAAGGAACAGGTAGCAGGGGGAACTTTTACTCTGGTTTCTCAGTCTGTTTCCTAGTGCCGGTTTGAAGTTCCTGCAGTTTTCACTGTAAAACCGTGTTGGAGCTTGTACCTTCCCATATATATGTATGGATTGGAGTTTACAACTGAAATGAAACTTTGTGTTCCCAACAAGCTATTTGATGGACGGCTTTCACACACAATTATCTCTCAAATCTGAGCATGTGGAGAGACGTTCGTTCATCTAGCACAAAAGGAACTGGTTGCAGGAGAAACTTTTACTCTGGATTCTCAGTCTGTTTCCTAGTGCCGGTTTGAAGTTCCTGCAATTTTCAATGTAAAACCGAGTTGGAGCTTGTAACTTCCCATATATATGTATGGAGTGGAGTTTGCAACTGAAAATAAACTTTGTGTTCCCAACAAGCTAGTTGAAGGACGGCTTTCACACACACTTATCTCTCAAAACTGAGCATGTGGAGAGACGTTCGTTCATCTAGCACAAAGGGAACGAGTTGCAGGAGAAATTTTTACTCAGGTTTCTCAGTCTGTTTCCTAGTGCCGGTTTGAAGTTCCTGCAGTTTTCACTGTAAAACCGAGTTTAGCTAGTACCTTCCAATATACATGTATGGAGTGGAGTTGGAAACTGAAAAGAAACTTTGTGTTCCCAACAAGACTGTTGAAGTTCGGCTTTCACACACACGTATCTCTCAAAACTTAGCATGTGGAGAGACGATCTTTCATCTAGCACAAATGGAACGGTATGCAGGGAAACTTTTACTCTGTTTTCTCAGTCTATTTCCTAGTGCCGGTTTGAAGTTCCTGCAGTTTTCACTGTAAAACCGAGTTGGAGCTAGTACCTTCCCTTATATATGTATGGATTGGAGTTGGAAACTGAAAAGAAACTTTGTGTTCCCAAAAAGCTAGTTGAAGAACGGCTTTCACACACACTTATCTCTCAAAACTGAGCATGTGGAGAGACGTTCGTTCATCTAGCACAAAGGGAACGAGTTGCAGTAGAAACTTTTACTCTGGTTTCTCAGTCTGTTTCCAAGTGCCAGTTTGATGTTCCTGCAGTTTTCACTGTAAAACCGAGTTGGAGCTTGTACCTTCCCTTATATATGTATGGTGTGGAGTTGGAAACTGAAAAGAAAATTTGTGTTCCCAACAAGCTAGTTGAAGGACGGATTTCACACACACTTATCTCTCAAAACTGAGCTTGTGGAGAGACGTTCGTTCATCTAGCACAAAAGGAACAGGTAGAAGGGGGAACTTTTACTCTGGTTTCTCAGTCTGTTTCCTAGTGCCGGTTTGAAGTTCGTGCAGTTTTCACTGTAAAACCGAGTTGGAGCTAGTACTTTCCCATATATATGTATGGAGTGGTGTTGGAAACTGAAAAGAAAATTTGTGTTCCCAACAAGCTAGTTGAAGGACGGCTTTCACACGCCTTTATCTCTCAAAACAGAGCATGTGGAGAGACGTTCGTTCATCTAGCACAAAGGGAACGGGTTGCAGGAGAAACTTTTACTCTGGTTTCTCAGTCTGTTTCCTAGTGCCGGTTTGAAGTTCCTGCAGTTTTCACTGTAAAATCGAGTTGGAGCTAGTACCTTCCCATATATATGTATGGAGTGGAGTTCGAAACAGAAAAGAATCTTTGTGTTCCCAATAAGCTAGTTGAAGGACGGCTTTCACACACAATTATCTCTCAAAACTGAGCATGTGGAGAGACATTCGTTCATCTAGCACAAATGGAACGGGTTGCAGTATAAACTTTTACTCTGGTTTCTCAGTCTGTTTCCTAGTGCCGGTTTGATCTTCCTGCAGTTTTCACTGTAAAACCGATTTGAGCTTGTATCTTCCCATATATATGTATGGAGTGGTGTTGGAAACTGAAAAGAAAATTTGTGTTCCCAACAAGCTAGTTGAAGGAAGGCTTTCACACACACTTTTCTCTCAAAACTGAGCATGTGGAGAGACGTTCGTTCATCTAGCACAAAAGGAACAGGTTGCAGGGGAAACTTTTACTCTGGTTTCTCAGTCTGTTTCCTAGTGCCGGTTTGAAGTTCCTGCAGTTTTCCCTGTAAAACCGTGTTGGAGCAAGTACCTTCCCATATATATGTATGGAGTGGAGTTTGCAACTGAAAAGTAACTTTGTGTTCCGAACAAGGTAGTTGAAGGACGGCTTTCACACACACTTATCTCTTAAAACTGAGCATGTGGAGAGACGTTCGTTCATCTAGCACAATGGGAACGAGTTGCAGGAGAAACTTTTACTATGGTTTCTCAGTCTGTTTCCTATTGCCGGTTTGAAGTTCCTGCATTTTTCACTGTAAAACCGAGTTGGAGCTAGTACCTTCCCATATATATGTATGGAGTGGAGTTGGAAACTGAAAAGAAACTTTGTGTTCCCAAGAAGATTGTTGAAGGACGGCTTTCACACACACTTATCTCTCAAAACTGAGCATGTTGAGAGACGTTCGTTCATCTAGACAAAGGGAACGGGTTGCAGTATAAACTTTTACTCTGGTTTCTCAGACTGTTTCCAAGTGCCAATTTGAAGTTCCTGCAGTTTTCACTGTAAATCCGAGTTGGAGCTAGTACCTTCACATATATATGTATGGAGTGGAGTTCGAAACTGAAAAGAAACTTGGTGTTCCCAACAAGCTAGTTGAAGGACGGCTTTCACACACAATTATCTCTCAAAACTGAGCATGTGGAGAGACGTTCGTTCATCTAGCACAAAGGGAACGGGTTGCAGTATAAACTTTTACTCTGGTTTCTCAGTCTGTTTCCTAGTGCCGGTTTGATCTTCCTGCAGTTTTCACTGTAAAACCGATTTGAGCTTGAATCTTCCCATATATATATATGGAGTGGAGTTGGAAATTGAAAAGAAAATTTGTGTTCCCAAAAAACTAGTTGAAGTACGGCTTTCGCACACACTTATCTCTGAAAACTGAGCATGTGGAGAGACGTTCGTTCATCTAGCACAAAGGGAACAGGTTGCAGGAGAAAGTTTTACTCTGGTTTCTCAGTCTGTTTCCTAGTGCCGGTTTGAAGTTCCTGCAATTTTCACTGTAAAACCGAGTGGGAGCTAGTACCTTCTATATATATGTATGGAGTGGAGTTGGAATGTGAAAAGAAACTTTGTGTTCCCAACAAGCTATTTGAAGTACGGCTTTCACACACACTTATCTCTCAAAACTGAGCATGTGGAGAGACTTTCGTACATCTAGCACAAAAGGAATGGGTGGCAGGAGAAACTTTTACTCTGGTTTCTCAGTCTGTTTCCTAGTGCCGGTTTGAACTTCCTGCAGTTTTCACTGTAAAACCGAGTTGGAGCTAGTACCTTCCCATATATATTTATGGGGTGGAGTAGGAAACTGAAAAGAAACTTTGTGTTCCCAGCAAGCTAGTTGAAGTTCGGCTTTCACACACATTTATCTCTCAAAACTGAGCATGTGGAGAGACGTTCGTTCATCTAGCACAAAGGGAACAAGTTGCATGGGAAACTTTTACTCTGGTTACTCAATCTGTTACCTAGTGCCGTTTTGAAGTTCCTGCAGTTTTCACTGTAAAACCTAGTTGGAGCTAGTACCTTCCCTTATATATGTATGGATTGGAGTTTGCAACTGAAAAGAAACTTTTTGTTCCCAACAAGCTAGTTGAAGGACGGCTTTCACACACACTTATCTCTCAAACTGAGCATGTGGAGAGACGTTCGTACATCTAGCACAAAGGGAACGGGTTGCAGGAGAAACTTTTACTCTGGTTTCTCAGTCTGTTTCCTAGGGCCTGTTTGAACTTCCTGCAGATTTCACTGTAAAACCGAGTTGGAGCTAGTACCTTCCCATATATATGTATGGAGTTGTGTTGGAAACTGAAAAGAAACATTCTGTTCCCAACAAGCTAGTTGAAGTACGGCTTTCACACACACATATCTCTGAAAACTGAGCATGTGGAGAGACGTTCGTTCATCTAGCACAAATGGAACGGGTTGCAGGTGTAACTTTCACTGTGGTGTCTCAGTCTGTTCCAAGTGCCAGTTGAAGTTCCTGCAGTTTTCACTGTAAAACCTAGTTGGACTAGTACGTTCCCATATATATGTATGGAGTGGAGTTGGAAATTGAAAAGTAACTTTGTGTTCCCAACAAGCTAGTTGAACGACGGCTTTCACACACACTTATCTCTCATAACTGAGCATGTGGAGAGACGTTCGTTCATCTAGCACAAAGGGAACGGTTTGCAGGAGAAACTTTTCTCTGGTTTCTCAGTCTGTTTCCTTGTGCCAGTTTGAAGTTCCTGCAGATTTCACTGTAAAACCGAGTTGGAGCTAGTACTTTCCCATATATATGTATGGAGTGGAGTTGGAAACTGAAAAGAAAATTTGTGTTCCCAACAAGCTAGTTGAAGGACGGCTTTCACACGCACTTATCTCTCAAAACTGAGCATGTGGAGAGACGTTCGTTCATCTAGCACAAAGGGAACGGGTTGCAGGAGAAACTTTTACTCTGGTTTCTCAGTCTGTTTCCTAGTGCCGGTTTGAAGTTCCTGCAGTTTTCACTGTAAAATCGAGTTGGAGCTAGTACCTTCCCATATATATGTATGGAGTGGAGTTCGAAACAGAAAAGAAACTTTGTGTTCCCAACAAGCTAGTTGAAGGACGGCTTTCTCACACAATTATCTCTCAAAACTGAGCATGTGGAGAGACGTTCGTTCATCTAGCAAAAAAGGGAACGGGTTGCAGTATAAACTTTTACTCTGGTTTCTCAGTCTGTTTCCTAGTGCCGGTTTGATCTTCCTGCAGTTTTCACTGTAAAACCGATTTGAGCTTGTATCTTCCCATATATATGTATGGAGTGGAGTTGGAAACTGAAAAGAAAATTTGTGTTCCCAACAAGCTAGTTGAAGGAAGGCTTTCACACATACTTTTCTCTCAAAACTGAGCATGTGGAGAGACGATCTTTCATCTAGCACAAAAGGAACAGGTTGCAGGGGAAACTTTTACTCTGGTTTCTCAGTCTGTTTCCTAGTGCCGGTTTGAAGTACCTGCAGTTTTCCCTGTAAAACCGTGTTGGATCAAGTACATTCCCATATATATGTATGGAGTGGAGTTTGCAACTGAAAAGAAACTTTGTGTTCCGAACATGCTAGTTGAAGGACGGCTTTCACACAAACTTATCTCTCAAAACTGAGCATGTGGAGAGACGTTCGTTCATCTAGCACAATGGGAACGAGTTGCAGGAGAAACTTTTACTATGGTCTCTCAGTCTGTTTCCTAGTGCCGGTTTGATGTTCCTGCATTTTTCACTGTAAAACCGAGTTGGAGCTAGTACCTTCCCATATATATGTATGGAGTGGAGTTGGAAACTGAAAAGAAACTTTGTGTTCCCAACAAGATTGTTGAAGTACGGCTTTCACACACACTTATCTCTCAAAATTGAGCATGTTGAGAGACGTTCGTTCATCTAGAACAAAGGGAACGGGTTGAAGGTTTAACTTTTACTCTGGTTTCTCAGTCTGTTTCCAAGTGCCAGTTTGAAGTTCCTGCAGTTTTCACTGTAAATCCGAGTTGGAGCTAGTACCTTCCCATATATATGTATGGAGTGGAGTTCGAAACTGAAAAGAAACTTTGTGTTCCCAACTAGCTAGTTGAAGGACGGCTTTCACACACAATTATCTCTCAAAACTGAGAATGTGGAGAGACGTTCGTTCATCTAGCACAAAGGGAACGGGTTGCAGTATAAACTTTTACTCTGGTTTCTCAGTTTGTTTCCTAGTGCCGGTTTGATCTTCCTGCAGTTTTCACTGTAAAACCGATTTGAGCTTGTATATTCCCATATATATGTGTGGAGTGGTGTTGGAAATTGAAAAGAAACTATGTGTTCCCAACAAACTAGTTGAAGTACGGCTTTCGCACACACTTATCTCTCAAAACTGAGCATGTGGAGAGACGTTCGTTCATCTAGCACAAAGGGAACAGGTTGCAGGAGAAAGTTTTACTCTGGTTTCTCAGTCTGTTTCCTAGTGCCGGTTTGAATTTCCTGCAATTATCACTGTAAAACCGAGCTGGAGCTAGTACCTTCCATATATATGTATGGAGTGGAGTTGGAAAGTGAAAAGAAACTTTGTGTTCCCAACAAGCTAGTTGAAGTACGGCTTTCACACACACTTATCTCTCAAAACTGAGCATGTGGAGAGACTTTCGTACATCTAGCACAAAAGGAATGGGTTGCAGGAGAAACTTTTACTCTGGTTTCTCAGTCTGTTTCCTAGTGCCGGTTTGAAGTTCCTGCAGTTTTCACTGTAAAATCGAGTTGGAGCTAGTACCTTCCCATATATATTTATGGGGTGGAGTGGGAAACTGAAAAGAATTTTTTTGTTTCCAACAAGCTAGTTGAAGGACGGCTTTCACACACATTAATCTCTCAAAACTGAGCATGTGGAGAGACCTTCGTTCATCTAACACAAAGGAACGGGTTGATGGAGAAACTTTTACTCTGGTTTCTCAGTCTGTTTCCTAGTGCCGGTTTTAACTTCCTGCAGTTTTCAGTGTAAAACTGAGTTGGAGCTAGTACCTTCCAATATGTATGTATGGAGTGAAGTTGGAAACTAGAAAGAAACTTTGTGTTCCCAACAAGTTAGTTGAAGTTCGGCTTTCACACACATTTATCTCTCAAAATTGAGCATGTGCAGAGACGTTCGTTCATCTAGCACAAATGGAACAAGTTGCATGGGAAACTTTTACTCTGGTTTCTCAATCTGTTTCCTAGTGCCGTTTTGAAGTTCCTGCAGTTTTCACTGTAAAACCTAGTTGGAGCTAGTACCTTCCCTTATATATGTATGGATTGGAGTTTGCAACTGAAAAGGAACTTTGTGTTCCCAACAAGCTAGTTGAAGGACGGCTTTCACACACACTTATCTCTCAGAACTGAGCATGTGGAGAGACGTTCATTCATCTAGCACAAAAGGAACGGGTTGCAGGAGAAACTTTTACTCTGTTTTCTGAGTCTGTTTCCTAGTGCCGGTATGAAGTTCCTGCAGTTTTCAATGTAAAACAGATTTGGAGCTAGTACCTTCCCATATATATGTATGGAGTGGAGTTTGCAACTGAAAAGAAACTTTGTGTTCCCAACAAGCTAGTTGAAAGACGGCATTCACACACACTTATCTCTCAAACTGAGCATGTGGAGAGACGTTCGTACATCTAGCACAAAGGGAACGGGTTGCAGGAGAAACTTTTACTGTGGTTTCTCAGTCTGTTTCCTAGGGCCGGTTTGAACTTCCTGCAGTTTTCACTGTAAAACCGAGTTGGAGCTAGTACCTTCCCATATATATGTATGGAGTGGTGTTGGAAACTGAAAAGAAACTTTGTGTTCCCAACAAGCTAGTTGAAGTACGGCTTTCACACACACATATCTCTGAAAACTGAGCATGTGGAGAGACGTTCGTTCATCTAGCACAAATCGAACGGTTTGCAGGCGTAACTTTCACTGTGGTATCTCAGTCTGTTCCAAGTGCCGGTTGAAGTTCCTGCAGTTTTCACTGTAAAACCTAGTTGGAGCTAGTACATTCCCATATATATGTATGGAGTGGAGTTGGAAATTGAAAAGAAATTTTGTGTTCCCAACAAGCTAGTTGAATTACGGCTTTCACACACACTTATCTCTCATAACTGAGCATCTGGAGAGACGTTCGTTCATCTAGCACAAAGGGAACGGTTTGCAGGAGAAATTTTCTCTGGTTTCTCAGTCTGTTTCCTAGTGCCAGTTTGAAGTTCCTGCAGTTTTCACTGTAAAACCGAGTTGGAGCTAGTACTTTCCCATATATATGTATGGAGTGGAGTTGGAAACTGAAAAGAAAATTTGTGTTCCCAACAAGCTAGTTGAAGGACGGCTTTCACACACAATTATCTCTCAAAACTGAGCATGGGGAGAGACGTTCGTTCATCTAGCACAAAGGGAACGAGTTGCAGGAGAAACTTTTACTCTTGTTTCTCAGTCTGTTTCCTAGTGCCGGTTTGAAGTTCCTGCAGTTTTCACTGTAAAATCGAGTTGGAGCTAGTACCTTCCCATATATATGTATGGAGTGGAGATCGAAACTGAAAAGAAACTTTGTGTTCCCAACAAGCAAGTTGAAGGACGGCTTTCACACACAATTATCTCTCAAAACTGAGCATGTGGAGAGACGTTCGTTCATCAAGCACAAAGGGAACGTGTTGCAGTATAAACTTTTACTCTGGTTTCTCAGTCTGTTTCCTAGTGCCGGTTTGATCTTCCTGCAGTTTTCACTGTAAAACCGATTTGAGCTTGTATCTTCCCATATATATGTATGGAGTGGAGTTGGAAACTGAAAAGAAAATTTGTGTTCCCAACAAGCTAGTTGAAGGAAGGCTTTCACACACACTTTTCTCTCAAAACTGAGCATGTGGAGAGACGTTCGTTCATCTAGCACAAAAGGAACAGGTTGCAGGGGAAACTTTTACTCTGGTTTCTCAGTCTGTTTCCTAGTGCCGGTTTGAAGTTCCTGCAGTTTTCCCTGTAAAACCGTGTTGGAGCAAGTACATTCCCATATATATGTAAGGAGTGGAGTTTGCAACTGAAAAGAAACTTTGTGTTCCGAACAAGCTAGTTGAAGTACGGCTTTCACACACACTTATCTCTCAAAACTGAGCATGTGGAGAGACTTTCGTTCATCTAGCACAAAGGGAACGGGTTGCAGGAGAATCTTTTACTCTGGTTTCTCAGTCTATTTCCTAGTGCCGGTTTGAATATCCTGCAGTTTTCCCTGTAAAACCGTGTTGGAGGTAGTACCTTCCCATATATATGTATGGAGTGGAGTTGGAAACTGAAAAGAAACTTTGTGTTCCGAACATGCTAGTTGAAGGACGGCTTTCACACAAACTTATCTCTCAAAACTGAGCATGTGGAGAGACGTTCGTTCATCTAGCACAATGGGAACGAGTTGCAGGAGAAACTTTTACTATGGTCTCTCAGTCTGTTTCCTAGTGCCGGTTTGATGTTCCTGCATTTTTCACTGTAAAACCGAGTTGGAGCTAGTACCTTCCCATATATATGTATGGAGTGGAGTTGGAAACTGAAAAGAAACTTTGTGTTCCCAACAAGATTGTTGAAGTACGGCTTTCACACACACTTATCTCTCAAAATTGAGCATGTTGAGAGACGTTCGTTCATCTAGAACAAAGGGAACGGGTTGAAGGTTTAACTTTTACTCTGGTTTCTCAGTCTGTTTCCAAGTGCCAGTTTGAAGTTCCTGCAGTTTTCACTGTAAATCCGAGTTGGAGCTAGTACCTTCCCATATATATGTATGGAGTGGAGTTCGAAACTGAAAAGAAACTTTGTGTTCCCAACTAGCTAGTTGAAGGACGGCTTTCACACACAATTATCTCTCAAAACTGAGAATGTGGAGAGACGTTCGTTCATCTAGCACAAAGGGAACGGGTTGCAGTATAAACTTTTACTCTGGTTTCTCAGTTTGTTTCCTAGTGCCGGTTTGATCTTCATGCAGTTTTCACTGTAAAACCGATTTGAGCTTGTATATTCCCATATATATGTGTGGAGTGGTGTTGGAAATTGAAAAGAAACTATGTGTTCCCAACAAACTAGTTGAAGTACGGCTTTCGCACACACTTATCTCTCAAAACTGAGCATGTGGAGAGACGTTCGTTCATCTAGCACAAAGGGAACAGGTTGCAGGAGAAAGTTTTACTCTGGTTTCTCAGTCTGTTTCCTAGTGCCGGTTTGAATTTCCTGCAATTATCACTGTAAAACCGAGCTGGAGCTAGTACCTTCCATATATATGTATGGAGTGGAGTTGGAAAGTGAAAAGAAACTTTGTGTTCCCAACAAGCTAGTTGAAGTACGGCTTTCACACACACTTATCTCTCAAAACTGAGCATGTGGAGAGACTTTCGTACATCTAGCACAAAAGGAATGGGTTGCAGGAGAAACTTTTACTCTGGTTTCTCAGTCTGTTTCCTAGTGCCGGTTTGAAGTTCCTGCAGTTTTCACTGTAAAATCGAGTTGGAGCTAGTACCTTCCCATATATATTTATGGGGTGGAGTAGGAAACTGAAAAGAAATTTTTTGTTTCCAACAAGCTAGTTGAAGGACGGCTTTCACACACATTAATCTCTCAAAACTGAGCATGTGGAGAGACCTTCGTTCATCTAACACAAAGGAACGGGTTGATGGAGAAACTTTTACTCTGGTTTCTCAGTCTGTTTCCTAGTGCCGGTTTTAACTTCCTGCAGTTTTCAGTGTAAAACTGAGTTGGAGCTAGTACCTTCCAATATGTATGTATGGAGTGAAGTTGGAAACTAGAAAGAAAATTTGTGTTCCCAACAAGCTAGTTGAAGGACGGCTTTCACACACAATTATCTCTCAAAATTGAGCATGTGCAGAGACGTTCGTTCATCTAGCACAAATGGAACAAGTTGCATGGGAAACTTTTACTCTGGTTTCTCAATCTGTTTCCTAGTGCCGTTTTGAAGTTCCTGCAGTTTTCACTGTAAAACCTAGTTGGAGCTAGTACCTTCCCTTATATATGTATGGATTGGAGTTTGCAACTGAAAAGAAACTTTGTGTTCCCAACAAGCTAGTTGAAGGACGGCTTTCACACACACTTATCTCTCAGAACTGAGCATGTGGAGAGACGTTCATTCATCTAGCACAAAAGGAACGGGTTGCAGGAGAAACTTTTACTCTGTTTTCTGAGTCTGTTTCCTAGTGCCGGTATGAAGTTCCTGCAGTTTTCAATGTAAAACAGATTTGGAGCTAGTACCTTCCCATATATATGTATGGAGTGGAGTTTGCAACTGAAAAGAAACTTTGTGTTCCCAACAAGCTAGTTGAAAGACGGCATTCACACACACTTATCTCTCAAACTGAGCATGTGGAGAGACGTTCGTACATCTAGCACAAAGGGAACGGGTTGCAGGAGAAACTTTTACTGTGGTTTCTCAGTCTGTTTCCTAGGGCCGGTTTGAACTTCCTGCAGTTTTCACTGTAAAACCGAGTTGGAGCTAGTACCTTCCCTTATATATGTATGGAGTGGTGTTGGAAACTGAAAAGAAACTTTGTGTTCCCAACAAGCTAGTTGAAGTACGGCTTTCACACACACATATCTCTGAAAACTGAGCATGTGGAGAGACGTTCGTTCATCTAGCACAAATCGAACGGTTTGCAGGCGTAACTTTCACTGTGGTATCTCAGTCTGTTCCAAGTGCCGGTTGAAGTTCCTGCAGTTTTCACTGTAAAACCTAGTTGGAGCTAGTACATTCCCATATATATGTATGGAGTGGAGTTGGAAATTGAAAAGAAATTTTGTGTTCCCAACAAGCTAGTTGAATTACGGCTTTCACACACACTTATCTCTCATAACTGAGCATCTGGAGAGACGTTCGTTCATCTAGCACAAAGGGAACGGTTTGCAGGAGAAATTTTCTCTGGTTTCTCAGTCTGTTTCCTAGTGCCAGTTTGAAGTTCCTGCAGTTTTCACTGTAAAACCGAGTTGGAGCTAGTACTTTCCCATATATATGTATGGAGTGGAGTTGGAAACTGAAAAGAAAATTTGTGTTCCCAACAAGCTAGTTGAAGGACGGCTTTCACACACAATTATCTCTCAAAACTGAGCATGGGGAGAGACGTTCGTTCATCTAGCACAAAGGGAACGAGTTGCAGGAGAAACTTTTACTCTTGTTTCTCAGTCTGTTTCCTAGTGCCGGTTTGAAGTTCCTGCAGTTTTCACTGTAAAATCGAGTTGGAGCTAGTACCTTCCCATATATATGTATGGAGTGGAGATCGAAACTAAAAAGAAACTTTGTGTTCCCAACAAGCAAGTTGAAGGACGGCTTTCACACACAATTATCTCTCAAAACTGAGCATGTGGAGAGACGTTCGTTCATCAAGCACAAAGGGAACGGGTTGCAGTATAAACTTTTACTCTGGTTTCTCAGTCTGTTTCCTAGTGCCGGTTTGATCTTCCTGCAGTTTTCACTGTAAAACCGATTTGAGCTTGTATCTTCCCATATATATGTATGGAGTGGAGTTGGAAACTGAAAAGAAAATTTGTGTTCCCAACAAGCTAGTTGAAGGAAGGCTTTCACACACACTTTTCTCTCAAAACTGAGCATGTGGAGAGACGTTCGTTCATCTAGCACAAAAGGAACAGGTTGCAGGGGAAACTTTTACTCTGGTTTCTCAGTCTGTTTCCTAGTGCCGGTTTGAAGTTCCTGCAGTTTTCCCTGTAAAACCGTGTTGGAGCAAGTACATTCCCATATATATGTAAGGAGTGGAGTTTGCAACTGAAAAGAAACTTTGTGTTCCGAACAAGCTAGTAGAAGTACGGCTTTCACACACACTTATCTCTCAAAACTGAGCATGTGGAGAGACTTTCGTTCATCTAGCACAAAGGGAACGGGTTGCAGGAGAATCTTTTACTCTGGTTTCTCAGTCTATTTCCTAGTGCCGGTTTGAATATCCTGCAGTTTTCACTGTAAAACCGAGTTGGAGGTAGTACCTTCCCATATATATGTATGGAGTGGAGTTGGAAACTGAAAAGAAACTTTGTGTTCCGAACAAGCTTGTTGAAGGACGGCTTTCACACACACTTATCTCTCAAAACTGAGCATGTGGAGAGACGTTCGTTCATCTAGCACAATGGGAACGAGTTGCAGGAGAAACTTTTACTCTGGTTTCTCAGACTTTTTCCTAGTGCCGGTTTGAAGTTCCTGCAGTTTTCACGGTAAAAGCGTATTGGAGCTTGTACCTTCCCAAATATATGTATGGAGTGGAGTTTGCAACTGAAAAGAAACTTTGTGTTCCCAACAAGCTAGTTGAAGGGCGGCTTTCACACACACTTATCTCTCAAAACTGAGCATGTGGAGAGACGTTCGTTCATCTAGCACAAAGGGAACGAGTTGCAGGAAAAACTTTTACTCTGGTTTCTCAGTCTGTTTCCTAGTGCCGGTTTGAATATCCTGCAGTTTTCACTGTAAAACCGAGTTGGAGGTAGTACCTTCCCATATATATGTATGGAGTGGAGTTGGAAACTGAAAAGAAACTTTGTGTTCCGAACAAGCTTGTTGAAGAACGGCTTTCACACACACTTATCTCTCAAAACTGAGCATGTGGAGAGACGTTCGTTCATCTAGCACAATGGGAACGAGTTGCAGGAGAAACTTTTACTCTGGTTTCTCAGTCTTTTTCCTAGTGCCGTTTTGAAGTTCCTGCAGTTTTCACTGTAAAACCGATTTGAGCTTGTATCTTCCCATATATATGTATGGAGTGGAGTTGGAAACTGAAAAGAAAATTTGTGTTCCCAACAAGCTAGTTGAAGGAAGGCTTTCACACACAATTTTCTCTCAAAACTGAGCATGTGGAGAGACGTTCGTTCATCTAGCACAAAAGGAACAGGTTGCAGGGGAAACTTTTACTCTGGTTTCTCAGTCTGTTTCCTAGTGCCGGTTTGAAGTTCCTGCAGTTTTCCCTGTAAAACCGTGTTGGAGCAAGTACATTCCCATATATATGTAAGGAGTGGAGTTTGCAACTGAAAAGAAACTTTGTGTTCCGAACAAGCTAGTAGAAGTACGGCTTTCACACACACTTATCTCTCAAAACTGAGCATGTGGAGAGACTTTCGTTCATCTAGCACAAAGGGAACGGGTTGCAGGAGAATCTTTTACTCTGGTTTCTCAGTCTATTTCCTAGTGCCGGTTTGAATATCCTGCAGTTTTCACTGTAAAACCGAGTTGGAGGTAGTACCTTCCCATATATATGTATGGAGTGGAGTTGGAAACTGAAAAGAAACTTTGTGTTCCGAACAAGCTTGTTGAAGGACGGCTTTCACACACACTTATCTCTCAAAACTGAGCATGTGGAGAGACGTTCGTTCATCTAGCACAATGGGAACGAGTTGCAGGAGAAACTTTTACTCTGGTTTCTCAGTCTTTTTCCTAGTGCCGTTTTGAAGTTCCTGCAGTTTTCACTGTAAAACCGATTTGAGCTTGTATCTTCCCATATATATGTATGGAGTGGAGTTGGAAACTGAAAAGAAAATTTGTGTTCCCAACAAGCTAGTTGAAGGAAGGCTTTCACACACAATTTTCTCTCAAAACTGAGCATGTGGAGAGACGTTCGTTCATCTAGCACAAAAGGAACAGGTTGCAGGGGAAACTTTTACTCTGGTTTCTCAGTCTGTTTCCTAGTGCCAGTTTGAAGTTCCTGCAGTTTTCCCTGTAAAACCGTGTTGGAGCAAGTACATTCCCATATATATGTATGGAGTGGAGTTTGCAACTGAAAAGAAACTTTGTGTTCCGAACATGCTAGTTGAAGGACGGCTTTCACACACACTTATCTCTCAAAACTGAGCATGTGGAGAGACGTTCGTTCATCTAGCACAATGGGAACGAGTTGCAGGAGAAACTTTTACTATGGTTTCTCAGACTGTTTCCTAGTGCCGGTTTGATGTTCCTGCATTTTTCACTGTAAAACCGAGTTGGAGCTAGTACCTTCCCATATATATGTATGGAGTGGAGTTGGAAACTGAAAAGAAACTTTGTGTTCCCAACAAGATTGTTGAAGGACGGTTTCACACACACTTATCTCTCAAAATTGAGCATGTTGAGAGACGTTCGTTCATCTAGAACAAAGGGAACGGGTTGAAGGTTTAACTTTTACTCTGGTTTCTCAGTCTGTTTCCAAGTGCTAGTTTGAAGTTCCTGCAGTTTTCACTGTAAATCCGAGTTGGAGCTAGTACCTTCCCATATATATTTATGGAGTGGAGTTCGAAACTGAAAAGAATCTTTGTGTTCCCAACAAGCTAGTTGAAGGACGGCTTTCACACACAATTATCTCTCAAAACTGAGAATGTGGAGAGACGTTCGTTCATCTAGCACAAAAGGAACGGGTTGCAGTATAAACTTTTACTCTGGTTTCTCAGTTTGTTTCCTAGTGCCGGTTTGATCTTCCTGCAGTTTTCACTGTAAAACCGATTTGAGCTTGTATATTCCCATATATATGTGTGGAGTGGTGTTGGAAATTGAAAAGAAACTTTGTGTTCCCAACAAACTAGTTGAAGTACGGCTTTCGCACACACTTATCTCTCAAAACTGAGCATGTGGAGAGACGTTCGTTCATCTAGCACAAAGGGAACAGGTTGCAGGGGAAAGTTTTACTCTGGTTTCTCAGTCTGTTTCCTAGTGCCGGTTTGAAGTTCCTGCAAATTTCACTGTAAAACCGAGCTGGAGCTAGTACCTTCCTTATATATGTATGGAGTGGATTTGGAAAGTGAAAAGAAACTTTGTGTTCCCAACAAGCTAGTTGAAGTACGGCTTTCACACACACTTATCTCTCAAAACTGAGCATGTGGAGAGACTTTCGTACATCTAGCACAAAAGGAATGGGTTGCAGGAGAAACTTTTACTCTGGTTTCTCAGTCTGTTTCCTAGTGCCGGTTTGAAGTTCCTGCAGTTTTCACTGTAAAATCGAGTTGGAGCTAGTACCTTCCCATATATATTTATGGGGTGGAGTAGGAAACTGAAAAGAAATTTTTTGTTTCCAACAAGCTAGTTGAAGGACGGCTTTCACACACATTAATCTCTGAAAACTGAGCATGTGGAGAGACGTTCGTTCATCTAGCACAAAGGGAACGGGTTGCAGGAGAAATTTTCTTTGGTTTCTCAGTCTGTTTCCTAGTGCCAGTTTGAAGTTCCTGCAGTTTTCACTGTAAAACCGATTTGGAGCTAGTACTTTCCCATATATATGTATGGAGTGGAGTTGAAAACTGAAAAGAAAATTTGTGTTCCAAACAAGCTAGTTGAAGGACGGCTTTCACACACAAATATCTCTCAAAACTGAGCATGGGGAGAGACGTTCGTTCATCTAGCACAAATGGAACGGGTTGCAGGAGAAACTTTTACTCTGGTTTCTCAGTCTGTTTCCTAGTGCCGGTTTGAAGTTCCTGCAGTTTTCACTGTAAAATCGAGTTGGAGCTAGTACCTTCCCATATATATGTATGGAGTGGAGATCGAAACTGAAAAGAAACTTTGTGTTCCCAACAAGCAAGTTGAAGGACGGCTTTCACACACAATTATCTCTCAAAAATGAGCATGTGGAGAGACGTTCGTTCATCTAGCACAAAGGGAACGGGTTGCAGTATAAACTTTTACTCTGGTTTCTCAGTCTGTTTCCTAGTGCCGGTTTGATCTTCCTGCAGTTTTCACTGTAAAACAGATTTGAGCTTGTATCTTCCCATATATATGTATGGAGTGGAGTTGGAAACTGAAAAGAAAATTTGTGTTCCCAACAAGCTAGTTGAAGGAAGGCTTCCACACACACTTTTCTCTCAAAACTGAGCATGTGGAGAGACGTTCGTTCATCTAGCACAATGGGAACGAGTTGCAGGAGAAACTTTTACTCTGGTTTCTCAGTCTTTTTCCTAGTGCCGGTTTGAAGTTCCTGCAGTTTTCACGGTAAAACCGTGTTGGAGCTTGTACCTTCCCAAATATATGTATGGAGTGGAGTTTGCAACTGAAAAGAAAATTTGTGTTCCCAACAAGCTAGTTGAAGGACGGCTTTCACACACACTTATCTCTCAAAACTGAGCATGTGGAGAGACGTTCGATCATCTAGCACAAAGGGAACGAGTTGCAGGAGAAACTTTTACTCTGGTTTCTCAGTCTATTTCCTAGTGCCGGTTTGAATATCCTGCAGTTTTCACTGTAAAACCGAGTTGGAGGTAGTACCTTCCCATATATATGTATGGAGTGGAGTTGGAAACTGAAAAGAAACTTTGTGTTCCGAACAATCTAGTTGAAGGACGGCTTTCACACACACTTATCTCTCAAAACTGAGCATGTGGAGAGACGTTCGTTTATCTAGCACAAATGGAACGGGTTGCAGGAGAAACTTTTACTCTGGTTTCTCAGTCTGTTTCCAAGTGCCAGTTTGATGTTCCTGCAGTTTTCACTGTAAAACCGAGTTGGAGCTTGTACCTTCCCTTATATATGTATGGTGTGGAGTTGGAAACTGAAAAGAAAATTTGTGTTCCCAACATGCTAGTTGAAGGACGGCTTTCACACACACTTATCTCTCAAAACTGAGCTTGTGGAGAGACGTTCGTTCATCTAGCACAAAAGGAACAGGTAGCAGGGGGAACTTTTACTCTGGTTTCTCAGTCTGTTTCCTAGTGCCGGTTTGAAGTTCGTGCAGTTTTCACTGTAAAACCGTGTTGGAGCTTGTACATTCCCATATATATGTATGGATTGGAGTTTACAAATGAAAAGAAACTTTGTGTTCCCAACAAGCTAGTTGAAGGACGGCTTTCACACACAATTATCTCTCAAAACTGAGCATGTGGAGAGACGTTCGTTCATCTAGCACAAAAGGAACTGGTTGCAGGAGAAACTTTTACTCTGAATTCTCAGTTTGTTTCCTAGTGCCGGTTTGAAGTTCCTGCAATTTTCAATGTAAAACCGAGTTGGAGCTTGTAACTTAACATATATATGTATGGAGTGGAGTTTGCAACTGAAAATAAACTTTGTGTTCCCAACAAGCTAGTTGAAGGACGGCTTTCACACACACTTATCTCTCAAAACTGAGCATGTGGAGAGACTTTCGTTCATCTAGCACAAAGGGAACGAGTTGCAGGAGAAATTTTTACTCAGGTTTCTCAGTCTGTTTCCTAGTGCCGGTTTGAAGTTCCTGCAGTTTTCACTGTAAAACCGAGTTTAGCTAGTACCTTCCAATATATATGTATGGAGTGGAGTTGGAAAATGAAAAGAAACTCTGTGTTCCCAACAAGATTGTTGAAGTTCGGCTTTCACACACACGTATCTCTCAAAACTTAGCATGTGGAGAGACGATCGTTCATCTAGCACAAATGGAACGGTATGCAGGGGAAACTTTTACTCTGTTTTCTCAGTCTGTTTCCTAGTGCCGGTTTGAAGTTCCTGCAGTTTTCACTGTAAAACCGAGTTGGAGCTAGTACCTTCCCTTATATATGTATGGAGTGGAGTTTGCAACTGAAAAGAAACTTTGTGTTTCCAACAAGCTAGTTGAAGGATGGCTTTCACACACACTTATCTCTCAAAACTGAGCATGTGGAGAGAAGTTCGTTCATCTAGCACAAATGGAACGGGTTGCAGGAGAAACTTTTACTCTGGTTTCTAAGTCTGTTTTCAAGTGCCACTTTGATGTTCCTGCAGTTTTCACTGTAAAACCGAGTTGGAGCTTGTACCTTCCCTTATATATGTATGGAGTGGGGTTGGAAACTGAAAAGAAAATTTGTGTTCCCAACAAGCTAGTTGAAGGACGGCTTTCACACACACTTATCTCTCAAAACTGAGCTTGTGGAGAGATGTTCGTTCATCTAGCACAAAAGGAACAGGTAGCAGGGGGAACTTTTACTCTGGTTTCTCAGTCTGTTTCCTAGTGCCGGTTTGAAGTTCCTGCAGTTTTCACTGTAAAACCGTGTTGGAGCTTGTACCTTCCCATATATATGTATGGATTGGAGTTTACAACTGAAATGAAACTTTGTGTTCCCAACAAGCTATTTGATGGACGGCTTTCACACACAATTATCTCTCAAATCTGAGCATGTGGAGAGACGTTCGTTCATCTAGCACAAAAGGAACTGGTTGCAGGAGAAACTTTTACTCTGGATTCTCAGTCTGTTTCCTAGTGCCGGGTTGAAGTTCCTGCAATTTTCAATGTAAAACCGTGTTGGAGCTTGTACATTCCCATATATATGTATGGATTGGAGTTTACAAATGAAAAGAAACTTTGTGTTCCCAACAAGCTAGTTGAAGGACGGCTTTCACACACAATTATCTCTCAAAACTGAGCATGTGGAGAGACGTTCGTTTTTCTAGCACAAAAGGAACTGGTTGCAGGAGAAACTTTTACTCTGAATTCTCAGCTTGTTTCCTAGTGCCGGTTTGAAGTTCCTGCAATTTTCAATGTAAAACCGAGTTGGAGCTTGTAACTTCCCATATATATGTATGGAGTGGAGTTTGCAACTGAAAATAAACTTTGTGTTCCCAACAAGCTAGTTGAAGGACGGCTTTCACACACACTTATCTCTCAAAACTGAGCATGTGGAGAGACGTTCGTTCATCTAGCACAAAGGGAACGAGTTGCAGGAGAAATTTTTACTCAGGTTTCTCAGTCTGTTTCCTAGTGCCGGTTTGAAGTTCCTGCAGTTTTCACTGTAAAACCGAGTTTAGCTAGTACCTTCCAATATACATGTATGGAGTGGAGTTGGAAACTGAAAAGAAACTTTGTGTTCCCAACAAGACTGTTGAAGTTCGGCTTTCACACACACGTATCTCTCAAAACTTAGCATGTGGAGAGACGATCTTTCATCTAGCACAAATGGAACGGTATGCAGGGGAAACTTTTACTCTGTTTTCTCAGTCTGTTTCCTAGTGCCGGTTTGAAGTTCCTGCAGTTTTCACTGTAAAACCGAGTTGGAGCTAGTACCTTCCCTTATATATGTATGGAGTGGAGTTGGAAACTGAAAAGAAACTTTGTGTTCCCAACAAGCTAGTTGAAGGACGGCTTTCACACACACTTATCTCTCAAAACTGAGCATGTGGAGAGACGTTCGTTCATCTAGCACAAAAGGAACAGGTAGCAGGGGGAACTTTTACTCTGGTTTCTCAGTCTGTTTCCTAGTGCCGGTTTGAAGTTCGTGCAGTTTTCACTGTAAAACCGTGTTGGAGCTTGTACATTCCCATATATATGTATGGATTGGAGTTTACAAATGAAAAGAAACTTTGTGTTCCCAACAAGCTAGTTGAAGGACGGCTTTCACACACACTTATCTCTCAAAACTGAGCATGTGGAGAGACGTTGGTTCATCTAGCACAAAGGAACGGGTTGCAGGAGAAACTTTTACTCTGGTTTCTCAGTCTGTTCCAAGTGCCGGTTGAAGTTTCTGCAGTTTTCACAGTAAAACCTAGTTGGAGCTAGTACATTCCCATATATATGTATGGAGTGGAGTTGGAAAATGGAAAGAAACTTTGTGTTCCCAAAATGCTAGTTGAAGGACGTCTTTCACACACACTTATCTGTCAGAACTGAGCATGTGGGGAGACGTTCGTTCATTTAGCACAAATGGAACATGTTGCAGGAGAAACTTTTCTCTGGTTTCTCAGTCTGTTTCCTAGTGCCGGTTTGAACTTCCGGCAGTTTTCACTGTAAAACCGAGTTGGAGCTAGTCCCTTCCCTTATATATGTATGGGGTGGATTTGGAAACTGAAAAGAAACTTTGTGTTCAAATCAAGCTAGTTGAACGACGGTTTTCTCACACACGTATCTCTCAAAACTGAGCATGTTGAGAGACGTTCGTTCATCTAGCACAAATGGAACGGGTTTCAGGAGAAAGTTTTACTCTGGTTTCTCAGTCTGTTTCTTAGTTCCGGTTTGAAGTTCCTGCAGTTTTCACTGTAAAACCGAATTGGAGCTAGTACCTTCCCATATATATGTATGGAGTGGAGTTGGAAACTGAAAAGAAACTTTGTGTTCCCAACAAGCTATTTGAAGGACGGCTTTCACACACACTTATCTCTCAAAACTGAGCATGTGGAGAGACGTTCGTGCATCTAGCACAAAAGGAAAGGGTTGCAGGGGAAACTTTTACTCTGGATTCTCAGTCTGTTTCCTAGTGCCGGTTTGGAGTTCCTGCAATTTTCAACGTAAAACCGAGTTGGAGCTAGTACCTTCCCATATATATGTATGGAGTGGATTTGGAAACGGAAAAGAAACTTTGTGTTCCCAACAAGCTAGTTGAAGGACGGCTTTCACACACAATTATCTCTCAAAACTGAGCATGTGGAGAGACGTTCGTTCATCTAGCACAAAGGGAACGAGTTGCAGGAGAAATTTTTACTCAGGTTTCTCAGTCTGTTTCCTAGTGCCGGTTTGAAGTTCCTGCAGTTTTCACTGTAAAACCGAGTTTAGCTAGTACCTTCCAATATATATGTATGGAGTGGAGTTGGAAACTGAAAAGAAACTTTGTGTTCCCAACAAGATTGTTGAAGTTCGGCTTTCACACACACGTATCTCTCAAAACTTAGCATGTGGAGAGACGATCGTTCATCTAGCACAAATGGAACGGTATGCAGGGGAAACTTTTACTCTGTTTTCTCAGTCTGTTTCCTAGTGCCGGTTTGAAGTTCCTGCAGTTTTCACTGTAAAACCGAGTTGGAGCTTGTACCTTCCCTTATATATGTATGGAGTGGGGTTGGAAACTGAAAAGAAAATTTGTGTTCCCAACAAGCTAGTTGAAGGACGGCTTTCACACACACTTATCTCTCAAAACTGAGCTTGTGGAGAGACGTTCGTTCATCTAGCACAAAAGGAACAGGTAGCAGGGGGAACTTTTACTCTGGTTTCTCAGTCTGTTTCCTAGTGCCGGTTTGAAGTTCCTGCAGTTTTCACTGTAAAACCGTGTTGGAGCTTGTACCTTCCCATATATATGTATGGATTGGAGTTTACAACTGAAATGAAACTTTGTGTTCCCAACAAGCTATTTGATGGACGGCTTTCACACACAATTATCTCTCAAATCTGAGCATGTGGAGAGACGTTCGTTCATCTAGCACAAAAGGAACTGGTTGCAGGAGAAACTTTTACTCTGGATTCTCAGTCTGTTTCCTAGTGCCGGTTTGAAGTTCCTGCAGTTTTCACTGTAAAACCGAGTTTAGCTAGTATCTTCCAATATATATGTATGGAGTGGAGTTGGAAACTGAAAAGAAACTTTGTGTTCCCAACAAGCTTGTTGAAGTTCGGCTTTCACACACACGTATCTCTCAAAACTTAGCATGTGGAGAGACGATCGTTCATCTAGCACAAATGGAATGGTATGCAGGGGAAACTTTTACTCTGGATTCTCCTTCTGTTTCCTAGTGCCGTTATGAATTTCCTGCAGTTTTCACTGTAAAACCGAGTTGGAGTTAGTACATTCTCATATATATGTATGGAGTGGTGTTGGATACTTAAAAGAATCTTTGTGTTCCCAACAAGCTAGTTGAAGGACGGCTTTCACACATAATTATCTCTCAAAACTGAGCATGTGGAGAGACGTTCGTTCATCTAGAACAAAGTGAACAGGTTGCAGGAAAAACTTTTACTCTGGTTTCTCAGTCTGTTTCCTAGTGCCGGTTTGAAGTTCCTGCAGTTTTCACTGCAAATCCGAGTTGGAGCTAGTACATTCCCATATATATGTATGGAGTGGAGTTGGAAACTGAAAAGAAACTTTGTGTTCCCAACAAGCTAGTTGAAGGATGGCTTTCACACACACTAATCTCTCAAAACTGAGCATGTGGAGAGACGTTCGTTCTTCTAGCAGAAAGGGAACGAGTTAAAGGAGAAACTTTTACTTTGGTTTCTCAGTCTGTTTCCTAGTGCCGGTTTGAATTTCCTGCAGTTTTCACTGTAAAACCGAGTTGGATCTAGTACCTTCCAATATATATTTATGGAGTGAAGTTGGATCCTGAAAAGAAACTTTGTGTTCCAACAAGCTAGTTGAAGAACGCCTTTCACACACAATTATCTCTCAAAACTGAGCATGTGGAGAGACGTTCATTCATCTAGCACAAAGGGAACGGGATGCAGGAGAAAGTTTTACTCTGGTTTCTCAGTCTGTTTCCTAGTGCCGGTTTGAAGTTACTGCAGTTTTCACTGTAAAACCGTGTTGGAGCTTGTACCTTCCCAAATATATGTATGGAGTGGAGTTGGAAACTGAAAAGAAAATTTGTGTTCCCAAAAAGCTATTTGTAGAATGGCTTTCACACACTCTTATCTCTCAGAACTGAGCATGTGGAGAGAAGTTCGTTCATTTAGCACAAATGGAACGTGTTGCAGGAGAAACTTTTCTCTGGTTTCTCAGTCTGTTTCCTAGTGCCGGTCTGAATTTCCGGCAGTTTTCACTGTAAAACCGAGTTGGAGCTAGTCCCTTCCCTTATATATGTATGGGGTGGATTTGGAAACTGAAAAGAAACTTTGTGTTCCCAACACGCTAGTTGAAGAACGGCTTTCACACACACTTATATCTCAAAACTGAGCATGTGTAGAGACTTTCGTTCATCTAGCACATAGGGAACCGGTTGCAGGAGAAACTTTTACTCTGGTTTCTCAGTCTGTTTCTTAGTGCCGGTTTGAAGTTCCTGCAGTTTTCACTGTAAAACCGAATTGGAGCTAGTACCTTCCCATATATATGTATGGATTGGAGTTGGAAACTGAAAAGAAACTTTGTGTTCCCAACAAGCTTGTTGAAGGACGTCTTTCACACACACATATCTCTCAAACCTGAGCATGTGGAGAGACGTTCGTTCATCTAGCACAAAGGGAACAGGTTGCAGGAGAAACTTTTACTCTGGTTTCTCAGTCTTTTTCCTAGTGCCGGTTTGAAGTTCCTGCAGTTTTCACAGTAAAACCGAGTTGGAGATAGTAACTTCCCAGATATATTTATGGAGTGGATTTGGAAACTGAAAAGAAACTTTGTGTTCCCAACAAGCTAGTTGAAGGACGGCTTTCACACACACTTATCTCTCAAAACTGAGCATGTGGAGAGACGTTGGTTCATCTAGCACAAAGGAACGGGTTGCAGGAGAAACTTTTACTCTGGTTTCTCAGTCTGTTCCAAGTGCCGGTTGAAGTTTCTGCAGTTTTCACAGTAAAACCTAGTTGGAGCTAGTACATTCCCATATATATGTATGGAGTGGAGTTGGAAAATGAAAAGAAACTTTGTGTTCCCAAAATGCTAGTTGAAGGACGTCTTTCACACACACTTATCTGTCAGAACTGAGCATGTGGGGAGACGTTCGTTCATTTAGCACAAATGGAACATGTTGCAGGAGAAACTTTTCTCTGGTTTCTCAGTCTGTTTCCTAGTGCCGGTTTGAACTTCCGGCAGTTTTCACTGTAAAACCGAGTTGGAGCTAGTCCCTTCCCTTATATATGTATGGGGTGGATTTGGAAACTGAAAAGAAACTTTGTGTTCAAATCAAGCTAGTTGAACGACGGTTTTCTCACACACGTATCTCTCAAAACTGAGCATGTTGAGAGACGTTCGTTCATCTAGCACAAATGGAACGGGTTTCAGGAGAAAGTTTTACTCTGGTTTCTCAGTCTGTTTCTTAGTTCCGGTTTGAAGTTCCTGCAGTTTTCACTGTAAAACCGAATTGGAGCTAGTACCTTCCCATATATATGTATGGAGTGGAGTTGGAAACTGAAAAGAAACTTTGTGTTCCCAACAAGCTATTTGAAGGACGGCTTTCACACACACTTATCTCTCAAAACTGAGCATGTGGAGAGACGTTCGTTCATCTAGCACAAAAGGAAAGGGTTGCAGGGGAAACTTTTACTCTGGATTCTCAGTCTGTTTCCTAGTGCCGGTTTGGAGTTCCTGCAATTTTCAACGTAAAACCGAGTTGGAGCTAGTACCTTCCCATATATATGTATGGAGTGGATTTGGAAACGGAAAAGAAACTTTGTGTTCCCAACAAGCTAGTTGAAGGACGGCTTTCACACACACTTATCTCTCAAAACTGAGCATGTGGAGAGACGTTCGTTCATCTAGCACAAAGGAACGGGTTGCAGGAGAAACTTTTACTCTGGTTTCTCAGTCTGTTCAAAGTGCCGGTTGAAGTTTCTGCAGTTTTCACAGTAAAACCTAGTTGGATCTAGTACATTCCCATATATACGTATGGAGTGGTGTTGGAAACTGAAAAGAAACTTTGTGTTCCCAAAATGCTAGTTGAAGGACGGCTTTCACACACACTTATCTCTCAAAACTGAGCATGGGGAGAGACGTTCTTTCATCTAGCACAAAAGGAACAGGTTGCAGGAGAAACTTTTACTCTGGTTTCTCTGTCTTTTTCCTAGTGCCGGTTTGAAGTTCCTGCAGTTTTAACTGTAAAACCGAGTTGGAGCTATTACCTTCCCATATATATGTATGGAGTGGAGTTGGAAACTGAAAAGAAACTTTGTGTTTCCAACAAGCTAGTTGAAGGACGGCTTTCACACACACTTATCTCTCAAAACTGAGCATGTGGAGAGACGTTCGTTCATCTACACAAAAGGAACAGGTTGCAGGAGCAACTTTTACTCTGGATTCTCAGTCTGTTTCCTAGTGCCGGTTTGAAATTCCTGCAGTTTTCACTGTAAAACAGAGTTGGAGCTCGTACCTTCCCATATATTTGTATGGGGTGGGGTTGGAAACTGAAAAGAAATTTTTCCTTTCCAACAAGCTAGTTGAAAGACGGCTTTCACACACACTTATCTCTCAAAACTGAGCATGTGGAGACACGTTTGTTCATCTAGCACAAAGGGAACGGGTGGAAGGGGAAAGTTTTACTCTGGTTTCTCAGTCTGTTTCCTAGTGCCGGGTTAAACTTCCTGCAGTTTTCACTGTAAAACCGTGTTGGAGCTAGTACCTTCCCATATATATGTATGGAATGGATTTGGATACTGAAAAGAAACTTTGTGTTCCCAACAACCTAGTTGAAGGACGGATTTCACACACAATTATCTCTCAAATCTGAGCATGTGGAGAGACGTTCGTTCATTTAGCACAAAGGGAACAGGTTGCAGGGGAAAGTTTTACTCTGGTTTCTCAGTCTGTTTCCTAGTGCCGGTTTGAAGTTCCTGCAGTTTTCACTGTAAAACCGAGTTGGAGCTTGTACCTTCCCTTATATATGTATGGAGTGGAGTTGGAAACTGAAAAGAAACTTTGTGTTCCCAACAAGCTAGATGAAGGACGGCTTTCACACACACTTATCTCTCTAAACTGTGTATGTGGAGAGACGTTCGTTCATCTAGCACAAATGGAACGAGTTGCAGTAGAAACTTTTACTCTGGTTTCTCAGTCTGCTTCCTAGTGCCGGTTTGAAGTTCCTGCAATTTTCACTGTAAAACCGAGTTGGAGCTAGTACCTTCCCATATATATGTATGGAGTGGAGTTGGAAACTGAAAAGAAACTTTGTGTTCCCAAAAAGCTTGTTGAAGGACGTCTTTCACTCACAATTATCTCTCAAATCTGAGCATGTGAAGAGACGTTCGTTCATCTAGCACAAAGGGAACGGGTTGCAGGGGAACATTTTACTCTGGTTTCTCAGTCTGTTCAAAGTGCCGGTTGAAGTTTCTGCAGTTTTCACAGTAAAACCTAGTTGGATCTAGTACATTCCCATATATACGTATGGAGTGGTGTTGGAAACTGAAAAGAAACTTTGTGTTCCCAAAATGCTAGTTGAAGGACGGCTTTCACACACACTTATCTCTCAAAACTGAGCATGGGGAGAGACGTTCTTTCATCTAGCACAAAAGGAACAGGTTGCAGGAGAAACTTTTACTCTGGTTTCTCTGTCTTTTTCCTAGTGCCGGTTTGAAGTTCCTGCAGTTTTAACTGTAAAACCGAGTTGGAGCTATTACCTTCCCATATATATGTATGGAGTGGAGTTGGAAACTGAAAAGAAACTTTGTGTTTCCAACAAGCTAGTTGAAGGACGGCTTTCACACACACTTATCTCTCAAAACTGAGCATATGGAGAGACGTTCGTTCATCTACACAAAAGGAACAGGTTGCAGGAGCAACTTTTACTCTGGATTCTCAGTCTGTTTCCTAGTGCCGGTTTGAAATTCCTGCAGTTTTCACTGTAAAACAGAGTTGGAGCTCGTACCTTCCCATATATTTGTATGGGGTGGGGTTGGAAACTGAAAAGAAGTTTTTCCTTTCCAACAAGCTAGTTGAAAGACGGCTTTCACACACACTTATTTCTCAAAACTGAGCATGTGGAGACACGTTTGTTCATCTAGCACAAAGGGAACGGGTGGAAGGGGAAAGTTTTACTCTGGTTTCTCAGTCTGTTTCCTAGTGCCGGGTTAAACTTCCTGCAGTTTTCACTGTAAAACCGTGTTGGAGCTAGTACCTTCCCATATATATGTATGGAATGGATTTGGATACTGAAAAGAAACTTTGTGTTCCCAACAACCTAGTTGAAGGACGGATTTCACACACAATTATCTCTCAAATCTGAGCATGTGGAGAGACGTTCGTTCATTTAGCACAAAGGGAACAGGTTGCAGGGGAAAGTTTTACTCTGGTTTCTCAGTCTGTTTCCTAGTGCCGGTTTGAAGTTCCTGCAGTTTTCACTGTAAAACCGAGTTGGAGCTTGTACCTTCCCTTATATATGTATGGAGTGGAGTTGGAAACTGAAAAGAAACTTTGTGTTCCCAACAAGCTAGATGAAGGACGGCTTTCACACACACTTATCTCTCTAAACTGTGTATGTGGAGAGACGTTCGTTCATCTAGCACAAATGGAACGAGTTGCAGTAGAAACTTTTACTCTGGTTTCTCAGTCTGCTTCCTAGTGCCGGTTTGAAGTTCCTGCAATTTTCACTGTAAAACCGAGTTGGAGCTAGTACCTTCCCATATATATGTATGGAGTGGAGTTGGAAACTGAAAAGAAACTTTGTGTTCCCAAAAAGCTTGTTGAAGGACGTCTTTCACTCACAATTATCTCTCAAATCTGAGCATGTGAAGAGACGTTCGTTCATCTAGCACAAAGGGAACGGGTTGCAGGGGAACATTTTACTCTGGTTTCTCAGTCTGTTCAAAGTGCCGGTTGAAGTTTCTGCAGTTTTCACAGTAAAACCTAGTTGGATCTAGTACATTCCCATATATACGTATGGAGTGGTGTTGGAAACTGAAAAGAAACTTTGTGTTCCCAAAATGCTAGTTGAAGGACGGCTTTCACACACACTTATCTCTCAAAACTGAGCATGGGGAGAGACGTTCTTTCATCTAGCACAAAAGGAACAGGTTGCAGGAGAAACTTTTACTCTGGTTTCTCTGTCTTTTTCCTAGTGCCGGTTTGAAGTTCCTGCAGTTTTAACTGTAAAACCGAGTTGGAGCTATTACCTTCCCATATATATGTATGGAGTGGAGTTGGAAACTGAAAAGAAACTTTGTGTTTCCAACAAGCTAGTTGAAGGACGGCTTTCACACACACTTATCTCTCAAAACTGAGCATGTGGAGAGACGTTCGTTCATCTACACAAAAGGAACAGGTTGCAGGAGCAACTTTTACTCTGGATTCTCAGTCTGTTTCCTAGTGCCGGTTTGAAATTCCTGCAGTTTTCACTGTAAAACAGAGTTGGAGCTCGTACCTTCCCATATATTTGTATGGGGTGGGGTTGGAAACTGAAAAGAAATTTTTCCTTTCCAACAAGCTAGTTGAAAGACGGCTTTCACACACACTTATCTCTCAAAACTGAGCATGTGGAGACACGTTTGTTCATCTAGCACAAAGGGAACGGGTGGAAGGGGAAAGTTTTACTCTGGTTTCTCAGTCTGTTTCCTAGTGCCGGGTTAAACTTCCTGCAGTTTTCACTGTAAAACCGTGTTGGAGCTAGTACCTTCCCATATATATGTATGGAATGGATTTGGATACTGAAAAGAAACTTTGTGTTCCCAACAACCTAGTTGAAGGACGGATTTCACACACAATTATCTCTCAAATCTGAGCATGTGGAGAGACGTTCGTTCATTTAGCACAAAGGGAACAGGTTGCAGGGGAATGTTTTACTCTGGTTTCTCAGTCTGTTTCCTAGTGCCGGTTTGAAGTTCCTGCAGTTTTCACTGTAAAACCGAGTTGGAGCTTGTACCTTCCCTTATATATGTATGGAGTGGAGTTGGAAACTGAAAAGAAACTTTGTGTTCCCAACAAGCTAGATGAAGGACGGCTTTCACACACACTTATCTCTCTAAACTGTGTATGTGGAGAGACGTTCGTTCATCTAGCACAAATGGAACGAGTTGCAGTAGAAACTTTAACTCTGGTTTCTCAGTCTGCTTCCTAGTGCCGGTTTGAAGTTCCTGCAATTTTCACTGTAAAACCGAGTTGGAGCTAGTACCTTCCCATATATATGTATGGAGTGGAGTTGGAAACTGAAAAGAAACTTTGTGTTCCCAACAAGCTTGTTGAAGGACGTCTTTCACTCACAATTATCTCTCAAATCTGAGCATGTGAAGAGACGTTCGTTCATCTAGCACAAAGGGAACGGGTTGCAGGGGAACATTTTACTCTGGTTTCTCAGTCTGTTTCCTAGTGCCGGTTTGAAGTTCCTGCATTTTTCACTGTAAAACCGAGTTGGAGCTTATACCTTCCCATATATATGTAGGGAGTGGAGTTGGAAACTGAAAAGAATCTATGTGTTCCCAACAAGCTACTTGAAGAACGGCTTACACACACACCTATCTCTCAGAAAAGAGCATGTGGAGAGACGATCGTTCATCTAGCACAAAGGGAACGGGTTGCATTATAAACTTTTACTCTGGTTCCTCAGTCTTTTTCCTAGTGTCGGTTTGAAGTTCCTGTAGTTTTCACTGTAAAACCGAGTTGGGGCTAGTACATTCCCATATATATTTATGGGGTGGAGTTGGAAAGTGAAAAGAAACTTTGTGTTCCCAACAAGCTGGTTGAAGGGCGGCTTTCACACACACTTATCTCTCAAATCTGAGCATGTGAAGAGACGTTCGTTCATCTAGCACAAAGGGAACGGGTTGCAGGAGAAACATTTACTCTGGTTTCTCAGTCTGTTTCCTAGTGCCGGTTTGATGTTCCTGCAGTTTTCTATGTAAAACCGGGTTGGAGCTAGTACCTTCCAATATGTATGTATGGAGTGGAGTTGGAAACTGAAAAGAAACTATGTGATCCCAACAAGCTAGATGAACGACGGCTTTCACACTCACATATCTCTCATAACTGAGCATGTGGAGAGATGTTCGTTCATCTAGCACAAAGGGAACGGGTTGCATGAGAACATTTTACTCTGGTTTCTCAGTCTGTTTCCTAGTGCCGGTTTGAAGTTCCTGCATTTTCACTGTAAACCGAGTTGGAACTACTACCTTCCCATATATATGTATGGAGTGGGGTTGGAAACTGAAAAGAAACTTTGTGTTCCCAACAAGCTAGTTGAAGGACGGCTTTCACACACACTTATCTCTCAAAACTGAGCATGTGGAGAGACGTTCGTTCATCTAGCACAAAGGAACGGGTTGCAGGAGAAACTTTTACTCTGGTTTCTCAGTCTGTTCAAAGTGCCGGTTGAAGTTTCTGCCGTTTTCACAGTAAAACCTTGTTGGATCTAGTACATTCCCATATATACGTATGGAGTGGTGTTGGAAACTGAAAAGAAACTTTGTGTTCCCAAAATGCTAGTTGAAGGACGGCTTTCACACACACTTATCTCTCAAAACTGAGCATGGGGAGAGACGTTCTTTCATCTAGCACAAAAGGAACAGGTTGCAGGAGAAACTTTTACTCTGGTTTCTCAGTCTTTTTCCTAGTGCCGGTTTGAAGTTCCTGCAGTTTTAACTGTAAAACCGAGTTGGAGCTATTACCTTCCCATATATATGTATGGAGTGGAGTTGGAAACTGAAAAGAAACTTTGTGTTCCCAACAAGCTAGTTGAAGGACGGCTTTCACACACACTTATCTCTCAAAACTGAGCATGTGGAGAGACGTTCGTTCATCTACACAAAAGGAACAGGTTGCAGGATCAACTTTTACTCTGGTTTCTCAGTCTGTTTCCTAGTGCCGGTTTGAAATTCCTGCAGTTTTCACTGTAAAACAGAGTTGGAGCTCGTACCTTCCCATATATTTGTATGGGGTGGGGTTGGAAACTGAAAAGAAATTTTTTCTTTCCAACAAGCTAGTTGAAAGACGGCTTTCACACACACTTATCTCTCAAAACTGAGCATGTGGAGACACGTTTGTTCATCTAGCACAAAGGGAACGGGTGGAAGGGGAAAGTTTTACTCTGGTTTCTCAGTCTGTTTCCTAGTGCCGGGTTAAACTTCCTGCAGTTTTCACTGTAAAACCGAGTTGGAGCTAGTACCTTCCCATATATATGTATGGAGTGGATTTGGATACTGAAAAGAATCTTTGTGTTCTCAACAACCTAGTTGAAGGACGGATTTCACACACAATTATCTCTCAAATCTGAGCATGTGGAGAGACGTTCGTTCATTTAGCACAAAGGGAACAGGTTGCAGGGGAAAGTTTTACTCTGGTTTCTCAGTCTGTTTCCTAGTGCCGGTTTGAAGTTCCTGCAGTTTTCACTGTAAAATCGAGTTGGAGCTTGTACCTTCCCTTATATATGTATGGAGTGGAGTTGGAAACTGAAAAGAAACTTTGTGTTCCCAACAAGCTAGATGAAGGACGGCTTTCACACACACCTATCTCTCAGAAAAGAGCATGTGGAGAGACGATCGTTCATCTAGCACAAAGGGAACGGGTTGCAGTATAAACTTTTACTCTGGTTCCTCAGTCTTTTTCCTAGTGTCGGTTTGAAGTTCCTGTAGTTTTCACTGTAAAACCGAGTTGGGGCTAGTACATTCCCATATATATTTATGGGGTGGAGTTGGAAACTGAAAAGAAACTTTGTGTTCCCAACAAGCAGGTTGAAGGGCGGCTTTCACACACACTTATCTCTCAAATCTGAGCATGTGAAGAGACGTTCGTTCATCTAGCACAAAGGGAACGGTTTGCAGGAGAAACATTTACTCTGGTTTCTCAGTCTGTTTCCTAGTGCCGGTTTGATGTTCCTGCAGTTTTCTGTGTAAAACCGGGTTGGAGCTAGTACCTTCCAATATTTATGTATGGAGTGGAGTTGGAAACTGAAAAGAAACTATGTGATCCCAACAAGCTAGTTGAACGACGGCTTTCACACTCACATATCTCTCATAACTGAGCATGTGGAGAGATGTTCGTTCATCTAGTACAAAGGGAACGGGTTGCATGAGAACATTTTACTCTGGTTTCTCAGTCTTTTTTCTAGTGCCGGTTTGAAGTTCCTGCAGTTTTAACTGTAAAACCGAGTTGGAGCTATTACCTTCCCATATATATGTATGGAGTGGAGTTGGAAACTGAAAAGAAACTTTGTGTTCCCAACAAGCTAGTTGAAGGACGGCTTTCACACACACTTATCTCTCAAAACTGAGCATGTGGAGAGACGTTCGTTCATCTACACAAAAGGAACAGGTTGCAGGATCAACTTTTACTCTGGTTTCTCAGTCTGTTTCCTAGTGCCGGTTTGAAATTCCTGCAGTTTTCACTGTAAAACAGAGTTGGAGCTCGTACCTTCCCATATATTTGTATGGGGTGGGGTTGGAAACTGAAAAGAAATTTTTTCTTTCCAACAAGCTAGTTGAAAGACGGCTTTCACACACACTTATCTCTCAAAACTGAGCATGTGGAGACACGTTTGTTCATCTAGCACAAAGGGAACGGGTGGAAGGGGAAAGTTTTACTCTGGTTTCTCAGTCTGTTTCCTAGTGCCGGGTTAAACTTCCTGCAGTTTTCACTGTAAAACCGAGTTGGAGCTAGTACCTTCCCATATATATGTATGGAGTGGATTTGGATACTGAAAAGAATCTTTGTGTTCTCAACAACCTAGTTGAAGGACGGATTTCACACACAATTATCTCTCAAATCTGAGCATGTGGAGAGACGTTCGTTCATTTAGCACAAAGGGAACAGGTTGCAGGGGAAAGTTTTACTCTGGTTTCTCAGTCTGTTTCCTAGTGCCGGTTTGAAGTTCCTGCAGTTTTCACTGTAAAACCGAGTTGGAGCTTGTACCTTCCCTTATATATGTATGGAGTGGAGTTGGAAACTGAAAAGAAACTTTGTGTTCCCAACAAGCTAGATGAAGGACGGCTTTCACACACACTTATCTCTCTAAACTGTGTATGTGGAGAGACGGTCGTTCATCTAGCACCAATGGATCGAGTTGCAGTAGAAACTTTTACTCTGGTTTCTCAGTCTGCTTCCTAGTGCCGGTTTGAAGTTCCTGCAATTTTCACTGTAAAACCGAGTTGGAGCTAGTACCTTCCCATATATATGTATGGAGTGGAGTTGGAAACTGAAAAGAAACTATGTGTTCCCAACAAGCTAGTTGAAGGACGGCTTTCACACAAAATTATCTCTCAAATCTTAGCATGTGGAGAGACGTTCGTTCATCTAGCACAAAGGGAACGAGTTGCAGGAGAAACTTTTACTCTGGTTTCTCAGTCTGTTTCCTAGTGCCGGTTTGAAGTTCCTGAAATTTTCCCTGTAAACCCGATTTGGTGCTAGTACCTTCCCATATATATGTATGGAGTGGAGTTGGAAACTGAAAAGAAAATTTGTGTTCCCAACAAGCTAGTTGAAGGACGGCTTTCACACACACTTATCTCTCAAATCTGAGCATGTGGAGAGACATTCGTTCATCTAGCACAAAGGGAACGTTTTGCAGGAGAAACTTTTACTCTGGTTTCTAAGTCTGTTCCAAGTGCCGGTTGACGTTCTTGCAGTTTTCACTGTAAAATTTAGTTCGAGCTAGTACCTTCCCATATATATTTATGTAGTGGAGTTGGAAACTGAAAAGTAACTTTGTGTTCCCTACAAGCTAGGTGAAGTACGGCTTTCACACACAGTTATCTCTCAGAACTGAGCAGGTGGAGAGACTTTCGTTCATCTAGCAAAAAGGGAACGGGTTGCAGGAGAAACTTTTACTCTGGTTTCTCAGTCTGTTTCCTAGTGCCGGTTTGAAGTTCCTGCAGTTTTCACTGTAAAACCGAGTTGGAGCTAGTACCTTCCAATATGTATGTATGGAGTGGAGTTGGAAACTGAAAAGAAACTATGTGTTCCCAACAAGGTAGTTGAACGACGGCTTTCACACACACATATCTCTCATAACTGAGCATGTGGAGAGACGTTCGTTCATCTAGCAGAAAGGGAACGGGATGCAGGAGAACATATTACTCTGTTTTCTCAGTCTGTTTCCTAGTGCCGGTTTGAAGTTCCTGCAGTATTCACTGTAAAACCGAGTTGGAGCTAGTACCTTCCCATATATATGTATGGAGTGGGGTTGGAAATTGAAAAGAAACTTTGTGTTCCCAACAAGCTAGTTGAAGATCGGCTTTCACACACACTTATCTCTCAAAATTGAGCATGTGCAGAGACGTTCGTTCATCCAGCACAAAGGGAACAGGTTGAAGGAGAAACTTTTACACTGGTTTCTCAGTCTGTTTCCTTGTGCCGGTTTGAAGTTCCTGCAGTTTTCACTGTAAAACAGAGTTGGAGCTAGTACCTTCCCATATATATGTATGAAGTGGAGATGGAAACTTAAAAGACACTTTGTTTTCCCAATAAGCTAGTTGAAGGACGGCTTTCACACACTCATTTGTCTCAAAACTGAGCATGTGGAGAGACGTTCATTCATCCAGCACAAAGGGAACGAGTTGCAGGAGAAACTTTTACTCTGGTTTCTCAGTCTGTTTCCTAGTGCCTGTTTGAAGTTCCTGCAGTTTTCACTGTAAAACCGAGTTGGAGCTAGTACCTTCAAATATATATGTATGGAGTGGAGTTGGAAAGTGAAAAGAAACTTTGTGTTCCCAACAAGCTTGTTGAAGTACGGCTTTCAAATTCACTAATCTCTCAGAACTTAGCATGTGGAGAGACGTTCGTTCATCTAGCACAAAGGGAAAGGGTTGCAGGAGAAACTTTTACTCTGGTTTCTCAGTCTGTATCCTAGTGCCGGTTTGAAATTCCTGCAGTTTTCACTGTAAAACCGAGTTGGAGTTAGTACCTTCCGATATGTATGTATGGAGTGGAGTTGGAAACTGAAAAGAAACTTTGTGATCCCAACAAGCTATTTGAAGGACGGCTTTCACACACAATTATCTCTCAAACCTGAGTATGTGGAGAGACGTTCGTTCATCTAGCACTAAGGGAACGGGTTGCAGGAGAAACTTTTACTCTGGTTTCTCAATCTGTTCCAAGTGCCGGGTGAAGTTCCTGCAGTTTTCACAGTAAAACCTAGTTGGAGCTAGTACCTTCCCATATATATGTAGGGAGTGGTGTTGGATACTGAAAAGAAACTTTGTGTTCCCAACAAGCTAGTTTAAGGACGGCTTTCACACACACACGTCTCTCAAAACAGAGCATGTGGAGAGACGTACGTTCATCTAGCACAAAAGGAACAGGTGGCAGGAGAAACATTTACTCTGGTTTCTCAGTATTTTTCCTAGTGCCGGTTTGAAGTTCCTGCAGTTTTCACTGTAAAACCGAGTTGGAGCAAGTACCTACCCTTATATATGTATGGACTGGAGTTGGAAACTGAAAAGAAACTTTGTGTTCCCAATAAGCTAGTTGAAAGACGGCATTCACACACACTTATATCTCAAAACTGAGCATGTGGAGAGACGTTCGTACATCTAGCACAAAGGGAACGGGTTGCAGGAGAAACTTTTACTCTGGTTTCTCCGTCTGTTTCCTAGTGCCGGGATGAACTTACTGCAGTTTTCACTGTAAAACCGAGTTGGAGCTCGTACCTTCCCATATATATGTATGGAGTGGTGTTGGAAACTGAAAAGAAACTTTGTGTTCCCAACAAGCTAGTTGAAGGACGGCTTTCAAACACACTTATCCCTCTAAACAGTGCATGTGGAGAGACGTTCGTTCATCTAGCACAAAGAGAACGAGTTGCAGGAGAAACTTTTACTCTGGTTTCTCAGTCTGCTTCCAAGTGCCCTTTTGAAGTTCCTGCAGTTTTCACAGTAAAACCTAGTTGGAGCTGGTACCTTCCCATATATATGTATGGAGTGGAGTTGGAAACTGAAAAGAAACTTTGTGTTCCCAACAAGCTAGTTTAAGGACGGCTTTCACACACACTTATCTCTCAAAACAGAGCATGTGGAGAGACGTTCGTTCATCTAGCACAAAAGGAACAGGTGGCAGGGGAAACATTTACTCTGGTGTCTCAGAATTTTTCCTAGTGCCGGTATGAAGTTCCTGCAGTTTCCACTGTAAAACCGAGTTGGAGCAAGAACCTTCCCTTATATATGTATGGACTGTAGTTGGAAACTGAAAAGAAACTTTGTGTTCCCAACAAGCTAGTTGAAGCACGGCTTTCACACACACTTCTCTCTCAAAACTGAGCACGTGGAGAGACGTTTGTACATCTAGCACAAAGGGTCGGGTTGCAGGAGAAACTTTTACTCTGCTTTATCAGTCTGTTTCCTAGTGCCGGGATGAACTTACTGCAGTTTTCACTGTAAATCCGAGTTGGAGCTCGTACCTTCCCTTATATATGTATGGAGTGGTGTTGGAAACTGAAAAGAAACTTTGTGTTCCCAACAAGCTAGTTGAAGGACGGCTTTCAAACACACTTAACTCTCTAAACAGTGCATGTGGAGAGACGTTCGTTCATCTAGCACAAAGGGAACGAGTTGCAGGACAAACTTTTACTCTGGTTTCTCAGTCTGCTTCCTAATGCCGGTTTGAAGTTCCTGCAGTTTTCACTGTAAAACCAAGTTGGAGCTTGTACCTTCCCATATATATGTATGGAGTGGATTTGGAAACTGAAAAGAAACTTTGTGTTCCCAACAAGCTTGTTGAAATATGTCTTTCAATCACAATTATCTCTCAAAACTGAGCATTTGGAGAGACGTTCGTTCATCTAGCACAAAGGGAACGGGTTGAAGGAGAAACTTTTACTCTGTTTTCTCAGTGTGTTTCCTAGTGCCGGTTTGAAGTTCCTGCAGTTTTCACTGTAAAACAGTGTTGGAGCTAGTAGCTTCCCATATATATCTATGGAGTAGAGTGTGCAACTGAAAAGAAACTTTGTGTTCCCAACGAGCTAGTTGAAGGACGGCTTACACAGACACTTATCTCTCAAAGCTGAGCATGTGGAGAGACGTCCGTTCGTCTAGCACAAAGGAACGTGTTGCAGGAGAAATTTTTAGTCTGGTTTCTCAGTCTGTTTCCTAGTGCCGGTTTAAAATTCCTGCAGTTTTCACTGTAAAACCGATTTGGAGCTAGTACCTTCCGATATGTATGTATGGAGTGGAGTTGGAAACTGAAAAGAAACTTTGCGTTCCCAACAAGCTAGTTGAAGGACGGCTTTCACACACAATTATCTCTCAAACCTGAGCATGTGGAGAGACGTTCGTTCATCTAGCACTAAGGGAACGGGTTGAAGGAGAAACTTTTACTCTGGTTTCTCAGTCTGTTCCAAGTGCCGGGTGAAGTTCCTGCAGTTTTCACAGTAAAACCTACTTGGAGCTAGTACCTTCCCATATATATGTAGGGAGTGGTGTTGGATAATGAAAAGAAACTTTGTGTTCCCAAAAAGCTAGTTTAAGGACGGCTTTCACACACAAACATCTCTCAAAACAGAGCATGTGGAGAGACGTACGTTCATCTAGCACAAAATGAACAGGTGGCCGGAGAAACATTTACTCTGGTTTCTCAGTATTTTTCCTAGTGCCGGTTTGAAGTTCCTGCAGTTTTCACTGTAAAACCGAGTTGGAGCATGTACCTACCCTTATATATGTATGGACTGGAGTTGGAAACTTAAAAGAAACTTTGTGTTCCCAACAAGCTAGTTGAAGGACGGCTTTCACACACACTTATCTCTCAAAACTGAGCATGTGGAGAGAACTTCGTTCATCTAGCACAAAGGGAACGGGTTGCAGGAGAAACTTTTACTCTGGTTTCTCAGTCTGTTTCCTAGTGCCGGGATGAACTTACTGCAGTTTTCACTGTAAAACCGAGTTGGAGCTCGTACCTTCCCATATATATGTAAGGAGTGGTGTTGGAAACTGAAAAGAAACTTTGTGTTCCCAACAAGCTAGTTGAAGGACGGATTTCAAACACACTTATCTCTCTAAACAGTGCATGTGGATAGACGTTCGTTCATCTAGCACAAAGAGAACGAGTTGCAGGAGAAACTTTTACTCTGGTTTCTCAGTCTGCTTCCAAGTGCCGGTTTGAAGTTCCTGCAGTTTTCACATTAAAACCTAGTTGGAACTGGTACCTTCCCATATATATGTATGGAGTGGAGTTGGAAACTGAAAAGAAACTTTGTGTTCCCAACAAGCTAGTTTAAGGACGGCTTTCACACACACTTATCTCTCAAAACAGAGCATGTGGAGAGACGTTCGTTCATCTAGCACAAAAGGAACAGGTGGCAGGAGAAACATTAACTCTGGTGTCTCAGTATTTTTCCTAGTGCCGGTATGAAGTTCCTGCAGTTTTCACTGTAAAACCGAGTTGGAGCAAGAACCATCCCTTATATATGTATGGAATGTAGTTTGAAACTGAAAAGAAACTTTGTGTTCCCAACAAGCTAGTTGAAGGACGGCTTTCACACACACTTCCCTCTCAAAACTGAGCATGTGGAGAGACGTTTGTACATATAGCACAAAGGGAACGGGTTGCAGGAGAAACTTTTACTCTGGTTTATCAGTCTGTTTCCTAGTGCCGGGATGAACTTACTGCAGTTTTCACTGTAAATCCGAGTTGGAGCTCGTACCTTCCCATATATATGTATGGAGTGGTGTTGGAAACTGAAAAGAAACTTTGTGTTCCCAACAAGCTAGTTGAAGGACGGCTTTCAAACACACTTATCTCTCTAAACAGTGCATGTGGATAGACGTTCGTTCATCTAGCACAAAGGGAACGAGTTGCAGGACAAACTTTTACTCTGTTTTCTCAGTCTGCTTCCTAGTGCCGGTTTGAAGTTCCTGCAGTTTTCACTGTAAAACCAAGTTGGAGCTTGTACCTTCCCATATATATGTATGGAGTGGATTTGGAAACTGAAAAGAAACTTTGTGTTCCCAACAAGGATGTTTAATTATGTCTTTCAATCACAATTATCTCTCAAAACTGAGCATTTGGAGAGACGTTCGTTCATCTAGCACAAAGGAACGGGTTGCAGGAGAAATTTTTACTCTGTTTTCTCAGTTTGTTTCCTAGTGCCGGTTTGAAGTTCCTGCAGTTTTCACTGTAAAACCGGGTTGGAGCTAGTACCTTCCCATATATATCTATGGAGTGGAGTTTGCAACTGGAAAGAAACTTTGTGTTCCCAACAAGCTAGTTGAAGGACGGCTTACACACACACTTATCTCTCAAAGCTGAGCATGTGGAGGGACGTCCGTTCGTCTAGCAGAAAGGAACGGGTTGTAGGAGAAACTTTACTCTGGTTTCTCAGTCTGTTTCCTAGTGCCGGTTTGAAGTTCCTGCAGTTTTCACTGTAAAACAGAGTTGGAGCTAGTACCTTCCCATATATATGTATGGAGTGGAGTTGGAAATTGAAAAGAAACTTTGTGTTCCCAACAAGCTCGTTGAAAGACGGCTTCACACACACATATCTCTCATAACTGAGCACGTGGAGAGACGTTCGTTCATCTAGCACAAAGGGAACGGTTTGCAGGAGAACATTTTACTCTGGTTTCTCAGTCTGCTTCCTAGTGCCCGTTTGAAGTTCCTGCATTTTTCACTGTAAATCCGAGTTGGTGCTAGTACCTACCCATATATATGTATGGAGTGGAGTTGGAAACTGAAAAGAAACTCTGTGTTCCCAACAAGCTATTTGAAGAACGGCTTTCACACACACTTATCTCTCAAAACTGAGCATGTGGAGAGACGTTCGTTAATCTAGCACAAAGGGAACAGGTTGCAGGGGAAACTTTTACTCTGGTTTCTCAGTCTGTTTCCTAGTGCCGGTTTGAAGTTCCTGCAGATTTCACTCTAAACACCGTGTTGCAGCTAGTACCTTCACATATATATGTATGGAGTTGAGGTGGAAACTGAAGAGAAACTTTGTGTTCCCAACAAGCTAGTTGAAGGACTGCTTTCACAAACACTAATCTATCAAAACTGAGCATGTGGAGAGACGTTCGTTCATCTAGCAAAAAGGGAACAGGTTGCAGGAGAAACATTTACACTGGTTTCTCAGTCTGTTTCCTAGTGCCGTTTTGAAGTTCCTGCAGTTTTCACTGTAAAACCGAGTTGGAGCTAGTACCTTCCCAAATATATGTATGGAGTGGAGTTGGAAACTTAAAAGAAACTTTGTTTTCCCAATAAGCTAATTTAAGGACGGCTTTCACACACACTTATCTCTCAGAACTGAGCATGCGGATAGACGTTCGTTCATCTAGCACAACGGGAATGGGTTGCAGGAGTAACTTTTACTCTGGTTACTCAAACTGTTTCCTAGTGCCGGTATGAAGGTCCTGCAGTTTTAACTGTAAAACCGAGTTGGAACTAGTACCTTCCCACATATATGTATGGAGTGGAGTTTGAAACTGAAAAGAAACTTGGTGTTCCCAACAAGCTAGTTGAAGGTCGGCATTCACACACACTTATCTCTCAAAACTGAGCATGTGGAGAGACGTTCGTTCATCTAGCACAAATGAACGGGTTGCAGGAGAAATTTTTACTCTGGTTTCTCATTCTGTTTCCTAGTGCCAGTTTTAAGTTCCTGCAGTTTTCACTGTAAAACCGAGTTGGGATTTGTACCTTCCCATATATATGTAGGGAGTGGAGTTGGAAACTGAAAAGAAACTTTGTGTTCCCAACAAGCTATTTGAAGTAAGTCTTACACACAGACTTATCTCTCAGAACTGAGCATGTGGAGAGACGTTCGTTCATGTAGTACAAAGGGAACGGGTTGCAGTAGAAGTTTTACTCTGGTTTCTCAGTCTGTTTCCTAGTGTCGGTTTGTATTTCCTGCAGTTTTCTCTGTAAAACCGAGTTGGAGCTAGCACTTTCCCATATATATGTACGGGATGGAGTTGGAATCTGAAAAGAAACTTTGTGTTCCCAACAAGCTAGTTGAAGGACGGCTTTCACACACACTTATCTCTCAAAACTGAGTATGTGGAGAGACGTTCGTTCATTTAGCACAAAGGGAATGAGTTGCAGGAGAAACTTTTACTCTGGTTTCTCAGTCTGTTTCCTAGTGCCGGTTTGAAGTTCCTGAAGTTTTCACTGTAAAACCGAGTTGGAGCTAGTACCATCCAATATGTATGTATGGAGTGGAGTTGGAAAATGAAAAGAATCAATGTGTTCCAAACAAGCTAGTTGAAGGACGGCTTTCACAAACACTTATCTCTCAAAATTGAGCATGTGGAGAGAAGTTTGTTCATCTAGCTCAAAGGGAACAGGTTGCAGGGGAAATTTTTACTCTGGTTTCTCAGTCTGTTTCCTAGTGCCGGTTTGAAGTTCCTGCAGTTTTCACTGTAAAACCAAGTTGGAGCTTGTACCTTCCCATATATATGTATGGAGTGGATTTGGAGACTGAAAAGAAACTTTGTGTTCCCAACAAGGTTGTTGAAATATGTCTTTCAATCACAATTATCTCTCAAAACTGAGCATGTGGAGGGACGTTCGTTCATCTAGCACAAAGGGAACGGGTTGCCGGAGAAACTTTTACTCTGGTTTCTCAGTATTTTTCCTAGGGCCGGTTTGAAGTTCCTGCAGTTTTCAATGTAAAACCGAGTTTGATCTCGTACATTCCCATATATATGTATGGAGTGGGGTTGGAAACTGAAAAGAAACTTTGTGTTCCCAACAAGCTAGTTGAAGGACGGCTTTCACACACACATATCTCTCAGAACTGAGCATGTGGAGAGACGTTCGTTTATCTAGCAAAAAGGGAAAGGGTTGCAGGAGAAACTTTTACTCTGGATTCAAAGTCTGTTTCCAAGTGCCGGATTGAACTTCCTGCAGTTTTCACAGTAAAACCAAGTTGGAGCTAGTACCTTCCCTTATATATGTATGGGGTGGAGTTGGAAACTGAAAAGAAACTTTGTGTTCCCAACAAGCTCGTTGAAAGACGGCTTCACACACACATATCTCTCATAACTGAGCACGTGGGGAGACGTTCGTTCATCTAGCACAAAGGGAACGGTTTGCAGGAGAAACTTTTACTCTGGTTTCTCAGTCTGCTTCCTAGTGCCCGTTTGAAGTTCCTGCATTTTTCACTGTAAATCCGAGTTGGTGCTAGTACCTACCCATATATATGTATGGAGTGGTGTTGGAAACTGAAAAGAAACCCTGTGTTCCCAACAAGCTATTTGAAGAACGGCTTTCACACACACTTATCTCTCAAAATTGAGCATGTGGAGAGACGTTCGTTCATCTAGCACAATGGGAACAGGTTGCAGGGGAAACTTTTACTCTGGTTTCTCAGTTTGTTTCCTAGTGCCGTTTTGAAGTTCCTGCAGTTTTCACTGTAAAACCGAGTTGGAGCTAGTACCTTCCCATATATATGTATGGAGTGGAGTTGGAAACTTAAAAGAAACTTTGTGTTCCCAATAAGCTAGTTTAAGGACGGCTTTCACACACACTTATCTCTCAGAACTGAGCATGCGGAGAGACGTTCGTTCATCTAGCACAAAGGGAATGGGTTGCAGGAGTAACTTTTACTCTGGTTACTCAGACTGTTTCCTAGTGCCGGTATGAAGTTCCTGCAGTTTTAACTGTAAAACCGAGTTGGAACTAGTACCTTCCCACATATATGTATGGAGTGGAGTTTGAAACTGAAAAGAAACTTGGTGTTCCCAACAAGCTAGTTGAAGGTCGGCATTCACACACACTTATCTCTCAAAACTGAGCATGTGGAGAGACGTTCGTTCATCTAGCACAAAGGAACGGGTTGCAGGAGAAATTTTTACTCTGGTTTCTCAGTCTGTTTCCTAGTGCCAGTTTGAAGTTCCTGCAGTTTTCACTGTAAAACCGAGTTGGGTTTTGTACCTACCCATATATATGTAGGGAGTGGAGTTGGAAACTGAAAAGAAACTTTGTGTTCCCAACAAGCTATTTGAAGTACGTCTTACAAACAGACTTATCTCTCAGAACTGAGCACGTGGAGAGACGTTCGTTCATGTAGTACAAAGGGAACGGGTTGCAGTAGAAATTTTACTCTGGTTTCTCAGTCTGTTTCCTAGTGTCGGTTTGTATTTCCTGCAGTTTTCACTGTAAAACCGAGTTGGAGCTAGTACATTCCCATATATATGTATGGGATGGAGTTGGAAACTGAAAAGAAACTTTGTGTTCCCAACAAGCTAGTTGAAGGACGGCTTTCACACACACTTATCTCTCAAACCTGAGCATGTGGAGAGACGTTCGTTCATCTAGCACAAATGGAACGGATTGCAGGGGAAACTTTTACTCTGGTTTCTAAGTCTGTTCCAAGTGCCGGTTGAATTTCCTGCAGTTTTCACTGTAAAACCTAGTTGGAGCTAGTACTTTCCCATATATATGTATGGAGTGGAGTTGGAAAATGAAAGGAAACTTTGTGTTCCCAACAAGCTAGTTGAAGGACGGCTTTCACACACAGTTATCTGTCAAAATTGAGCATGTTGAGAGAAGTTCGTTCATCTAGCACAAAGGGAATGGTTTGCAGTAGAAACTTTTACTCTGGTTTCTCAGTCTGTTTCCTAGTGCCGGTTTGATCTTCTTGCAGTTTTCAATGTAAAACCGAGTTGGAGCTTGTACCTTCCCATATATATGTATGGGGTGGAGTTAGAAACTGAAAAGAAATTTTTTGTTTCCAACAAGCTATTTGAATTACGGCTTTCACACACACTTATCTCTCAATACTGAGCATGTGGAGAGACGTTCGTTCATCTAGCACAAATGGAACGGTTTGAAGGAGAAAGTTTTACTCTGGATTCTCAGTCTGTTTCCTAGTGTCGGTTGGAACTTCCTGCAGTTTTCACTGTAAAACCGGCGTGGAGCTAGTACCTTCCCATATATATGTATGGAGTGGAGTTGGAAACTGAAAAGAAACTTTGTGTTCCCAACAAGCTAGTTGAAGGACGGCATTCACACACACTTATCTCTCAAAACTGAGCATGTGGGGAGACGTTTGTTCATCTAGCTCAAAGGGAACAGTTTGCAGGGGAAACTTTTACTCTGGTATCTCAGTCTGTTTCCTAGTGACGGGATGAAATTACTGCAGTTTTCACTGTAAATCCGAGTTGGAGCTCGTACGTTCCCATATATATGTATGGAGTGGTGTTGGAAACTGAAAAGAATCTTTGTGTTCCCAACAAGCTAGTTGAAGGACGGCTTTTAAACACACTTATCTCTCTAAACAGTGCATGTGTAGAGACGTTCGTTCATCTAGCACAAAAGGAACGAGTAGCAGGAGAAACTTTTACTCTGGTTTCTCAGTCTGCTTCCTAGTGCCGGTTTGAAGTTCCTGCAGTTTTCACTGTAAAACCTAGTTGGAGCTAGCACTTTCCCATATATATGAATGGAGTGGATTTGGAAACTGAAAAGAAACTTTGTGTTCCCAACAAGCTTGTTGAAATATGTCTTTCAATCACAATTATATCACGAAACTGAGCATTTGGAGAGACTTTCGTTCATCTAGCACAAAGGGAACGGGTTGCAGGAGAAACTTTTACTCTGTTTTCTCAGTGTGTTTCCTAGTGCTGGTTTGAATTTCCTGCAGTTTTCACTGTAAAACCGGGTTGGAGCTTGTACCTACCCATATATATCTATGGAGTGGAGTGTGCAACTGAAAAGAAACTTTGTGTTCCCAACAAGCTAGTTGAAGGACGGCTTACACACACACTTATCTCTCAAAGCTGAGCATGTGGAGAGACGTCCGTTCGTCTAGCACAAAGGGAACAGGATGCAGGAGAAACTTTACTCTGGTTTCTCAGTCTGTTTCCTAGTGCCGGTTTGAATTTCCTGCAGTTTTCACTGTAAAACCGAGTTGGAGCTAGTACCTTCCCATATATATGTATGGACTGGAGTTGGAAACTTAAAAGAAACTTTGTGTTCCCAACAAGCTAGTTGAAGGACGGCTTTCACACACACTTATCTCTCAAAACTGAGCATGTGGAGAGAACTTCGTTCATCTAGCACTAAGGGAACGGGTTGCAGGAGAAACTTTTACTCTGGTTTCTCAGTCTGTTTCCTAGTGCCGGGATGAACTTACTGCAGTTTTCACTGTAAAACCGAGTTGGAGCTCGTACCTTCCCATATATATGTAAGGAGTGGTGTTGGAAACTGAAAAGAAACTTTGTGTTCCCAACAAGCTAGTTGAAGGACGGATTTCAAACACACTTATCTCTCTAAACAGTGCATGTGGATAGACGTTCGTTCATCTAGCACAAAGAGAACGAGTTGCAGGAGAAACTTTTACTCTGGTTTCTCAGTCTGCTTCCAAGTGCCGGTTTGAAGTTCCTGCAGTTTTCACATTAAAACCTAGTTGGAACTGGTACCTTCCCATATATATGTATGGAGTGGATTTGGAAACTGAAAAGAAACTTTGTGTTCCCAACAAGCTAGTTTAAGGACGGCTTTCACACACACTTATCTCTCAAAACAGAGCATGTGGAGAGACGTTCGTTCATCTAGCACAAAAGGAACAGGTGGCAGGAGAAACATTAACTCTGGTGTCTCAGTATTTTTCCTAGTGCCGGTATGAAGTTCCTGCAGTTTTCACTGTAAAACCGAGTTGGAGCAAGAACCATCCCTTATATATGTATGGAATGTAGTTTGAAACTGAAAAGAAACTTTGTGTTCCCAACAAGCTAGTTGAAGGACGGCTTTCACACACACTTCCCTCTCAAAACTGAGCATGTGGAGAGACGTTTGTACATATAGCACAAAGGGAACGGGTTGCAGGAGAAACTTTTACTCTGGTTTATCAGTCTGTTTCCTAGTGCCGGGATGAACTTACTGCAGTTTTCACTGTAAATCCGAGTTGGAGCTCGTACCTTCCCATATATATGTATGGAGTGGTGTTGGAAACTGAAAAGAAACTTTGTGTTCCCAACAAGCTAGTTGAAGGACGGCTTTCAAACACACTTATCTCTCTAAACAGTGCATGTGGATAGACGTTCGTTCATCTAGCACAAAGGGAACGAGTTGCAGGACAAACTTTTACTCTGTTTTCTCAGTCTGCTTCCTAGTGCCGGTTTGAAGTTCCTGCAGTTTTCACTGTAAAACCAAGTTGGAGCTTGTACCTTCCCATATATATGTATGGAGTGGATTTGGAGACTGAAAAGAAACTTTGTGTTCCCAACAAGGATGTTTAATTATGTCTTTCAATCACAATTATCTCTCAAAACTGAGCATTTGGAGAGACGTTCGTTCATCTAGCACAAAGGAACGGGTTGCAGGAGAAATTTTTACTCTGTTTTCTCAGTTTGTTTCCTAGTGCCGGTTTGAAGTTCCTGCAGTTTTCACTGTAAAACCGGGTTGGAGCTAGTACCTTCCCATATATATCTATGGAGTGGAGTTTGCAACTGGAAAGAAACTTTGTGTTCCCAACAAGCTAGTTGAAGGACGGCTTACACACACACTTATCTCTCAAAGCTGAGCATGTGGAGGGACGTCCGTTCGTCTAGCAGAAAGGAACGGGTTGTAGGAGAAACTTTACTCTGGTTTCTCAGTCTGTTTCCTAGAGCCGGTTTGAAGTTCCTGCAGTTTTCACTGTAAAACAGAGTTGGAGCTAGTACCTTCCCATATATATGTATGGAGTGGAGTTGGAAATTGAAAAGAAACTTTGTGTTCCCAACAAGCTCGTTGAAAGACGGCTTCACACACACATATCTCTCATAACTGAGCACGTGGAGAGACGTTCGTTCATCTAGCACAAAGGGAACGGTTTGCAGGAGAACATTTTACTCTGGTTTCTCAGTCTGCTTCCTAGTGCCGGTTTGAAGTTCCTGCAGATTTCACTCTAAACACCGTGTTGCAGCTAGTACCTTCACATATATATGTATGGAGTTGAGGTGGAAACTGAAGAGAAACTTTGTGTTCCCAACAAGCTAGTTGAAGGACTGCTTTCACAAACACTAATCTATCAAAACTGAGCATGTGGAGAGACGTTCGTTCATCTAGCAAAAAGGGAACAGGTTGCAGGAGAAACATTTACACTGGTTTCTCAGTCTGTTTCCTAGTGCCGTTTTGAAGTTCCTGCAGTTTTCACTGTAAAACCGAGTTGGAGCTAGTACCTTCCCAAATATATGTATGGAGTGGAGTTGGAAACTTAAAAGAAACTTTGTTTTCCCAATAAGCTAATTTAAGGACGGCTTTCACACACACTTATCTCTCAGAACTGAGCATGCGGAGAGACGTTCGTTCATCTAGCACAACGGGAATGGGTTGCAGGAGTAACTTTTACTCTGGTTACTCAAACTGTTTCCTAGTGCCGGTATGAAGATCCTGCAGTTTTAACTGTAAAACCGAGTTGGAACTAGTACCTTCCCACATATATGTATGGAGTGGAGTTTGAAACTGAAAAGAAACTTGGTGTTCTCAACAAGCTAGTTGAAGGTCGGCATTCACACACACTTATCTCTCAAAACTGAGCATGTGGAGAGACGTTCGTTCATCTAGCACAAAGGAACGGGTTGCAGGAGAAATTTTTACTCTGGTTTCTCATTCTGTTTCCTAGTGCCAGTTTTAAGTTCCTGCAGTTTTCACTGTAAAACCGAGTTGGGATTTGTACCTTCCCATATATATGTAGGGAGTGGAGTTGGAAACTGAAAAGAAACTTTGTGTTCCCAACAAGCTATTTGAAGTACGTCTTACACACAGACTTATCTCTCAGAACTGAGCATGTGGAGAGACGTTCGTTCATGTAGTACAAAGGGAACGGGTTGCAGTAGAAGTTTTACTCTGGTTTCTCAGTCTGTTTCCTAGTGTCGGTTTGTATTTCCTGCAGTTTTCTCTGTAAAACCGAGTTGGAGCTAGCACTTTCCCATATATATGTACGGGATGGAGTTGGAATCTGAAAAGAAACTTTGTGTTCCCAACAAGCTAGTTGAAGGACGGCTTTCACACACACTTATCTCTCAAAACTGAGTATGTGGAGAGACGTTCGTTCATTTAGCACAAAGGGAATGAGTTGCAGGAGAAACTTTTACTCTGGTTTCTCAGTCTGTTTCCTAGTGCCGGTTTGAAGTTCCTGAAGTTTTCACTGTAAAACCGAGTTGGAGCTAGTACCATCCAATATGTATGTATGGAGTGGAGTTGGAAAATGAAAAGAATCAATGTGTTCCAAACAAGCTAGTTGAAGGACGGCTTTCACACACACTTATCTCTCAAAACTGAGCATGTGGAGAGACGTTCGTTCATCTAGCACAAATGGAACGGATTGCAGGGGAAACTTTTACTCTGGTTTCTAATTCTGTTCCAAGTGCCGGTTGAATTTCCTGCAGTTTTCACTGTAAAACCTAGTTGGAGCTAGTACTTTCCCATATATATGTATGGAGTGGAGTTGGAAAATGAAAAGAAACTTTGTGTTCCCAACAAGGTAGTTGAAGGACGGCTTTCACACACACTTATCTCTCAGAACTGAGCATGTGGAGAGACGTTCGTACATCTAGCACAAAGGGAACGGGTTGCAGGAAAACTTTTACTCTGGTTTCTCAGTCTGTTTCCTAGTGCCGGTTTGATCTTCTTGCAGTTTTCACTGTAAAACCGAGTTGGAGCTTGTACTTTCCCATATATATGTATGGGGTGGAGTTGGAAACTGAAAAGAAATTTTTTTTTCCAACAAGCTATTTGAAGGACGGCTTTCACACACACTTATCTCTCAATACTGAGCATGTGGAGAGACGTTCGTTCATCTAGCACAAATGGAACGGTTTGAAGGAGAAAGTTTTACTCTGGATTCTCAGTCTGTTTCCTAGTGTCGGTTGGAACTTCCTGCAGTTTTCACTGTAAAACCGGCGTGGAGCTAGTACCTTCCCATATATATGTATGGAGTGGAGTTGGAAACTGAAAAGAAACTTTGTATTCCCAACAAGCTAGTTGAAGGACGGCTTTCACAAACACTTATCTCTCAAAATTGAGCATGTGGAGAGACGTTTGTTCATCTAGCTCAAAGGGAACAGGTTGCAGGGGAAATTTTTACTCTGGTTTCTCAGTCTGTTTCCTAGTGCCGGTTTGAAGTTCCTGCAGTTTTCACTGTAAAACCAAGTTGGAGCTTGTACCTTCCCATATATATGTATGGAGTGGATTTGGAGACTGAAAAGAAACTTTGTGTTCCCAACAAGGTTGTTGAAATATGTCTTTCAATCACAATTATCTCTCAAAACTGAGCATGTGGAGGGACGTTCGTTCATCTAGCACAAAGGGAACGGGTTGCCGGAGAAACTTTTACTCTGGTTTCTCAGTATTTTTCCTAGGGCCGGTTTGAAGTTCCTGCAGTTTTCAATGTAAAACCGAGTTGGATCTCGTACATTCCCATATATATGTATGGAGTGGGGTTGGAAACTGAAAAGAAACTTTGTGTTCCCAACAAGCTAGTTGAAGGACGGCTTTCACACACACATATCTCTCAGAACTGAGCATGTGGAGAGACGTTCGTTTATCTAGCAAAAAGGGAAAGGGTTGCAGGAGAAACTTTTACTCTGGATTCAAAGTCTGTTTCCAAGTGCCGGATTGAACTTCCTGCAGTTTTCACAGTAAAACCAAGTTGGAGCTAGTACCTTCCCTTATATATGTATGGGGTGGAGTTGGAAACTGAAAAGAAACTTTGTGTTCCCAACAAGCTCGTTGAAAGACGGCTTCACACACACATATCTCTCATAACTGAGCACGTGGGGAGACGTTCGTTCATCTAGCACAAAGGGAACGGTTTGCAGGAGAAACTTTTACTCTGGTTTCTCAGTCTGCTTCCTAGTGCCCGTTTGAAGTTCCTGCATTTTTCACTGTAAATCCGAGTTGGTGCTAGTACCTACCCATATATATGTATGGAGTGGTGTTGGAAACTGAAAAGAAACCCTGTGTTCCCAACAAGCTATTTGAAGAACGGCTTTCACACACACTTATCTCTCAAAATTGAGCATGTGGAGAGACGTTCGTTCATCTAGCACAATGGGAACAGGTTGCAGGGGAAACTTTTACTCTGGTTTCTCAGTTTGTTTCCTAGTGCCGTTTTGAAGTTCCTGCAGTTTTCACTGTAAAACCGAGTTGGAGCTAGTACCTTCCCATATATATGTATGGAGTGGAGTTGGAAACTTAAAAGAAACTTTGTGTTCCCAATAAGCTAGTTTAAGGACGGCTTTCACACACACTTATCTCTCAGAACTGAGCATGCGGAGAGACGTTCGTTCATCTAGCACAAAGGGAATGGGTTGCAGGAGTAACTTTTACTCTGGTTACTCAGACTGTTTCCTAGTGCCGGTATGAAGATCCTGCAGTTTTAACTGTAAAACCGAGTTGGAACTACTACCTTCCCACATATATGTATGGAGTGGAGTTTGAAACTGAAAAGAAACTTGGTGTTCCCAACAAGCTAGTTGAAGGTCGGCATTCACACACACTATCTCTCAAAACTGAGCATGTGGAGAGACGTTCGTTCATCTAGCACAAAGGAACGGGTTGCAGGAGAAATTTTTACTCTGGTTTCTCAGTCTGTTTCCTAGTGCCAGTTTGAAGTTCCTGCAGTTTTCACTGTAAAACCGAGTTGGGTTTTGTACCTACCCATATATATGTAGGGAGTGGAGTTGGAAACTGAAAAGAAACTTTGTGTTCCCAACAAGCTATTTGAAGTACGTCTTACAAACAGACTTATCTCTCAGAACTGAGCACGTGGAGAGACGTTCGTTCATGTAGTACAAAGGGAACGGGTTGCAGTAGAAATTTTACTCTGGTTTCTCAGTCTGTTTCCTAGTGTCGGTTTGTATTTCCTGCAGTTTTCACTGTAAAACCGAGTTGGAGCTAGTACATTCCCATATATATGTATGGGATGGAGTTGGAAACTGAAAAGAAACTTTGTGTTCCCAACAAGCTAGTTGAAGGACGGCTTTCACACACACTTATCTCTCAAACCTGAGCATGTGGAGAGACGTTCGTTCATCTAGCACAAATGGAACGGATTGCAGGGGAAACTTTTACTCTGGTTTCTAAGTCTGTTCCAAGTGCCGGTTGAATTTCCTGCAGTTTTCACTGTAAAACCTAGTTGGAGCTAGTACTTTCCCATATATATGTATGGAGTGGAGTTGGAAAATGAAAGGAAACTTTGTGTTCCCAACAAGCTAGTTGAAGGACGGCTTTCACACACAGTTATCTGTCAAAATTGAGCATGTTGAGAGAAGTTCGTTCATCTAGCACAAAGGGAATGGTTTGCAGTAGAAACTTTTACTCTGGTTTCTCAGTCTGTTTCCTAGTGCCGGTTTGATCTTCTTGCAGTTTTCAATGTAAAACCGAGTTGGAGCTTGTACCTTCCCATATATATGTATGGGGTGGAGTTAGAAACTGAAAAGAAATTTTTTGTTTCCAACAAGCTATTTGAATTACGGCTTTCACACACACTTATCTCTCAATACTGAGCATGTGGAGAGACGTTCGTTCATCTAGCACAAATGGAACGGTTTGAAGGAGAAAGTTTTACTCTGGATTCTCAGTCTGTTTCCTAGTGTCGGTTGGAACTTCCTGCAGTTTTCACTGTAAAACCGGCGTGGAGCTAGTACCTTCCCATATATATGTATGGAGTGGAGTTGGAAACTGAAAAGAAACTTTGAGTTCCCAACAAGCTAGTTGAAGGACGGCTTTCACACACACTTATCTCTCAAAACTGAGCATGTGGGGAGACGTTTGTTCATCTAGCTCAAAGGGAACAGTTTGCAGGGGAAAATTTTACTCTGGTTTCTCAGTCTGTTTCCTAGTGCCGGTTTGAAGTTCCTGCAGTTTTCACTGTAAAACCGAGTTGGAGCTAGTACCTTCTCATATATATGTATGGAGTGGAGTTGGAAAATGTAAAGAAAATTTGTGTTCCCAACAAGCTAGTTGAAGGACGGCTTACATTCACACGTATCTCTCAAAACTAAGCATGTGGAGAGACGTTTGTACATCTAGCACAAAGGGAAAGGGTTGCAGGGGAAACTTTTACTCTGGTATCTCAGTCTGTTTCCTAGTGACGGGATGAAATTACTGCAGTTTTCACTGTAAATCCGAGTTGGAGCTCGTACGTTCCCATATATATGTATGGAGTGGTGTTGGAAACTGAAAAGAATCTTTGTGTTCCCAACAAGCTAGTTGAAGGACGGCTTTTAAACACACTTATCTCTCTAAACAGTGCATGTGTAGAGACGTTCGTTCATCTAGCACAAAAGGAACGAGTAGCAGGAGAAACTTTTACCCTGGTTTCTCAGTCTGCTTCCTAGTGCCGGTTTGAAGTTCCTGCAGTTTTCACTGTAAAACCTAGTTGGAGCTAGCACTTTCCCATATATATGTATGGAGTGGATTTGGAAACTGAAAAGAAACTTTGTGTTCCCAACAAGCTTGTTGAAATATGTCTTTCAATCACAATTATATCACGAAACTGAGCATTTGGAGAGACTTTCGTTCATCTAGCACAAAGGGAACGGGTTGCAGGAGAAACTTTTACTCTGTTTTCTCAGTGTGTTTCCTAGTGCTGGTTTGAATTTCCTGCAGTTTTCACTGTAAAACCGGGTTGGAGCTTGTACCTACCCATATATATCTATGGAGTGGAGTGTGCAACTGAAAAGAAACTTTGTGTTCCCAACAAGCTAGTTGAAGGACGGCTTACACACACACTTATCTCTCAAAGCTGAGCATGTGGAGAGACGTCCGTTCGTCTAGCACAAAGGGAACAGGATGCAGGAGAAACTTTACTCTGGTTTCTCAGTCTGTTTCCTAGTGCCGGTTTGAATTTCCTGCAGTTTTCACTGTAAAACCGAGTTGGAGCTAGTACCTTCCCATATATATGTATGGACTGGAGTTGGAAACTTAAAAGAAACTTTGTGTTCCCAACAAGCTAGTTGAAGGACGGCTTTCACACACACTTATCTCTCAAAACTGAGCATGTGGAGAGAACTTCGTTCATCTAGCACAAAGGGAACGGGTTGCAGGAGAAACTTTTACTCTGGTTTCTCAGTCTGTTTCCTAGTGCCGGGATGAACTTACTGCAGTTTTCACTGTAAAACCGAGTTGGAGCTCGTACCTTCCCATATATATGTAAGGAGTGGTGTTGGAAACTGAAAAGAAAATTTGTGTTCCCAACAAGCTAGTTGAAGGACGGATTTCAAACACACTTATCTCTCTAAACAGTGCATGTGGATAGACGTTCGTTCATCTAGCACAAAGAGAACGAGTTGCAGGAGAAACTTTTACTCTGGTTTCTCAGTCTGCTTCCAAGTGCCGGTTTGAAGTTCCTGCAGTTTTCACATTAAAACCTAGTTGGAACTGGTACCTTCCCATATATATGTATGGAGTGGAGTTGGAAACTGAAAAGAAACTTTGTGTTCCCAACAAGCTAGTTTAAGGACGGCTTTCACACACACTTATCTCTCAAAACAGAGCATGTGGAGAGACGTTCGTTCATCTAGCACAAAAGGAACAGGTGGCAGGAGAAACATTAACTCTGGGGTCTCAGTATTTTTCCTAGTGCCGGTATGAAGTTCCTGCAGTTTTCACTGTAAAACCGAGTTGGAGCAAGAACCATCCCTTATATATGTATGGAATGTAGTTTGAAACTGAAAAGAAACTTTGTGTTCCCAACAAGCTAGTTGAAGGACGGCTTTCACACACACTTCCCTCTCAAAACTGAGCATGTGGAGAGACGTTTGTACATATAGCACAAAGGGAACGGGTTGCAGGAGAAACTTTTACTCTGGTTTATCAGTCTGTTTCCTAGTGCCGGGATGAACTTACTGCAGTTTTCACTGTAAATCCGAGTTGGAGCTCGTACCTTCCCATATATATGTATGGAGTGGTGTTGGAAACTGAAAAGAAACTTTGTGTTCCCAACAAGCTAGTTGAAGGACGGCTTTCAAACACACTTATCTCTCTAAACAGTGCATGTGGATAGACGTTCGTTCATCTAGCACAAAGGGAACGAGTTGCAGGACAAACTTTTACTCTGTTTTCTCAGTCTGCTTCCTAGTGCCGGTTTGAAGTTCCTGCAGTTTTCACTGTAAAACCAAGTTGGAGCTTGTACCTTCCCATATATATGTATGGAGTGGATTTGGAGACTGAAAAGAAACTTTGTGTTCCCAACAAGGATGTTTAATTATGTCTTTCAATCACAATTATCTCTCAAAACTGAGCATTTGGAGAGACGTTCGTTCATCTAGCACAAAGGAACGGGTTGCAGGAGAAATTTTTACTCTGTTTTCTCAGTTTGTTTCCTAGTGCCGGTTTGAAGTTCCTGCAGTTTTCACTGTAAAACCGGGTTGGAGCTAGTACCTTCCCATATATATCTATGGAGTGGAGTTTGCAACTGGAAAGAAACTTTGTGTTCCCAACAAGCTAGTTGAAGGACGGCTTACACACACACTTATCTCTCAAAGCTGAGCATGTGGAGGGACGTCCGTTCGTCTAGCAGAAAGGAACGGGTTGTAGGAGAAACTTTACTCTGGTTTCTCAGTCTGTTTCCTAGTGCCGGTTTGAAGTTCCTGCAGTTTTCACTGTAAAACAGAGTTGGAGCTAGTACCTTCCCATATATATGTATGGAGTGGAGTTGGAAATTGAAAAGAAACTTTGTGTTCCCAACAAGCTCGTTGAAAGACGGCTTCACACACACATATCTCTCATAACTGAGCACGTGGAGAGACGTTCGTTCATCTAGCACAAAGGGAACGGTTTGCAGGAGAACATTTTACTCTGGTTTCTCAGTCTGCTTCCTAGTGCCCGTTTGAAGTTCCTGCATTTTTCACTGTAAATCCGAGTTGGTGCTAGTACCTACCCATATATATGTATGGAGTGGAGTTGGAAACTGAAAAGAAACTCTGTGTTCCCAACAAGCTATTTGAAGAACGGCTTTCACACACACTTATCTCTCAAAACTGAGCATGTGGAGAGACGTTCGTTAATCTAGCACAAAGGGAACAGGTTGCAGGGGAAACTTTTACTCTGGTTTCTCAGTCTGTTTCCTAGTGCCGGTTTGAAGTTCCTGCAGATTTCACTCTAAACACCGTGTTGCAGCTAGTACCTTCACATATATATGTATGGAGTTGAGGTGGAAACTGAAGAGAAACTTTGTGTTCCCAACAAGCTAGTTGAAGGACTGCTTTCACAAACACTAATCTATCAAAACTGAGCATGTGGAGAGACGTTCGTTCATCTAGCACAAATGGAACGGATTGCAGGGGAAACTTTTACTCTGGTTTCTAATTCTGTTCCAAGTGCCGGTTGAATTTCCTGCAGTTTTCACTGTAAAACCTAGTTGGAGCTAGTACTTTCCCATATATATGTATGGAGTGGAGTTGGAAAATGAAAAGAAACTTTGTGTTCCCAACAAGGTAGTTGAAGGACGGCTTTCACACACACTTATCTCTCAGAACTGAGCATGTGGAGAGACGTTCGTACATCTAGCACAAAGGGAACGGGTTGCAGGAAAACTTTTACTCTGGTTTCTCAGTCTGTTTCCTAGTGCCGGTTTGATCTTCTTGCAGTTTTCACTGTAAAACCGAGTTGGAGCTTGTACTTTCCCATATATATGTATGGGGTGGAGTTGGAAACTGAAAAGAAATTTTTTTTTCCAACAAGCTATTTGAAGGACGGCTTTCACACACACTTATCTCTCAATACTGAGCATGTGGAGAGACGTTCGTTCATCTAGCACAAATGGAACGGTTTGAAGGAGAAAGTTTTACTCTGGATTCTCAGTCTGTTTCCTAGTGTCGGTTGGAACTTCCTGCAGTTTTCACTGTAAAACCGGCGTGGAGCTAGTACCTTCCCATATATATGTATGGAGTGGAGTTGGAAACTGAAAAGAAACTTTGTATTCCCAACAAGCTAGTTGAAGGACGGCTTTCACAAACACTTATCTCTCAAAATTGAGCATGTGGAGAGACGTTTGTTCATCTAGCTCAAAGGGAACAGGTTGCAGGGGAAATTTTTACTCTGGTTTCTCAGTCTGTTTCCTAGTGCCGGTTTGAAGTTCCTGCAGTTTTCACTGTAAAACCAAGTTGGAGCTTGTACCTTCCCATATATATGTATGGAGTGGATTTGGAGACTGAAAAGAAACTTTGTGTTCCCAACAAGGTGGTTGAAATATGTCTTTCAATCACAATTATCTCTCAAAACTGAGCATGTGGAGGGACGTTCGTTCATCTAGCACAAAGGGAACGGGTTGCAGGAGAAACTTTTACTCTGGTTTCTCAGTATTTTTCCTAGGGCCGGTTTGAAGTTCCTGCAGTTTTCAATGTAAAACCGAGTTGGATCTCGTACATTCCCATATATATGTATGGAGTGGGGTTGGAAACTGAAAAGAAACTTTGTGTTCCCAACAAGCTAGTTGAAGGACGGCTTTCACACACACATATCTCTCAGAACTGAGCATGTGGAGAGACGTTCGTTTATCTAGCAAAAAGGGAAAGGGTTGCAGGAGAAACTTTTACTCTGGATTCAAAGTCTGTTTCCAAGTGCCGAATTGAACTTCCTGCAGTTTTCACAGTAAAACCAAGTTGGAGCTAGTACCTTCCCTTATATATGTATGGGGTGGAGTTGGAAACTGAAAAGAAACTTTGTGTTCCCAACAAGCTCGTTGAAAGACGGCTTCACACACACATATCTCTCATAACTGAGCACGTGGGGAGACGTTCGTTCATCTAGCACAAAGGGAACGGTTTGCAGGAGAAACTTTTACTCTGGTTTCTCAGTCTGCTTCCTAGTGCCCGTTTGAAGTTCCTGCATTTTTCACTGTAAATCCGAGTTGGTGCTAGTACCTACCCATATATATGTATGGAGTGGTGTTGGAAACTGAAAAGAAACCCTGTGTTCCCAACAAGCTATTTGAAGAACGGCTTTCACACACACTTATCTCTCAAAATTGAGCATGTGGAGAGACGTTCGTTCATCTAGCACAATGGGAACAGGTTGCAGGGGAAACTTTTACTCTGGTTTCTCAGTTTGTTTCCTAGTGCCGTTTTGAAGTTCCTGCAGTTTTCACTGTAAAACCGAGTTGGAGCTAGTACCTTCCCATATATATGTATGGAGTGGAGTTGGAAACTTAAAAGAAACTTTGTGTTCCCAATAAGCTAGTTTAAGGACGGCTTTCACACACACTTATCTCTCAGAACTGAGCATGCGGAGAGACGTTCGTTCATCTAGCACAAAGGGAATGGGTTGCAGGAGTAACTTTTACTCTGGTTACTCAGACTGTTTCCTAGTGCCGGTATGAAGATCCTGCAGTTTTAACTGTAAAACCGAGTTGGAACTACTACCTTCCCACATATATGTATGGAGTGGAGTTTGAAACTGAAAAGAAACTTGGTGTTCCCAACAAGCTAGTTGAAGGTCGGCATTCACACACACTTATCTCTCAAAACTGAGCATGTGGAGAGACGTTCGTTCATCTAGCACAAAGGAACGGGTTGCAGGAGAAATTTTTACTCTGGTTTCTCAGTCTGTTTCCTAGTGCCAGTTTGAAGTTCCTGCAGTTTTCACTGTAAAACCGAGTTGGGTTTTGTACCTACCCATATATATGTAGGGAGTGGAGTTGGAAACTGAAAAGAAACTTTGTGTTCCCAACAAGCTATTTGAAGTACGTCTTACAAACAGACTTATCTCTCAGAACTGAGCACGTGGAGAGACGTTCGTTCATGTAGTACAAAGGGAACGGGTTGCAGTAGAAATTTTACTCTGGTTTCTCAGTCTGTTTCCTAGTGTCGGTTTGTATTTCCTGCAGTTTTCACTGTAAAACCGAGTTGGAGCTAGTACATTCCCATATATATGTATGGGATGGAGTTGGAATCTGAAAAGAAACTTTGTGTTCCCAACAAGCTAGTTGAAGGACGGCTTTCACACACACTTATCTCTCAAACCTGAGCATGTGGAGAGACGTTCGTTCATCTAGCACAAATGGAACGGATTGCAGGGGAAACTTTTACTCTGGTTTCTAAGTCTGTTCCAAGTGCCGGTTGAATTTCCTGCAGTTTTCACTGTAAAACCTAGTTGGAGCTAGTACTTTCCCATATATATGTATGGAGTGGAGTTGGAAAATGAAAGGAAACTTTGTGTTCCCAACAAGCTAGTTGAAGGACGGCTTTCACACACAGTTATCTGTCAAAATTGAGCATGTTGAGAGAAGTTCGTTCATCTAGCACAAAGGGAATGGTTTGCAGTAGAAACTTTTACTCTGGTTTCTCAGTCTTTGTCCTAGTGCCTGTTTGAAGTTCCTGCAGTTTTCAGTGTAAAACCGAGTTGGAGATAGTACCTTCCCATATATATGTATGCTGTGGATTTGGAAACTGAAGAGAATCTTTGTGTTCCCAACAAGCTAGATGAAGGACGGCTTTCACACACACTTATCTCTCAGAACTGAGCATGTGGAGAGACGTTCGTACATCTAGCACAAAGGGAACGGGTTGCAGGAGAAACTTTTACTCTGGTTTCTCAGTCTGTTTCCTAGTGCCGGTTTGATCTTCTTGCAGTTTTCAATGTAAAACCGAGTTGGAGCTTGTACCTTCCCATATATATGTATGGGGTGGAGTTAGAAACTGAAAAGAAATTTTTTGTTTCCAACAAGCTATTTGAATTACGGCTTTCACACACACTTATCTCTCAATACTGAGCATGTGGAGAGACGTTCGTTCATCTAGCACAAATGGAACGGTTTGAAGGAGAAAGTTTTACTCTGGATTCTCAGTCTGTTTCCTAGTGTCGGTTGGAACTTCCTGCAGTTTTCACTGTAAAACCGGCGTGGAGCTAGTACCTTCCCATATATATGTATGGAGTGGAGTTGGAAACTGAAAAGAAACTTTGTGTTCCCAACAAGCTAGTTGAAGGACAGCTTTCACACACACTTATCTCTCAAAACTGAGCATGTGGGGAGACGTTTGTTCATCTAGCTCAAAGGGAACAGTTTGCAGGGGAAAATTTTACTCTGGTTTCTCAGTCTGTTTCCTAGTGCCGGTTTGAAGTTCCTGCAGTTTTCACTGTAAAACCGAGTTGGAGCTAGTACCTTCTCATATATATGTATGGAGTGGAGTTGGAAAATGTAAAGAAAATTTGTGTTCCCAACAAGCTAGTTGAAGGACGGCTTACATTCACACGTATCTCTCAAAACTAAGCATGTGGAGAGACGTTTGTACATCTAGCACAAAGGGAAAGGGTTGCAGGGGAAACTTTTACTCTGGTATCTCAGTCTGTTTCCTAGTGACGGGATGAAATTACTGCAGTTTTCACTGTAAATCCGAGTTGGAGCTCGTACGTTCCCATATATATGTATGGAGTGGTGTTGGAAACTGAAAAGAATCTTTGTGTTCCCAACAAGCTAGTTGAAGGACGGCTTTTAAACACACTTATCTCTCTAAACAGTGCATGTGTAGAGACGTTCGTTCATCTAGCACAAAAGGAACGAGTAGCAGGAGAAACTTTTACTCTGGTTTCTCAGTCTGCTTCCTAGTGCCGGTTTGAAGTTCCTGCAGTTTTCACTGTAAAACCTAGTTGGAGCTAGCACTTTCCCATATATATGTATGGAGTGGATTTGGAAACTGAAAAGAAACTTTGTGTTCCCAACAAGCTTGTTGAAATATGTCTTTCAATCACAATTATATCACGAAACTGAGCATTTGGAGAGACGTTCGTTCATCTATCACAAAAGGAACGAGTAGCAGGAGAAACTTTTACTCTGTTTTCTCAGTGTGTTTCCTAGTGCTGGTTTGAATTTCCTGCAGTTTTCACTGTAAAACCGGGTTGGAACTTGTACTTACCCATATATATCTATGGAGTGGAGTGTGCAACTGAAAAGAAACTTTGTGTTCCCAACAAGCTAGTTGAAGGACGGCTTACACACACACTTATCTCTCAAAGCTGAGCATGTGGAGAGACGTCCGTTCGTCTAGCACAAAGGGAACAGGATGCAGGAGAAACTTTACTCTGGTTTCTCAGTCTGTTTCCTAGTGCCGGTTTGAATTTCCTGCAGTTTTCACTGTAAAACCGAGTTGGAGCTAGTACCTTCCCATATATATGTATGGAGTGGTGTTGGAAACTGAAAAGAAACTTTGTGTTCCCAACAAGATTGTTGAAGGACGGCTTTCACACACACTTATCTCTCAAAACTGAGCATGTGGAGAGACGTTCGTTCATCTAGCACAAAGGGAACGGGTTGAAGGAGAAACTTTTACTCTGGTTTTTCAGTCTGTTTCTTAGTGCCGGTTTGAAGTTCCTACAGTTTTCAATGTAAAACAGAGTTGGATCTAGTACATTCCCATATATATGTATGGAGTGGTGTTGGAAACTTAAAAGAAACTTTGTGTTCCCAACAAGCTATTTGAAGGACGGCTTTCACACACACATATGTCTCAGAACTGAGCATGTGGAGAGACGTTCGTTCATCTAGCAAAAAGGGAAAGGGTTGCAGGAGAAAGATTTACTCTGGATTCTCAGTCTGTTTCCAAGTGCCGGATTGAAGTTCCTGCAGTTTTCACTGTAAAACTGAGTTAGAGCTAGTACCTTCCCTTATATATGTATGGGGTGGAGTTGGAAACTGAAGAGAAACTTTGTGTTCCCAACAAGCTAGTTGAAGGACTGCTTTCACAAACACTAATCTCTCAAAACTTAGCATGTGGAGAGACGTTCGTTCATCTAGCAAAAAGGGAACGGGTTGCAGGAGAAACTTTTTCACTGGTTTCTCAGTCTGTTTCCTAGTGCCGTTTTGAAGTTCCTGCAGTTTTCACTGTAAAACCGAGTTGGAGCTAGTACCTTCCCATATATATGTATGGAGTGGAGTTGGAAACTTAAAAGAAACTTTGTTTTCGCAATAAGCTAGTTTAAGGACGGCTTTCACACACACTTATCTCTCAGAACTGAGCATGCGGAGAGACGTTCGTTCATCTAGCACAACGGGAACGGGTTGCAGGAGTATCTTTTACTCTGGTTACTCAGACTGTTTCCTAGTGCCGGTATGAAGATCCTGCATTTTTCACTGTAAAACCGAGTTGGAGCTAGAACCTTCCCATATATATGTATGGAGTGGTGTTGGAAACTGAAAAGAAACTTTGTGTTCCCAACAAGCTAGTTGTAGTACAACTTTCACACACACATATCTCTCAGAAATGAGCATGTGGATAGACGTTCGTTCATCTAGCAAAAAGGGAAAGGGTTGCAGGAGAAACTTTTACTCTGGATTCTCAGTCTGTTTCCAAGTGCCGGATTGAACTTCCTGCAGTTTTCACTGTAAAACCAAGTTTGAGCTAGTACCTTCCCTTATATATGTATGGGGTGGAGTTGGAAACTGAAAAGAAACTTTGTGTTCCCAACAAGCTCGTTGAAAGACGGCTTCACACACACATATCTCTCATAACTGAGCACGTGGAGAGACGTTCGTTCATCTAGCACAAAGGGAACGGTTTGCAGGAGAAACTTTTACTCTGGTTTCTCAGTCTGCTTCCTAGTGCCCGTTTGAAGTTACTGCATTTTTCACTGTAAAACCGAGTTGGTGCTAGTACCTACCCATATATATGTATGGATTGGTGTTGGAAACTGAAAAGAAACCCTGTGTTCCCAACAAGCTATTTGAAGAACGGCTTTCACACACACTTATCTCTCAAAACTGAGCATGTGGAGAGACGTTCGTTCATCTAGCACAAAGGGAACAGGTTGCAGGGGAAACTTTTACTCTGGTTTCTCAGTCTGTTTCCTAGTGCCGGTTTGAAGTTCCTGCAGATTTCACTCTAAACACTGTGTTGCAGCTAGTACCTTCACATATATATGTATGGAGTTGAGGTGGAAACTGAAGAGAAACTTTGTGTTACCAACAAGCTAGTTGAAGGACTGCTTTCACAAACACTAATCTCTCAAAACTGAGCATGTGGAGAGACGTTCGTTCATCTAGCAAAAAGGGAACAGGTTGCAGGAGAAACTTTTACACTGGTTTCTCAGTCTGTTTCCTAGAGCCGTTTTGAAGTTCCTGCAGTTTTCACTGTAAAACCGAGTTGGAGCTAGTACCTTCCCATATATATATATGGAGTGGAGTTGGAAACTTAAAAGAAACTTTGTTTTCCCAATAAGCTAGTTTAAGGACGGCTTTCACACACACTTATCTCTCAGAACTGAGCATGCGGAGAGACGTTCGTTCATCTAGCACAACGGGAATGGGTTGCAGGAGTAACTTTTACTCTGGTTACTCAGAATGTTTCCTAGTGCCGGTATGAAGATCCTGCAGTTTTAACTGTAAAACCGAGTTGGAGCTAGTACCTTCCCATATATATGTATGGAGTGGAGTTTGAAACTGAAAAGAAACTTGGTGTTCCCAACAAGCTAGTTGAAGGTCGGCATTCACACACACTTATCTCTCAAAACTGAGCATGTGGAGAGACGTTCGTTCATCTAGCACAAAGGAACGGGTTGCAGGAGAAATTTTTACTCTGGTTTCTCAGTCTGTTTCCTAGTGCCAGTTTGAAATTCCTGCAGTTTTCACTGTAAAACCGAGTTGGGGTTTGTACCTTCCCATATATATGTAGGGAGTGGAGTTGGAAACTGAAAAGAAACTTTGTGTTCCCAACAAGCTAGTTGAAGGACGGCTTTCACACACACTTATCTCTCAAAACTGAGCATTTGGAGAGACGTTCGTTCATTTAGCACAACGGGAATGAGTTGCAGGAGAAACTTTTACTCTGGTTTCTCAGTCTGTTTCCTAGTGCCGGTTTGAATTTCCTGAAGTTTTCACTGTAAAACCGAGTTGGAGCTTGTACCTTCCAATATGTATGTATGGAGTGGAGTTGGAAACTGAAAAGAATCAATGTGTTCCAAACAAGCTAGTTGAAGGACGGCTTTCACACAAAATTATCTCTCAAACTGAGCATGTGGAGAGACGTTCGTTCATCTAGCACAAAGGGAATGAGTTGCAGGAGAAAGTTTTACTCTGGTTTCTCAGTCTGTTTCCTAGTGGCTGTTTGAAGTTCCTGAAGCTTTCACTGTAAAACCGATTTGGAGCTAGTACCTTCCCATATATATGTATGGTGTGGAGTTGGAATATTTAAAGAAATATTGTGTTCACAACAAGCTAGTTGAAGGACGGCTTTCACACACACTTATCTCTCAAAACTGAGCATGTGGAGAGACGTTCGTTCATCTAGAACAAATGGAACGGATTGCAGGGGAAACTTTTACTCTGGTTTCTAAGTCTGTTCCAAGTGCCGGTTGAATTTCCTGAAGTTTTCACTGTAAAACCTAGTTGGAGCTAGTACTTTCCCATATATATGTATGGAGTGGAGTTGGAAAATGACAAGAAACTTTGTGTTCCCAACAAACTAGTTGAAGGACGGCTTTCACACACAGTTATCTCCCAAAATTGAGCATGTTGAGAGAAGTTCGTTCATCCAGCAGAAAGGGAACTGTTTGCAGGAGAAACTTTTACTCTTGTTTCTCAGTCTTTGTCCTAGTGCCGGTTAGAAGTTCCTGCAGTTTTCACTGTAAAACCGAGTTGGAGATAGTACATTCCCATATATATGTATGCTGTGGATTTGAAAACTGAAGAGAATCTTTGTGTTCCCAACAAGCTAGATGAAGGACGGCTTTCACACACTTATCTCTCAGAACTGAGCATGTGGAGAGACGTTCGTACATCTAGCACAAAGGGAACGGGTTGCAGGAGAAACTTTTACTCTGGTTTCTCAGTCTGTTTCCTAGTGTCGGTTTGATCTTCTTGCAGTTTTCACTGTAAAACCGAATTGGAGTTTGTACCTTCCCATATATATGTATGGGGTGGAGTTGGAAACTGAAAAGAAATTTTTTGTTTCCAACAAGCAATTTGAAGGACGGCTTTCACACACACTTATCTCTCAAAACTGAGCATGTGGAGAGACGTTCGTTCATCTAGCACAAATGGAAAGGTTTGAAGGAGAAAGTTTTACTCTGGATTCTCAGTCTGTTTCCTAGTGTTGGTTTGAACTTCCTGCAGTTTTCACTGTAAAACCGGCGTGGAGCTAGTACCTTCCCATATATATGTATGGAGTGGAGTTGGAAACTGAAAAGATACTTTGTGTTCCCAACAAGCTAGTTGAAGGACGGCTTTCACACACACTTATCTCTCAAAACTGAGCATGTGGAGAGACGTTTGTTCATCTAGCTCAAAGGGAACAGGTTGCAGGGGAAAATTTTACTCTGGTTTCTCAGTCTGTTTCCTAGTGCCGGTTTGAAATTCCTGCAGTTTTCACTGTAAAACCGAGTTGGAGCTTGTACCTTCCCATATATATGTATGGAGTGGAGTTGGAAAATGTAAAGAAAATTTGTGTTCCCAACAAGCTAGTTGAAGGACGGCTTACACTCACACTTATCTCTCAAAACTGAGCATGTGGAGAGACGTTTGTACATCTAGCACAAAGGGAAAGGGTTGCAGGGGAAACTTTTACTCTGGTATCTCAGTCTGTTTCCTAGTGCCGGGATGAACTTACTTCAGTTTTCACTGTAAATCCGAGTTGGAACTCGTACGTTCCCATATATATGTATGGAGTGGTGTTGGAAACTGAAAAGAAACTTTGTGTTCCCAACAAGCTAGTTGAAGAACGGCTTTCAAACACACTTATCTCTCTAAACAGTGCATGTGGAGAGACGTTCGTTCATCTAGCACAAAGGGAACGAGTAGCAGGAGAAACTTTTACTCTTTTTTCTCAGTCTGCTTCCTAGTGCCGGTTTGAAGTTCCTGCAGTTTTCACTGTAAAACCTAGTTGGAGCTAGCACTTTCCCATATATATGTATGGAGTGGATTTTGAAACTGAAAAGAAACTTTGTGTTCCCAACAAGCTTGTTTAAATATGTCTTTCAATCACAATTATCTCTCAAAACTGAGCATTTGGAGAGACGTTCGTTCATCTAGCACAAAGGGAACGGGTTGCAGGAGAAACTTTTACTCTGATTTCTCAGTGTGTTTCCTAGTGCCGGTTTGAAGTTCCTGCAGTTTTCACTGTAAAACCGGGTTGGAGCTAGTACCTTCCCATATATATCTATGGAGTGGAGTTTACAACTGAAAAGAAACTTTGTGTTCCCAACAAGCTAGTTGAAGGACGGCTTACACACACACTTATCTCTCAAAGCTGAGCATGTGGAGAGACGTCCGTTCATCTAGCACAAAGGGAACGGGTTGCAGGAGAAACTTTTACTCTGGATTCTCAGTCTGTTTCCAAGTGCCAGATTGATCTTCCTGCAGTTTTCACTGTAAAACCAAGTTGGAGCTAGTACCTTCCCTTATATATGTATGGGGTGGAGTTCGAAACTGAAAAGAAACTTTGTGTTCCCAACAAGCTCGTTGAAAGACGGCTTCACACAAACATATCTCTCATAACTGAGCACGTGGAGAGACGTTCGTTCATCTAGCACAAAGGGAACGGTTTGCAGGAGAAACTTTTACTCTGGTTTCTCAGTCTGCTTCCTAGTGCCCGTTTGAAGTTCCTGCATTTTTCACTGTAAAACCGAGTTGGTGCTAGTACCTACCCATATATATGTATGGAGTGGAGTTGGAAACTGAAAAGAAACTCTGTGTTCCCAACAAGCTATTTGAAGGACGGCTTTCACACACACATATCTCTCAGAACTGAGCATGTGGAGAGACGTTCGTTCATCTAGCAAAAAGGGAAAGGGTTGCAGGAGAAACTTTTACTCTGGATTTTCAGTCTGTTTCCAAGTTCCGGATTGAAGTTCCTGCAGTTTTCACTGTAAAACTGAGTTAGAGCTAGTACCTTCCCTTATATATATATGGGGTGGAGTTGGAAACTGAAAAGAAACTTTTTGTTTCCAACAAGCTAGTTGAAGAACGGCTTTCACACACATTTATCTCTCATAACTGAGCATGTGGAGAGACGTCCGTTCATCTAGCATAAAGGGAACGGGTTGCAGGAGAAACTTTTACTCTGGATTCTCAGTCTGTTTCCAAGTGCCGGATTGAACTTCCTGCAGTTTTCACTGTAAAACCAAGTTGGAGCTAGTACCTTCCCTTATATATGTATGGGGTGGAGTTCGAAACTGAAAAGAAACTTTTTGTTCCCAACAAGCTCGTTGAAAACGGCTTCACACACACATATCTCTCATAACTGAGCACGTGGAGAGACGTTCGTTCATCTAGCACAAAAGGAACGGTTTGCAGGAGAAACTTTTACTCTGGTTTCTCAGTCTGCTTCCTAGTGCCCGTTTGAAGTTCCTGCATTTTTCACTGTAAAACCGAGTTGGTGCTAGTACCTACCCATATATATGTATGGAGTGGAGTTGGAAACTGAAAAGAAACTCTGTGTTCCCAACAAGCTATTTGAAGAACGGCTTTCACACACAATTATCTCTCAAAACTGAGCAGGTGGAGAGACGTTCGTTCATCTAGCACAAAGGGAACAGTTTGCAGGGGAAACTTTTACTCTGGTTTCTCAGTCTGTTTCCTAGTGCCGATTTGAAGTTCCTGCAGATTTCACTCTAAACACCGTGTTGCAGCTAGTACCTTCACATATATATGTATGGAGTTGAGGTGGAAACTGAAGAGAAACTTTGTGTTCCCAACAAGCTAGTTGAAGGACTGCTTTCACAAACACTAATCTCTCAAAACTGAGCATGTGGAGAGACCTTCGTTCATCTAGCAAAAAGGGAATAGGTTGCAGGAGAAACTTTTACACTGGTTTCTCAGTCTGTTTCCTAGTGCCGTTTTGAAGTTCCTGCAGTTTTCACTGTAAAACCGAGTTGGAGCTAGTACCTTCCCATATATATGTATGGAGTGGAGTTGGAAACTTAAAAGAAACTTTGTTTTCCCAATAAGCTAGTTTAAGGACGGCTTTCACACACACTTATCCCTCAGAACTGAGCATGCGGAGAGACGTTCGTTCATCTAGCACAACGGGAATGGGTTGCAGGAGTAACTTTTACTCTGGTTACTCAGAATGTTTCCTAGTGCCGGTATGAAGATCCTGCAGTTTTAACTGTAAAACCGAGTTGGAGCTAGTACCTTCCCATATATATGTATGGAGTGGAGTTTGAAACTGAAAAGAAACTTGGTTTTCCCAACAAGCTAGTTGAAGGTCGGCATTCACACACACTTATCTCTCAAAACTGAGCATGTGGAGAGACGTTCGTTCATCTAGCACAAAGGAACGGGTTGCAGGAGAAATTTTTACTCTGGTTTCTCAGTCTGTTTCCTAGTGCCAGTTTGAAGTTCCTGCAGTTTTCACTGTAAAACCGAGTTGGGGTTTGTACCTTCCCATATATATGTAGGGAGTGGAGTTGGAAAATGAAAAGAAACTTTGTGTTCCCAACAAGCTAGTTGAAGGACGGCTTTCACACACAGTTATCTCTCAAAATTGTGCATGTTGAGAGAAGTTCTTTCATCTAGCACTAAGGGAACGGTTTGCAGGAGAAACTTTTACTCTGGTTTCTCAGTCTTGGTCCTAGTGCCGGTTTGAAGTTCCTGCAGTTTTCACTGTAAAACCGAGTTGGAGATAGTACCTTCCCATATATATGTATGCTGTGGATTTGGAAACTGAAAAGAAATTTTTTGTTTCCAACAAGCAATTTGAAGGACGGCTTTCACACACACTTATCTCTCAAAACTGAGCATGTGGTGAGACGTTCGTTCATCTAGCACAAATGGAAAGGTTTGAAGTAGAAAGTTTTACTCTGGATTCTCAGTCTGTTTCCTAGTGTCGGTTTGAACTTCCTGCAGTTTTCATTGTAAAACCGGCGTGGAGCTAGTACCTTCCCATATATATGTATGGAGTGGAGTTGGAAACTGAAAAGAAACTTTGTGTTCCCAACAAGCTAGTTGAAGGACGGCTTTCACACACACTTATCTCTCAAAACTGAGCATGTGGAGAGACGTTTGTTCATCTAGCTCAAAGGGAACAGGTTGCAGGGTAAAATTTTACTCTGGTTTCTCAGTCTGTTTCCTAGTGCCGGTTTGAATTTCCTGCAGTTTTCACTGTAAAACCGAGTTGGAGCTAGTACCTTCCCATATATATGTATGGAGTGGAGTTGGAAAATGTAAAGAAAATTTGTGTTCCCAACAAGCTAGTTGAAGGACGGCTTACACTCACACTTATCTCTCAAAACTGAGCATGTGGAGAGACGTTTGTACATCTAGCACAAAGGGAAAGGGTTGCAGGGGAAACTTTTACTCTGGTATCTCAGTCTGTTTCCTAGTGCCGGGATGAACTTACTGCAGTTTTCACTGTAAATCCGAGTTGGAGCTCGTACGTTCCCATATATATGTATGGAGTGGTGTTGGAAACTGAAAAGAAACTTTGTGTTCCCAACAAGCTAGTTGAAGGTCGGCATTCACACACACTTATCTCTCAAAACTGAGCATGTGGAGAGACGTTCGTTCATCTAGCACAAAGGAACGGGTTGCAGGAGAAATTTTTACTCTGGTTTCTCAGTCTGTTTCCTAGTGCCAGTTTGAAGTTCCTGCAGTTTTCACTGTAAAACCGAGTTGGGGTTTGTACCTTCCCATATATATGTAGGGAGTGGAGTTGGAAACTGAAAAGAAACTTTGTGTTCCCAACAAGCTATTTGAAGTACGTCTTACACACAGACTTATCTCTCAGAACTGAGCATTTGGAGAGACGTTCGTTCATGTAGTACAAAGGGAACGGGTTGCAGTAGAAATTTTACTCTGGTTTCTCAGTCTGTTTCCTAGTGTCGGTTTGTATTTCCTGCAGTTTTCACTGTAAAACCGAGTTGGAGCTAGAACATTCCCATATATATGTATGGGATGGAGTTGGAAACTGAAAAGAAACTTTGTGTTCCCAACAAGCTAGTTGAAGGACGGCTTTCACACACACTTATCTCTCAAAACTGAGCATTTGGAGAGACGTTCGTTCATTTAGCACAAAGGGAATGAGTTGCAGGAGAAACTTTTACTCTGGTTTCTCAGTCTGTTTCCTAGTGCCGGTTTGAATTTCCTGAAGTTTTCACTGTAAAACCGAGTTGGAGCTTGTACCTTCCAATATGTATGTATGGAGTGGAGTTGGAAACTGAAAAGAATCAATGTGTTCCAAACAAGCTAGTTGAAGTACGGCTTTCACACAAAATTATCTCTCAAACTGAGCATGTGGAGAGACGTTCGTTCATCTAGCACAAAGGGAATGAGTTGCAGGAGAAAGTTTTACTCTGGTTTCTCAGTCTGTTTCCTAGTGGCTGTTTGAAGTTCCTGAAGCTTTCACTGTAAAACCGATTTGGAGCTAGTACCTTCCCATATATATGTATGGTGTGGAGTTGGAAACTTTAAAGAAATATTGTGTTCACAACAAGCTAGTTGAAGGACGGCTTTCACACACACTTATCTCTCAAAACTGAGCATGTGGAGAGACGTTCGTTCATCTAGCACAAATGGAACGGATTGCAGGGGAAGCTTTTACTCTGCTTTCTAAGTCTGTTCCAAGTGCCGGTTGAATTTCCTGAAGTTTTCACTGTAAAACCTAGTTGGAGCTAGTACTTTCCCATATATATGTATGGAGTGGAGTTGGAAAATGACAAGAAACTTTGTGTTCCCAACAAGCTAGTTGAAGGACGGCTTTCACACACAGTTATCTCCCAAAATTGAGCATGTTGAGAGAAGTTCGTTCATCTAGCAGAAAGGGAACTGTTTGCAGGAGAAACTTTTACTCTTGTATCTCAGTCTTTGTCCTAGTGCCGGTTAGAAGTTCCTGCAGTTTTCACTGTAAAACCGAGTTGGAGATAGTACCTTCCCATTTATATGTATGCTGTGGATTTGAAAACTGAAGAGAATCTTTGTGTTCCCAACAAGCTAGATGAAGGACGGCTTTCACACACTTATCTCTCAGAACTGAGCATGTGGAGAGACGTTCGTACATCTAGCACAAAGGGAACGGGTTGCAGGAGAAACTTTTACTCTGGTTTTCAGTCTGTTTCCTAGTGCCGGTTTGATCTTCTTGCAGTTTTCACTGTAAAACCGAATTGGAGCTTGTACTTTCCCATATATATGTATGGGGTGGAGTTGGAAACTGAAAAGAAATTTTTTGTTTCCAACAAGCAATTTGAAGGACGGCTTTCACACACACTTATCTCTCAAAACTGAGCATGTGGAGAGACGTTCGTTCATCTAGCACAAATGGAAAGGTTTGAAGGAGAAAGTTTTACTCTGGATTCTCAGTCTGTTTCCTAGTGTCGGTTTGAACTTCCTGCAGTTTTCACTGTAAAACCGGCGTGGAGCTAGTACCTTCCCATATATATGTATGGAGTGGAGTTGGAAACTGAAAAGATACTTTGTGTTCCCAACAAGCTATTTGAAGGACGGCTTTCACACACACTTATCTCTCAAAACTGAGCATGTGGAGAGACGTTTGTTCATCTAGCTCAAAGGGAACAGGTTGCAGGGGAAAATTTTACTCTGGTTTCTCAGTCTGTTTCCTAGTGCCGGTTTGAATTTCCTGCAGTTTTCACTGTAAAACCTAGTTGGAGCTAGCACTTTCCCATATATATGTATGGAGTGGATTTGGAAACTGAAAAGAAACTTTGTGTTCCCAACAAGCTTGTTTAAATATGTCTTTCAATCACAATTATCTCTCAAAACTGAGCATTTGGAGAGACGTTCGTTCATCTAGCACAAAGGGAACGGGTTGCAGGAGAAACTTTTACTCTGATTTCTCAGTGTGTTTCCGAGTGCCGGTTTGAAGTTCCTGCAGTTTTCACTGTAAAACCGGGTTGGAGCTAGTACCTTCCCATATATATCTATGGAGTGGAGTTTACAACTGAAAAGAAACTTTGTGTTCCCAACAAGCTAGTTGATGGACGGCTTACACACACACTTATCTCTCAAAGCTGAGCATGTGGAGAGACGTCCGTTCATCTAGCACAAAGGGAACGGGTTGCAGGGGAAACTTTTACTCTGGTTTCTCAGTCTGTTTCCTAGTGCCGGTTTGAAGTTCCTGCAGTTTTCAATGTAAAACCGAGTTGGATCTAGTACATTCCCATATATATGTATGGAGTGGGGTTGGAAACTGAAAAGAAACTTTGTGTTCCCAACAAGCTAGTTGAAGGACGGCTTTCACACACACATATCTCTCAGAACTGAGCATGTGGAGAGACGTTCGTTCATCTAGCAAAAAGGGAAAGGGTTGCAGGAGAAACTTTTACTCTGGATTTTCAGTCTGTTTCCAAGTGCCGGACTGAAGTTCCTGCAGTTTTCACTGTAAAACTGAGTTAGAGCTAGTACCTTCCCTTATATATGTATGGGGTGGAGTTGGAAACTGAAAAGAAACTTTTTGTTTCCAACAAGCTAGTTGAAGAACGGCTTTCACACACACTTATCTCTCATAACTGAGCATGTGGAGAGACGTCCTTTCATCTAGCACAAAGGGAACGGGTTGCAGGAGAAACTTTTACTCTGGATTCTCAGTCTGTTTCCAAGTGCCGGATTGATCTTCCTGCAGTTTTCACTGTAAAACCAAGTTGGAGCTAGTACCTTCCCTTATATATGTATGGGGTGGAGTTCGAAACTGAAAAGAAACTTTGTGTTCCCAACAAGCTCGTTGAAAGACGGCTTCACACAAACTTATCTCTCATAACTGAGCACGTGGAGAGACGTTCGTTCATCTAGCACAAAGGGAACGGTTTGCAGGAGAAACTTTTACTCTGGTTTCTCAGTCTGCTTCCTAGTGCCCGTTTGAAGTTCCTGCATTTTTCACTGTAAAACCGAGTTGGTGCTAGTACCTACCCATATATATGTATGGAGTGGAGTTGGAAACTGAAAAGAAACTCTGTGTTCCCAACAAGCTAGTTGAAGGACGGCTTTCACACACACATATCTCTCAGAACTGAGCATGTGGAGAGACGTTCGTTCATCTAGCAAAAAGGGAAAGGGTTGCAGGAGAAACTTTTACTCTGGATTTTCAGTCTGTTTCCAAGTGCCGGATTGAAGTTCCTGCAGTTTTCACTGTAAAACTGAGTTAGAGCTAGTACCTTCCCTTATATATATATGGGGTGGATTTGGAAACTGAAAAGAAACTTTTTGTTTCCAAGAAGCTAGTTGAAGAACGGCTTTCACACACACTTATCTCTCATAACTGAGCATGTGGAGAGACGTCCGTTCATCTAGCACAAAGGGAACGGGTTGCAGGAGAAAATTTTACTCTGGATTCTCAGTCTGTTTCCAAGTGCCGGATTGAACTTCCTGCAGTGTTCACTCTAAACACCGTGTTGCAGCTAGTACCTTCACATATATATGTATGGAGTTGAGGTGGAAACTGAAGAGAAACTTTGTGTTCCCAACAAGCTAGTTGAAGGACTGCTTTCACAAACACTAATCTCTCAAAACTGAGCATGTGGAGAGACCTTCGTTCATCTAGCAAAAAGGGAATAGGTTGCAGGAGAAACTTTTACACTGGTTTCTCAGTCTGTTTCCTAGTGCCGTTTTGAAGTTCCTGCAGTTTTCACTGTAAAACCGAGTTGGAGCTAGTACCTTCCCATATATATGTATGGAGTGGAGTTGGAAACTTAAAAGAAACTTTGTTTTCCCAATAAGCTAGTTTAAGGACGGCTTTCACACACACTTATCCCTCAGAACTGAGCATGCGGAGAGACGTTCGTTCATCTAGCACAACGGGAATGGGTTGCAGGAGTAACTTTTACTCTGGTTACTCAGAATGTTTCCTAGTGCCGGTATGAAGATCCTGCAGTTTTAACTGTAAAACTGAGTTGGAGCTAGTACCTTCCCATATATATGTATGGAGTGGAGTTTGAAACTGAAAAGAAACTTGGTTTTCCCAACAAGCTAGTTGAAGGTCGGCATTCACACACACTTATCTCTCAAAACTGAGCATGTGGAGAGACGTTCGTTCATCTAGCACAAAGGAACGGGTTGCAGGAGAAATTTTTACTCTGGTTTCTCAGTCTGTTTCCTAGTGCCAGTTTGAATTTCCTGCAGTTTTCACTGTAAAACCGAGTTGGGGTTTGTACCTTCCCATATATATGTAGGGAGTGGAGTTGGAAAATGAAAAGAAACTTTGTGTTCCCAACAAGCTAGTTGAAGGACGGCTTTCACACACAGTTATCTCTCAAAATTGTGCATGTTGAGAGAAGTTCGTTCATCTAGCACAAAGGGAACGGTTTGCAGGAGAAACTATTACTCTGGTTTCTCAGTCTTTGTCCTAGTGCCGGTTTGAAGTTCCTGCAGTTTTCACTGTAAAACCGAGTTGGAGATAGTACCTTCCCATATATATGTATGCTGTGGATTTGGAAACTGAAAAGAAATTTTTTGTTTCCAACAAGCAATTTGAAGGACGGCTTTCACACACACTTATCTCTCAAAACTGAGCATGTGGAGAGAAGTTCGTTCATCTAGCACAAATGGAAATGTTTGAAGGAGAAAGTTTTACTCTGGATTCTCAGTCTGTTTCCTAGTGTCGGTTTGAACTTCCTGCAGTTTTCACTGTAAAACCGGCGTGGAGCTAGTACCTTCCCATATATACGTATGGAGTGGAGTTGGAAACTGAAAAGAAACTTTGTGTTCCCAACAAGCTAGTTGAAGGACGGCTTTCACACACACTTATCTCTCAAAACTGAGCATGTGGAGAGACGTTTGTTCATCTAGCTCAAATGGAACAGTTTGCAGGGGAAAATTTTACTCTGGTTTCTCAGTCTGTACCCTAGTGCCGGTTTGAATTTCCTGCAGTTTTCACTGTAAAACCGATTTGGAGCTAGTACCTTCCCATATATATGTATGGAGTGGAGTTGGAAAATGTAAAGAAAATTTGTGTTCCCAACAAGCTAGTTGAAGGACGGCTTACACTCACACTTGTCTCTCAAAACTGAGCATGTGGAGAGACGTTTGTACATCTAGCACAAAGGGAAAGGGTTGCAGGGGAAACTTTTACTCTGGTATCTCAGTCTGTTTCCTAGTGCCGGGATGAACTTACTGCAGTTTTCACTGTAAATCCGAGTTGCAGCTCGTACGTTCCCATATATATGTATGGAGTGGTGTTGGAAACTGAAAAGAAACTTTGTGTTCCCAACAAGCTAGTTGAAGGACGGCTTTCAAACACACTTATCTCTCTAAACAGTGCATGTGGAGAGACGTTCGTTCATCTAGCACAAAGGGAACGAGTAGCAGGAGAAACTTTTACTCTGGTTTCTCAGTCTGCTTCCCAGTGCCGGTTTGAAGTTCCTGCAGTTTTCACTGTAAAACATTGTTGGAGCTAGCACTTTCCCATATATATGTATGGAGTGGATTTGGAAACTGAAAAGAAACTTTGTGTTCCCAACAAGCTTGTTGAAATATGTCTTTCAATCACAATTATCTCTCAAAACTGAGCATTTTGAGAGACGTTCGTTCATCTAGCACAAAGGGAACGGGTTGCAGGAGAAACTTTTACTCTGATTTCTCAGTGTGTTTCCTAGTGCCCGTTTGAAGTTCCTGCAGTTTTCACTGTAAAACCGGGTTGGAGCTAGTACCTTCCCATATATATCTATGGAGTGGAGTTTACAACTGAAAAGAAACTTTGTGTTCCCAATAAGCTAGTTTAAGGACGGCTTTCACACACACTTATCCCTCAGAACTGAGCATGCGGAGAGACGTTCGTTCATCTAGCACAACGGGAATGGGTTGCACGAGCAACTTTTACTCTGGTTACTCAGAATGTTTCCTAGTGCCGGTATGAAGATCCTGCTGTTTTAACTGTAAAACCGAGTTGGAGCTAGTACCTTCCCATATATATGTATGGAGTGGAGTTTGAAACTGAAAAGGAACTTGGTGTTCCCATCAAGCTAGTTGAAGGTCGGCATTCACACACACTTATCTCTCAAAACTGAGCATGTGGAGAGACGTTCGTTCATCTAGCACAAAGGAACGGGTTGCAGGAGAAATTTTTACTCTGGTTTCTCAGTCTGTTTCCTAGTGCCAGTTTGAAGTTACTGCAGTTTTCACTGTAAAACCGAGTTGGGGTTTGTACCTTCCCATATATATGTAGGGAGTGGAGTTGGAAAATGAAAAGAAACTTTGTGTTCCCAACAAGCTAGTTGAAGGACGGCTTTCACACACAGTTATCTCTCAAAATTGTGCATGTTGAGAGAAGTTCGTTCATCTAGCACAAAGGGAACGGTTTGCAGGAGAAACTTTTACTCTGGTTTCTAAGTCTTTGTCCTAGTGCCGGTTTGAAGTTCCTGCAATTTTCACTGTAAAACCGAGTTGGAGATAGTACCTTCCCATATATATGTATGCTGTGGATTTGGAAACTGAAAAGAAATTTTTTGTTTCCAACAAGCAATTTGAAGGACGGCTTTCACACACACATATCTCTCAAAACTGAGCATGTGGAGAGACGTTCGTTCATCTAGCACAAATGGAAATGTTTGAAGTAGAAAGTTTTACTCTGGATTCTCAGTCTGTTTCCTAGTGTCAGTTTGAACTTCCTGCAGTTTTCACTGTAAAACCGGCGTGGAGCTAGTACCTTCCCATATATATGTATGGAGTGGAGTTGGAAACTGAAAAGAAACTTTGTGTTCCCAACAAGCTAGTTGAAGGACGGCTTTCACACACACATATCTCTCAAAACTGAGCATGTGGAGAGACGTTTGTTCATCTAGCTCAAAGGGAACAGGTTGCAGGGGAAAATTTTACTTTGGATTCTCAGTCTGTTTCCTAGTGCCGGTTTGAAGTTCCTGCAGTTTTCACTGTAAAACCGAGTTGGAGCTAGTACCTTCCCATATATATGTATGGAGTGGAGTTGGAAAATATAAAGAAAATTTGTGTTCCCAACAAGCTAGTTGAAGGACGGCTTACACTCACACTTATCTCTCAAAACTGAGCATGTGGAGAGACGTTTGTACATCTAGCACAAAGGGAAAGGATTGCAGGGGAAACTTTTACTCTGGTATCTCAGTCTGTTTCCTAGTGCCGGGATGAACTTACTGCAGTTTTCACTGTAAATCCGAGTTGGAGCTCGTACGTTCCCATATATATGTATGGAGTGGTGTTGGAAACTGAAAAGAAACTTTGTGTTCCCAACAAGCTAGTTGAAGAACGGCTTTCAAACACACTTATCTCTCTAAACAGTGCATGTGGAGAGACGTTCGTTCATCTAGCACAAAGGGAACGAGTAGCAGGAGAAACTTTTACTCTGGTTTCTCAGTCTGCTTCCTAGTGCCGGTTTGAAGTTCCTGCAGTTTTCACTGTAAAACCTAGTTGGAGCTAGCACTTTCCCATATATATGTATGGAGTGGATTTGGAAACTGAAAAGAAATTTGTGTTCCCAACAAGCTTGTTGAAATATGTCTTTCAATCACAATTATCTCTCAAAACTGAGCATTTGGAGAGACGTTCGTTCATCTAGCACAAAGGGAACGGGTTGCAGGAGAAACTTTTACTCTGATTTCTCAGTGTGTTTCCTAGTGCCGGTTTGAAGTTCCTGCAGTTTTCACTGTAAAACCGGGTTGGAGCTAGTACCTTCCCATATATATCTATGGAGTGGAGTTTACAACTGAAAAGAAACTTTGTGTTCCCAACAAGCTAGTTGAAGGACGGCTTACACACACACTTATCTCTCAAAGCTGAGCATGTGGAGAGACGTCCGTTCATCTAGCACAAAGGGAACGGGTTGCAGGAGAAACTTTTACTCTGGTTTCTCAGTCTGTTTCCTAGTGTCGGGTTGAAGTTCCTGCAGTTTTCAATGTAAAACCGAGTTGGATCTAGTACATTCCCATATATATGTATGGAGTGGGGTTGGAAACTGAAAAGAAACTTTGTGTTCCCAACAAGCTAGTTGAAGGACGGCTTTCACACACACATATCTCTCAGAACTGAGCATGTGGAGAGACGTTCGTTCATCTAGCAAAAAGGGAAAGGGTTGCAGGAGAAACTTTTACTCTGGATTTTCAGTCTGTTTCCAAGTGCCGGATTGAAGTTCCTGCAGTTTTCACTGTAAAACTGAGTTAGAGCTAGTACCTACCCTTATATATGTATGGGGTGGAGTTGGAAACTGAAAAGAAACTTTTTGTTTCCAACAAGCTAGTTGAAGAACGGCTTTCACACACACTTATCTCTCATAACTGAGCATGTGGAGAGACGTTCGTTCATCTAGCACAAATGGAACATGTTGCAGGGGAAACTTTTACTCTGGTTTCTCAGTCTGTTTCCTAGTGCCGGTTTGAAGTTCCTGCAGATTTCACTCTAAACACCGTGTTGCAGCAAGTACCTTCACATATATATGTATGGAGTGGAGGTGGAAACTGAAGAGAAACTTTGTGTTCCCAACAAGCTAGTTGAAGGACTGCTTTCACAAACACTAATCTCTCAAAACTGAGCATGTGGAGAGACGTTCGTTCATCTAGCAAAAAGGGAACGTGTTGCAGGAGAAACTTTTTCACTGGTTTCTCAGTCTGTTTCCTAGTGCCGTTTTGAAGTTCCTGCAGTTTTCACTGTAAAACCGAGTTGGAGCTAGTACCTTACCATATATATGTATGGAGTGGAGTTGGAAACTTAAAAGAAACTTTGTGTTTCCAACAAGCTAGTTTAAGGACGGCTTTCACACACACTTATCTCTCAGAACTGAGCATGCGGAGAGACGTTCGTTCATCTAGCACATCGAGAACGGGTTGCAGGAGTAACTTTTACTCTGGTTACTCAGACTGTTTCGTAGTGCCGGTATGAAGATCCTGCAGTTTTCACTGTAAAACCGAGTTGGAGCTAGTACCTTCCCATATATTTGTATGGAGTGGGGTTGGAAACTGAAAAGAAACTTGGTGTTCCCAACAAGCTAGTTGAAGGTCGGCTTTCACACACACATATCTCTCAGAACTGAGCATGTGGAGAGACGTTCGTTCATCTAGCAAAAAGGGAAAGGGTTGCAGAAGAAACATTTACTCTTGATTCTCAGTCTGTTTCCAAGTGCCGGATTGAACTTCCTGCAGTTTTCACTGTAAAACCAAGTTGGAGCTAGTACCTTCCCTTATATATGTATGGGGTGGTGTTCGAAACTGAAAAGAAACTTTGTGTTCCCAACAAGCTCGTTGAAAGACGGCTTCACACACACATATCTCTCATAACTGAGCACGTGGAGAGACGTTCGTTCATCTAGCACAAAGGGAACGGTTTGCAGGAGAAACTTTTACTCTGGTTTCTCAGTCTGCTTCCTAGTGCCCGTTTGAAGTTCCTGCATTTTTCACTGTAAAACCGAATTGGTGCTAGTACCTACCCATATATATGTATGGAGTGGAGTTGGAAACTGAAAAGAAACTCTGTGTTCCCAAGAAGCTATTTGAAGAACGGCTTTCACACACAATTATCTCTCAAAACTGAGCATGTGGAGAGACGTTCGTTCATCTAGCACAAAGGGAACAAGTTGCAGGGGAAACTTTTACTCTGGTTTCTCAGTCTGTTTCCTAGTGCCGGTTTGAAGTTCCTGCAGATTTCACTCTAAACACCGTTTTGCAGCTAGTACCTTCTCATATATATGTATGGAGTTGAGGTGGAAACTGAAGAGAAACTTTGTGTTCCCAACAAGCTAGTTGAAGGACTGCTTTCACAAACACTAATCTCTCAAAACTGAGCATGTGGAGAGACCTTCGTTCATCTAGCAAAAATGGAACAGGTTGCAGGAGAAACTTTTACACTGCTTTCTCAGTCTGTTTCCTAGTGCCGTTTTGAAGTTCCTGCAGATTTCACTGTAAAACCGAGTTGGAGCTAGTTCCTTCCCATATATATGTATGGAGTGGAGTTGGACACTTAAAAGAAACTTTGTTTTCCCAATAAGCTAGTTTAAGGACGGCTTTCACACACACTTATCCCTCAGAACTGAGCATGCGGAGAGACGTTCGTTCATCTAGCACAACGGGAATGGGTTGCAGGAGTAACTTTTACTCTGGTTACTCAGAATGTTTCCTAGTGCCGGTATGAAGATCCTGCAGTTTTAACTGTAAAACCGAGTTGGAGCTAGTACCTTCCCATATATATGTATGGAGTGGAGTTTGAAACTGAAAAGAAACTTGGTGTTCCCATCAAGCTAGTTGAAGTTCGGCATTCACACACACTTATCTCTCAAAACTGAGCATGTGGAGAGACGTTCGTTCATCTAGCACAAAGGAACGGGTTGCAGGAGAAATTTTTACTCTGGTTTCTCAGTCTGTTTCCTAGTGCCAGTTTGAAGTTCCTGCAGTTTTCACTGTAAAACCGAGTTGGGGTTTGTACCTTCCCATATATATGTAGGGATTGGAGTTGGAAACTGAAAAGAAACTTTGTGTTCCCAACAAGCTATTTGAAGTACGTCTTACACACAGACTTATCTCTCAGAACTGAGCATGTGGAGAGACGTTAGTTCATGTAGTATAAAGGGAACGGGTTGCAGTAGAAATTTTACTCTGGTTTCTCAGTCTGTTTCCTAGTGTCGGTTTGTATTTCCTGCAGTTTTCACTGTAAAACCGAGTTGGAGCTTGTACATTCCCATATATATGTATGGGATGGAGTTGGAAACTGAAAAGAAACTTTGTGTTCCGAACAAGCTAGTTGAAGGACGGCTTTCACACACACTTATCTCTCAAAACTGAGCATGTGGAGAGAAGTTCGTTCATTTAGCACAAAGGGAATGAGTTGCAGGAGAAACTTTTACTCTGGTTTCTCAGTCTGTTTCCTAGTGCCGGTTTGAAGTTCCTGAAGTTTTCACTGTAAAACCGAGTTGGAGCTAGTACCTTCCAATATGTATGTATGGAGTGGTGTTGGAAACTGAAAAGAATCAATGTGTTCCAAACAAGATAGTTGAAGGACGGCTTTCACACAAAATTATCTCTCAAAACTGAGCATGTGGAGAGACGTTCGTTCATCTAGCATAAAGGGAATGAGTTGCAGGAGAAATTTTTACTCTGGTTTCTCAGTCTGTTTCCGAGTGGCTGTTTGAAGTTCCTGAAGCTTTCACTGTAAAACCGATTTGGAGCTAGTACCTTCCCATATATGTGTATGGAGTGGAGTTGGAAACTTAAAAGAAATATTGTGTTCACAACAAGCTAGTTGAAGGACGGCTTTCACACACACTTATCTCTCAAAACTGAGCATGTGGAGAGACGTTCGTTCATCTAGCACAAAGGAACGGGTTGCAGGAGAAATTTTTACTCTGGTTTCTCAGTCTGTTTCCTAGTGCCAGTTTGAAGTTACTGCAGTTTTCACTGTAAAACCGAGTTGGGGTTTGTACCTTCCCATATATATGTAGGGAGTGGAGTTGGAAAATGAAAAGAAACTTTGTGTTCCCAACAAGCTAGTTGAAGGACGGCTTTCACACACAGTTATCTCTCAAAATTGTGCATGTTGAGAGAAGTTCGTTCATCTAGCACAAAGGGAACGGTTTGCAGGAGAAACTTTTACTCTGGTTTCTAAGTCTTTGTCCTAGTGCCGGTTTGAAGTTCCTGCAATTTTCACTGTAAAACCGAGTTGGAGATAGTACCTTCCCATATATATGTATGCTGTGGATTTGGAAACTGAAAAGAAATTTTTTGTTTCCAACAAGCAATTTGAAGGACGGCTTTCACACACACATATCTCTCAAAACTGAGCATGTGGAGAGACGTTCGTTCATCTAGCACAAATGGAAAGGTTTGAAGTAGAAAGTTTTACTCTGGATTCTCAGTCTGTTTCCTAGTGTCGGTTTGAACTTCCTGCAGTTTTCACTGTAAAACCGGCGTGGAGCTAGTACCTTCCCATATATATGTATGGAGTGGAGTTGGAAACTGAAAAGAAACTTTGTGTTCCCAACAAGCTAGTTGAAGGACGGCTTTCACACACACATATCTCTCAAAACTGAGCATGTGGAGAGACGTTTGTTCATCTAGCTCAAAGGGAACAGGTTGCAGGGGAAAATTTTACTTTGGATTCTCAGTCTGTTTCCTAGTGCCGGTTTGAAGTTCCTGCAGTTTTCACTGTAAAACCGAGTTGGAGCTAGTACCTTCCCATATATATGTATGGAGTGGAGTTGGAAAATGTAAAGAAAATTTGTGTTCCCAACAAGCTAGTTGAAGGACGGCTTACACTCACACTTATCTCTCAAAACTGAGCATGTGGAGAGACGTTTGTACATCTAGCACAAAGGGAAAGGATTGCAGGGGAAACTTTTACTCTGGTATCTCAGTCTGTTTCCTAGTGCCGGGATGAACTTACTGCAGTTTTCACTGTAAATCCGAGTTGGAGCTCGTACGTTCCCATATATATGTATGGAGTGGTGTTGGAAACTGAAAAGAAACTTTGTGTTCCCAACAAGCTAGTTGAAGAACGGCTTTCAAACACACTTATCTCTCTAAACAGTGCATGTGGAGAGACGATCGTTCATCTAGCACAAAGGGAACGAGTAGCAGGAGAAACTTTTACTCTGGTTTCTCAGTCTGCTTCCTAGTGCCGGTTTGAAGTTCCTGCAGTTTTCACTGTAAAACCTAGTTGGAGCTAGCACTTTCCCATATATATGTATGGAGTGGATTTGGAAACTGAAAAGAAATTTGTGTTCCCAACAAGCTTGTTGAAATATGTCTTTCAATCACAATTATCTCTCAAAACTGAGCATTTGGAGAGACGTTCGTTCATCTAGCACAAAGGGAACGGGTTGCAGGAGAAACTTTTACTCTGATTTCTCAGTGTGTTTCCTAGTGCCGGTTTGAAGTTCCTGCAGTTTTCACTGTAAAACCGGGTTGGAGCTAGTACCTTCCCATATATATCTATGGAGTGGAGTTTACAACTGAAAAGAAACTTTGTGTTCCCAACAAGCTAGTTGAAGGACGGCTTACACACACACTTATCTCTCAAAGCTGAGCATGTGGAGAGACGTCCGTTCATCTAGCACAAAGGGAACGGGTTGCAGGAGAATCTTTTACTCTGGTTTCTCAGTCTGTTTCCTAGTGTCGGGTTGAAGTTCCTGCAGTTTTCAATGTAAAACCGAGTTGGATCTAGTACATTCCCATATATATGTATGGAGTGGGGTTGGAAACTGAAAAGAAACTTTGTGTTCCCAACAAGCTAGTTGAAGGACGGCTTTCACACACACATATCTCTCAGAACTGAGCATGTGGAGAGACGTTCGTTCATCTAGCAAAAAGGGAAAGGGTTGCAGGAGAAACTTTTACTCTGGTTTCTCAGTCTGCTTCCTAGTGCCCGCTTGAAGTTCCTGCATTTTTCACTGTAAAACCGAGTTGGTGCTAGTACCTACCCATATATATGTATGGAGTGGAGTTGGAAACTGAAAAGAAACTCTGTGTTCCCAACAAGCTATTTGAAGAACGGCTTTCACACACAATTATCTCTCAAAACTGAGCATGTGGAGAGACGTTCGTTCATCTAGCACAAAGGGAACAAGTTGCAGGGGAAACTTTTACTCTGGTTTCTCAGTCTGTTTCCTAGTGCCGGTTTGAAGTTCCTGCAGATTTCACTCTAAACACCGTTTTGCAGCTAGTACCTTCTCATATATATGTATGGAGTTGAGGTGGAAACTGAAGAGAAACTTTGTGTTCCCAACAAGCTAGTTGAAGGACTGCTTTCACAAACACTAATCTCTCAAAACTGAGCATGTGGAGAGACCTTCGTTCATCTAGCAAAAATGGAACAGGTTGCAGGAGAAACTTTTACACTGGTTTCTCAGTCTGTTTCCTAGTGCCGTTTTGAAGTTCCTGCAGATTTCACTGTAAAACCGAGTTGGAGCTAGTTCCTTCCCATATATATGTATGGAGTGGAGTTGGAAACTTAAAAGAAACTTTGTGTTTCCAACAAGCTAGTTTAAGGACGGCTTTCACACACACTTATCTCTCAGAACTGAGCATGCGGAGAGACGTTCGTTCATCTAGCACATCGAGAACGGGTTGCAGGAGTAACTTTTACTCTGGTTACTCAGACTGTTTCGTAGTGCCGGTATGAAGATCCTGCAGTTTTCACTGTAAAACCGAGTTGGAGCTAGTACCTTCCCATATATTTGTATGGAGTGGGGTTGGAAACTGAAAAGAAACTTGGTGTTCCCAACAAGCTAGTTGAAGGACGGCTTTCACACACACATATCTCTCAGAACTGAGCATGTGGAGAGACGTTCGTTCATCTAGCAAAAAGGGAAAGGGTTGCAGAAGAAACATTTACTCTTGATTCTCAGTCTGTTTCCAAGTGCCGGATTGAACTTCCTGCAGTTTTCACTGTAAAACCAAGTTGGAGCTAGTACCTTCCCTTATATATGTATGGGGTGGTGTTCGAAACTGAAAAGAAACTTTGTGTTCCCAACAAGCTCGTTGAAAGACGGCTTCACACACACATATCTCTCATAACTGAGCACGTGGAGAGACGTTCGTTCATCTAGCACAAAGGGAACGGTTTGCAGGAGAAACTTTTACTCTGGTTTCTCAGTCTGCTTCCTAGTGCCCGCTTGAAGTTCCTGCATTTTTCACTGTAAAACCGAGTTGGTGCTAGTACCTACCCATATATATGTATGGAGTGGAGTTGGAAACTGAAAAGAAACTCTGTGTTCCCAACAAGCTATTTGAAGAACGGCTTTCACACACAATTATCTCTCAAAACTGAGCATGTGGAGAGACGTTCGTTCATCTAGCACAAAGGGAACAAGTTGCAGGGGAAACTTTTACTCTGGTTTCTCAGTCTGTTTCCTAGTGCCGGTTTGAAGTTCCTGCAGATTTCACTCTAAACACCGTTTTGCAGCTAGTACCTTCTCATATATATGTATGGAGTTGAGGTGGAAACTGAAGAGAAACTTTGTGTTCCCAACAAGCTAGTTGAAGGACTGCTTTCACAAACACTAATCTCTCAAAACTGAGCATGTGGAGAGACCTTCGTTCATCTAGCAAAAATGGAACAGGTTGCAGGAGAAACTTTTACACTGGTTTCTCAGTCTGTTTCCTAGTGCCGTTTTGAAGTTCCTGCAGATTTCACTGTAAAACCGAGTTGGAGCTAGTTCCTTCCCATATATATGTATGGAGTGGAGTTGGACACTTAAAAGAAACTTTGTTTTCCCAATAAGCTAGTTTAAGGACGGCTTTCACACACACTTATCCCTCAGAACTGAGCATGCGGAGAGACGTTCGTTCATCTAGCACAACGGGAATGGGTTGCAGGAGTAACTTTTACTCTGGTTACTCAGAATGTTTCCTAGTGCCGGTATGAAGATCCTGCAGTTTTAACTGTAAAACCGAGTTGGAGCTAGTACCTTCCCATATATATGTATGGAGTGGAGTTTGAAACTGAAAAGAAACTTGGTGTTCCCATCAAGCTAGTTGAAGTTCGGCATTCACACACACTTATCTCTCAAAACTGAGCATGTGGAGAGACGTTCGTTCATCTAGCACAAAGGAACGGGTTGCAGGAGAAATTTTTACTCTGGTTTCTCAGTCTGTTTCCTAGTGCCAGTTTGAAGTTCCTGCAGTTTTCACTGTAAAACCGAGTTGGGGTTTGTACCTTCCCATATATATGTAGGGATTGGAGTTGGAAACTGAAAAGAAACTTTGTGTTCCCAACAAGCTATTTGAAGTACGTCTTACACACAGACTTATCTCTCAGAACTGAGCATGTGGAGAGACGTTCGTTCATCTAGCACAAAGGGAACAAGTTGCAGGGGAAACTTTTACTCTGGTTTCTCAGTCTGTTTCCTAGTGCCGGTTTGAAGTTCCTGCAGATTTCACTCTAAACACCGTGTTGCAGCAAGTACCTTCACATATATATGTATGGAGTGGAGGTGGAAACTGAAGAGAAACTTTGTGTTCCCAACAAGCTAGTTGAAGGACTGCTTTCACAAACACTAATCTCTCAAAACTGAGCATGTGGAGAGACGTTCGTTCATCTAGCAAAAAGGGAACGTGTTGCAGGAGAAACTTTTTCACTGGTTTCTCAGTCTGTTTCCTAGTGCCGTTTTGAAGTTCCTGCAGTTTTCACTGTAAAACCGAGTTGGAGCTAGTACCTTACCATATATATGTATGGAGTGGAGTTGGAAACTTAAAAGAAACTTTGTGTTTCCAACAAGCTAGTTTAAGGACGGCTTTCACACACACTTATCTCTCAGAACTGAGCATGCGGAGAGACGTTCGTTCATCTAGCACATCGAGAACGGGTTGCAGGAGTAACTTTTACTCTGGTTACTCAGACTGTTTCGTAGTGCCGGTATGAAGATCCTGCAGTTTTCACTGTAAAACCGAGTTGGAGCTAGTACCTTCCCATATATTTGTATGGAGTGGGGTTGGAAACTGAAAAGAAACTTGGTGTTCCCAACAAGCTAGTTGAAGGACGGCTTTCACACACACATATCTCTCAGAACTGAGCATGTGGAGAGACGTTCGTTCATCTAGCAAAAAGGGAAAGGGTTGCAGAAGAAACATTTACTCTTGATTCTCAGTCTGTTTCCAAGTGCCGGATTGAACTTCCTGCAGTTTTCACTGTAAAACCAAGTTGGAGCTAGTACCTTCCCTTATATATGTATGGGGTGGTGTTCGAAACTGAAAAGAAACTTTGTGTTCCCAACAAGCTCGTTGAAAGACGGCTTCACACACACATATCTCTCATAACTGAGCACGTGGAGAGACGTTCGTTCATCTAGCACAAAGGGAACGGTTTGCAGGAGAAACTTTTACTCTGGTTTCTCAGTCTGCTTCCTAGTGCCCGCTTGAAGTTCCTGCATTTTTCACTGTAAAACCGAGTTGGTGCTAGTACCTACCCATATATATGTATGGAGTGGAGTTGGAAACTGAAAAGAAACTCTGTGTTCCCAACAAGCTATTTGAAGAACGGCTTTCACACACAATTATCTCTCAAAACTGAGCATGTGGAGAGACGTTCGTTCATCTAGCACAAAGGGAACGTTTTGCAGGAGAAACTTTTACTCTGGTTTCTCAGTCTGTTTCCTAGTGTCGGTTTGAATTTCCTGCAGTTTTCACTGTAAAACCGAGTTGGAGCTAGTACATTCCCATATATATTTATGGAGTAGAGTTGGAAACTGAAAAGAAACTTTGTGTTCCCAACAAGCTAGTTGAAGAACGGCTTTCACACACAATTATCTCTCAAAACTGAGCATGTGGAGAGACGTTCGTTCATTTAGCACAAAGGGAATGAGTTGCAGGAGAAACTTTTACTCTGGTTTCTCAGTCTGTTTCCTAGTGCCGGTTTGAAGTTCCTGCAGTTTTCACTGTAAAACCGAGTTGGAGCTAGTACCTTCCAATATGTATGTATGGAGTGGAGTTGGAAACTGAAAAGAATCAATGTGTTCCAAACAAGCAAGTTGAAGAACGGCTTTCACACAAAATTATCTCTCAAAAGTGAGCATGTGGAGAGACGTTCGTTCATCTAGTACAAGGGAATGAGTTGCAGGAGAAACTTTTACTCTGGTTTCTCAGTCTGTTTCCTAGTGGCTGTTTGAAGTTCCTGAATCTTTCACTGTAAAACCGATTTGGAGCTAGTACCTTCCCATATATATGTATGGAGTGGTGTTGGAAACTTAAAAGAAATATTGTGTTCACAACAAGCTAGTTGAAGGACGGCTTTCACACACACTTATCTCTCAAAACTGAGCATGTGGAGAGACGTTCGTTCATCTAGCACAAATGGAACGGATTGCAGGGGAAACTTTTATTCTGGTTTCTAAGTCTGTTCCAAGTGCCGGTTGAATTTCCTGCAGTTTTCACTGTAAAACCTAGTTGGAGATAGTACTTTCCCATATATATATATGGAGTGGAGTTGGAAACTGAAAAGAAACTTTGTGTTCCCAACAAGCTAGTTGAAGGACGGCTTTCACACACAGTTATCTCTCAAAATTGAGCATGTTGAGAGAAGTTCGTTCATCTAGCACAAAGGGAACGGTTTGCAGGAGAAACTTTTACTCTGGTTTCTCAGTCTTTGTCCTAGTACCGGTTTGAATTTCCTGCAGTTTTCACTGTAAAACTGAGTTGGAGATAGTACCTTCCCATATATATGTATGCTGTGGATTTGGAAACTGAATAAAATCTTTGTTTTCCCAACAAGTTAGTTGAAGGACGGCTTTAACACACACTTATCTCTCAGAACTGAGCATGTGGAGAGACGTTCGTACATCTAGCACAAAGGGAACGGGTTGCAGGAGAAACTTTTACTCTGGTTTCTCAGTCTGTTTCCTAGTGCCGGTTTGATCTTCTTGCAGTTTTCACTGTAAAACCGAGTTTTAGCTATTACGTTCCCATATATATGTATGGAGTGGAGTTGGAAACTGAAAAGAAATTTTGTGTTCCCAACAAGCTAGTTGAAGTTCGGCTTTCACACAAAATTATCTCTCAAAACTGAGCATGTGGAGAGGCGTTCGTTCATCTAGTACAAAAGGAATGAGTTGCAGGAGAAACTTTTACTCTGGTTTCTCAGTCTGTTCCAAGTGCCGGTTGAAGTTCCTGCAGTTTTCACTGTAAAACCGGCGTGGAGCTAGTACCTTCACATATATATGTATGGAGTGGAGTTGGAAACTGAAAAGAAACTTTGTGTTCCCAAAAAGCTAGTTGAAGGATGGCTTTCACACACACTTATATCTCTAAACTGAGCAGGTGGAGAGACGTTCGTTCATCTAGCACAAAGTGAACGGGTTGAAGGAGAAAGTTTTACTCTGGTTTCTGAGTCTGTTTTCTAGTGCCGGTTTGAACATCCTGCAGTTTTCACTGTAAAACTGAGTTGGAGCTAGTACCTTCCCATATATATGTATGGAGTGGAGTTGGAACCTGAAAAGAAACTTTGCGTTCCCAACAAGCTACTTGAAGGACGGCTTTCACACACACTATTCTCTCAAAATTGAGCATGTGGAGAGACGTTCGTTCATCTAGCACAAAGGGAACAGGTTGCAGGAGAAAGTTTTACTCTTTTTTCTCAGTCTTTTTCCTAGTGCCGGTTTGAAGTTCCTGCAGTTTTCACTGTAAAACCGAGTTGGTGCTATTTCCTTCCCATATATATCTATGGAGTGGAGTTGGAAACTGAAAAGAAACTTTGTGTTCCCAAAAAGCTAGTTGAAGGATGGCATACACACACACTTATCTCTCAAAACTGAGCATGTGGAGAGACGTTCGTTCATCTAGCACAAAGGGAACGGGTTGCAGTAGAAACTTTTACTCTGGAATCTCAGTCTGTTTCCAAGTGCCGGTTTGAAGTTCCTGCAGTTTTCACTGTAAAACCGAGTTGGAGCTAGTACCTTCCAATATATATGTATGGAGTGAAGTAAGAAACTGAAAAGAAACTTTGTGTTCCCAACAAGCTAGTTGAAGTTCGGCTTTCACACACACTTAACTCTCAAAACTGAGTATGTGGAGAGACGTCCGTTCATCCAGCACAAAAGGAACGGGTTGTAGGAGAAACTATTACTGTGGTTTCTCAGTCTGTTTCCTAGTGCCGGTTTGAAGTTCCTGCAGTTTTCACTGTAAAACCGAGTTGGAGCTAGTACCTTCCAATATGTATGTATGGCGTGGAGTTGGAAACTGAAAAGAATCAATGTGTTCCAAACAAGCAAGTTGAAGAACGGCTTTCACACAAAATTATCTCTCAAAACTGAGCATGTGGAGAGACGTTCGTTCATCTAGCACAATGGGAACGGTTTGCAGGAGAAACTTTTACTCTGATTTCTCAGTCTTTTTCCTAGTGCCGGTTTGAAGTCCTGCAGTTTTCACTGTAAAACCGAGCTGGAGCTAGTACCTTCCCATATATATGTATGGAGGGGTGATGGAAACTGAAAAGAAACTTTGTGTTCCCAACAAGCTAGTTGAAGGGCGGCATTCACACACTCTTATCTCTCAAAACTGAGCATGTTGAGAGACGTTCGTACATCTAGCACAAAGGGAATGGGTTGCAGGAGAAACTTGTACTCTGGTTTCTCAGTTTGTTTCCTAGTGCCGGTTTGAACTTCCTGCACTTTTCACTGTAAAACCGAGTTGGAGCTCGTACCTTCCCATATATATGTATGGGGTGGAGTTGGAAACTGAAAAGAAATTTTTTGTTTCCAACAACCTAGATGAAGGACGGCTTTCACACACACTTATCTCTCAAAACTGAGCATGTGTAGAGACGTTCGTTTATCTAGCACAAAGGGAACGGTTTTAAGGAGAAAGTTTTACTCTGGTTTCTCAGTCTGTTTCCTAGTGCCGGTTTGAACTTCCTGCAGTTTTCACTGTAAAACTGATATGGAGATAGTACCTTCCCATATATATGTATGGAGTGGAGTTGGAAACTGAAAAGAAACTTTGTGTTCCCAACAAGCTAGTTGAAGGACGGGTTTCACACACACTTATCTCTCAAAACTGAGCATGTGGAGAGACGTTCGTTCATCTAGCCCAAAGGGAACAGGTTGCAGGGGAAACTTTTACTCTGGTTTCACAGTCTGTTTCCTAGTGCCGGTTTGAAGTTCCTGTAGTTTTCACTGTAAAACCGACTTTGAGTTAGTACCTTCCCATATATATGTATGGAGTGGAGTTGGAAACTGAAAAGAAACTTTGTGTTCCCAACAAGCTAGTTGAAGGTCGGCTGTCACACAAAATTATCTCTCAAAACTGAGCATGTGGAGAGACGTTCGTTCATCTAGCACAAAGGGAACAGGTTGCAGGTGAAACTTTTACTCTGGTTTCTGAGTCTTTTTCCTAGTGCCGGTTTGAATTTCCTGCAGTTTTCACTGTAAAACCGAGTTGGAGCTAGTACCTTCCCATATATATGTATGGAGTGGAGTTGGAAACAGAAAAGAAACTTTGTGTTCCCAACAAGGTAGTTGAAGGACGGCTTTCCCACACACATATCTCTGAAAACTGAGCATTTGGAGAGACGTTCGTTCATCTAGCACAAAGGGAACTGGTTGCAGGAAAAACTTTTACTCTGGTTTCTCAGTCTGTTCCAAGTGCTGGTTGAATTTCCTGCAGTTTTCACTGTAAAACCTAGTTGAAGCTAGTACTTTCCCATATATATGTATGGAGTGGAGTTGGAATCTGAAAAGAAACTTTGTGTTCCCAGCAAGCTAGTTGAAGGACGGCTTTCACACACACATATCTCTCAAAACTGAGCATGTGGAGAGACGTTCGTACATCTAGCACAAAGGGAATGGGTTGCAGGAGAAACTATTACTCTGGTTTCTCAGTCTGTTTCCTAGTGCCGGTTTGAATTTCCTGCAGTTTTCACTGTAAAACCGAGTTGGAGCTAGTACCTTCTAATGTATATGTATGGGGTGGTGTAGGAAACTGAAAAGAAATTTTTTGTTTCCAACAGGCTAGTTGAAGGGGGGCTTTCACACACATTTATCTCTCAAAACTGAGCATGTGGAGAGACGTTCGTTCATCTAGCACAAAGGGAACGGGTTGCAGAAGAAACTTTTACTCTGGTATCTCAGTCTGTTTCCTAGTGCCGGTTTGTTCTTCCTGCAGTTTTCACTGTGAAACCGAGTTGGAGCAAGTACCTTCCCATATAAATGTATGGAGTGGGGTTGGAAACTGAAATGAAACTTTATGTTCCCAACAAGCTAGTTGAAAGACGGCTTTCACACACACTTATCTCTCAAAACTGAGCATGTGGAGAGACGTTCGTTCATCTAGCACAAAGGGAACAGGTTGCAAGGGAAACTTTTACTCTGGTTTCTCAGTCTGTTTCCTAGTGCCGGTTTGAAGTTCCTGCAGTTTTCACTGTAAAACCGATTTGGAGCTAGTACCTTCCCATATATATGTATGGAGTGGAGTTGGAATCTGAAAAGAAACTTTGTGTTCCCAACAAGCTAGTTGAAGGACGGCTTTCACACACCCATATCTCTGAAATCTGAGCATGTGGAGAGACGTTCGTTCATCTAGCACAAAGGGAAAGGGTTGCAGTAGAAACTTTTACTCTGGTTTCTCAATCTGATCCAAGTGCCGGTTGAATTTCCTGCAGTTTTCACTGTAAAACCTTGTTGGAGCTAGTACCTTCCATTATATATGTATGGAGTGGAGTTGGAAACTGAAAAGAAACTTTGTGTTCCCAACAAGCTAGTTGAAGGACGGCTTTCACACACACTTATCTCTCAAAACTGAGCATGTTGAGAGACGTTCGTTCATGTAGCACAAAGGGAACGGTTTGAAGGAGAAAGTTTTACTCTGGTTTCTCAGTCTGTTTCCTAGTGCCGGTTTGAACTTCCTGCAGTTTTCACTGTAAAACTGAGTTGGAGCTAGTACCTTCCCATATATATGTATGGAGTGGAATTGGAAACTGAAAAGAGACTTTGTGTTCCCAACAAGCTAGTTGAATGACGGCTTTCACACAAACATAACTCTCAAATCTGAGCATGTGGAGAGACGTTCGTTCATCTAGCACAAATGGAACGGGTTGCAGGAGAAACTTTTATTTTGGTTTCTCAGTCTGTTTCCTAGTGCCAGTTTGAAGTTCCTGCATTTTTCACTGTAAAACCGATTTGGAGCTAGTACCTTCCCATATATATGTATGGAGTGGAGTTGGAAACTGAAAAGAAACTTTCTGTTCCCAACAAGCTAGTTGAAGTACGGCTTTCACACACACATATCTCTGAAAACTGAGTATGTGGAGAGACGTCCGTTCATCTAGCACAAAGGGAACGGGTTGCAGGAGAAACTTTTACTCTGGAATCTCAGTCTGTTTCCAAGTGCCGGATTGAAGTTCCTGCATTTTTCACTGTAAAACCGAGTTGGAGCTAGTACCTTCCAATATATATGTATGGAGTGAAGTTGGAAATTGAAAAGAAACTTTGTGTTCACAACAAGCTAGTTGAAGTTCGGCTTTCACACACACTTATCTCTCAAAACTGAGCATGTGGAGAGACGTTCGTTCATCTAGCACAAACGGAACGAGTTGCAGGAGAAACTTTTACTCTGGTTTCTCAGTCTGTTTCCTAGTGCTGGTTTGAAGTTCCTGAAATTTTCACTGTAAAAGAGAGTTGGAGCTAGTACCTTCCCATATATATGTATGGACTGGAGTTGGGAAACTGAAAAGAAACTTTGTGTTCCCAACAAGCTAGTTGAAGGACGGCTTTCACACACATTTATCTCTCAAATCTGAGCATGTGGAGAGACGTTCGTTCACCCAGCACAAAGGGAATGGTTTGCAGGAGAAACATTTACTCTGGTTTCTCAGGCTGTTCCAAGTGCCGTTTGAAGTTCCTGCAGTTTTCACTGTAAAACCTAGTTTGAGCTAGTACCTTCCCATATATATGTATGGACTGGTGTTGGAAACTGAAAAGAAACTTTGTGTTCCCAACAATCTAGTTGAAGGACGGCTTTCACACACACTTTTCTCTCAAAACTGAGCATGTGGAGAGACGTTTGTTCATCTGGCACAAGGGAACACGTTGCAGGAGAAATTTTCACTCTGGTTTCTCAGTCTTTTTCCAAGTGCCGGTTTGAAGTTCCTGCATTTTTCACTGTAAAACCGAGTTGGAGATAGTATCTTCCCATATATATGTATGGAGTGGAGTTGGAAACTGAAAAGAATCTTTGTGTTCCCAACAAGGTATTTGAAGGACGGCTTCACACACACATATCTCTGAAAACTGAGCATGTGGAGAGACGTTCGTTCATCTAGCACAAAGGGAACGGGTTGCAGGAGAAACTCTTACTCTGGTTTCTCAGTCTGTTTCCAAGTGCCTGTTTGAAGTTCCTGCAGTTTTCGCTGTAAAACCGTGTTGGAGCTAGTACCTTCCCGTAAGTATGTATGGAATGGATTTGTAAACTGGATAGAAACTATGTGTTCCGAACAAGCTAGTTGAAGGTCGGCTTTCACACAAATTTATCTCTCAAATCTGAGCATGTGGAGAGACGTTCGTTCATCTAGCACAAATGGAACGGGTTGCAGGAGAAAATTTTACTCTGGTTTCTCAGTCTGTTCCAAGTTCCGGTTGAATTTCCTGCAGTTTTCACTGTAAAACCTAGTTGGAGCTAGTACCTTCCCATATATATGTATGAAATGGAGTTGGAATCTGAAAAGAAACTTTGTGTTCCCAGCAAGCTAGTTGAATGACGGCTTTCACACACACTTATCTCTCAAAACTGAGCATGTGGAGAGACGTTCGTTCATCTAGCACAAAGGGAACGGTTTGCAGGAGAAACTTTTACTCTGGTTTCTCAGTCTGTTCCAAGTGCCGGTTGAATTTCCTGCAGTTTTCACTGTAAAACATAGTTGGAGCTAGTACTTTCCCATATATATGTATGGAGTGGATTTGGAATCTGAAAAGAAACTTTGTGTTCCCAGCAAGCTAGTTGAAGTACGGCTTTCACACAAACATATCTCTCAAAACTGAGCATGTGGAGAGACGTTCGTTCATCTAGCACATTGGGATCAGGTTGCAGGAGAAACTTTTACTCTTTTTCTCTGTCTTTTTCCTAGTGCCGGTTTGAAGTTCCTGCAGTTTTCACTGTGAAACAGAGTTGGAGCTAGTACCTTCCCATATATTTGTACGGAGTGGAGTTGGAAACTGAAAAGAAACTTTGTGTTCCCAACAATCTAGTTGAAGGACGGATTTCACACACACTTATCTCTCAAAACTGAGCATGTGGAGAGACGTTCGTACATCTAGCACAAAGGGAATGGGTTGCAGGAGAAACTTTTCCTCTGGTTTCTCAGTCTGTTTCCTAGTGCCGGTTTGAATTTCCTGCAGTTTTCACTGTAAAACCGAGTTGGAGCTAGTACCTTCTAATATATATGTATGGGGTGGAGTAGGAAACTGAAAAGAAATTTTTTGTTTCCAACAGGCTAGTTGAAGGGCGGCTTTCACACACATTTATCTCTCAAAACTGAGCATGTGTAGAGACGTTCGTTCATGTAGCACAAATGGAACGGGTTGCAGAAGAAACTTTTACTCTGGTTTCTCAGTCTGTTTCCTAGTGCCGGTTTGAACTTCCTGCAGTTTTCACTCTAAAACCGAGTTTGAGCAAGTACCTTCCCATATAAATGTATGGAATGGAGTTGGAAACTGAAATGAAACTTTATGTTCCCAAAAAGCTAGTTGAAGGACGGCTTTCACACACACTTATCTCTCAAAACTGAGCATGTGGAGAGACGTTCGTTCATCTAGCACAAAGGGAACGGTTTAAAGGAGAAAGTTTTACTCTGGTTTCTCAGTCTGTTTCCTAGTGCCGGTTTGAACTTCCTGCAGTTTTCACTGTAAAACTGAGTTGGAGCTTGTACCTACCTATATATATGTGTGGGTTGGAGGTGGAAACTGAAAAGAAAATTTGTGTTCCAAACAAGCTGGTTGAAGGACGGCTTTCACACTCACTTATCTCTCAAAACTGAGCATGTGGAGAGACGTACGTTCATCTAGCACAAAGGGAACTGGTTGCAGGAGAAAGTATTACTTTGGTTTCTCAGTCTGTTTCCTAGTGCCGGTTTGAAGTTCCTGCAGTTTTCAATATAAAACTGAGTTAGAGCTAGTACCTTCCCATATATATTTATCGATTGGAGGTGGAAACTGAAAAGAAACTTTGTGTTCCCAACAAGCTAGTTGAAGGACGGCTTTCACACACATTTATCTCTCAGAACTGAGCATGTGAAGAGAATTTCGTTCATCTAGCACAAGTGGAACGGGTTGCATGTCAAAATATCTCTGGTTTCTCAGTCTGTTTCCAATTGCCGGTTGAATTTCCTGCAGTTTTCACTTTAAAACGGAGTTGGAGCTTTTACATCTCCATATATTTGTATGGAGTGGAGTTTGCAACTAAAAAAAACTTAGTGTTCCCAACAAGCATGATCAAGGACTGCTTTCACACACAATTATCTCTCAGAACTGAGCATGTGGAGAGACGTTCGTTCATCTAGCACAAAGGGAACGGGTTGCAGGGGAAAATTTCTCTGGTTTCTCAGTCTGTTTCCTAGTGCCAGTATGAAGTTCCTGCACTTTTCACTGTAAAACGGAGTTGGAGCTAGTACCTCCTCATATATATGTATGTAGTGGAATTTTCACCTTAAAAGTAACTTAGGTTTCCCAACAAGCAAGGTGAAGTACGGCTTTCAGACACACTTATCTCTCAGAACTGAGCATGTGGAGAGACGTTCGTTCATCTAGCACAAATGGAACAGTTTGCAGAAGAACTTTTACTCTGGTTTCTCAGTCTTTTTCCTAGTGCCTGTTTGAAGTTCCGGCAGTTCTCACTGTAAAACCTGATTTGGAGCTAGTACCTCCCCATATATATGTATGGAGTGGAGTTTGCACGTGAAAAGAAACTTTGTGTTCAAATCAAGCTAGGTGAAAGACGGCTTTCACACACACTTATCTCCCAGAACTGAGCATGTTTAGATAAGTTCGTTCATCTAGCACAAAGGAACGGGTTGCAGGAGAAACTATTACTCTGGGTTGTCAGTCTGTTTCCTAGTGCCGGTTTGAATTTCCTGCAGTTCTCACTGTAGAAGAGATTTGGAGCTATTACCTCCCCATATATATATATGGAGTGTAGTTTGCACCTGGAAAGAAACTTTGTGTTCCCAACAAGCTAGGTGAAAGACGGCTTTAAAAGACACTTATCTCTCAGATCTGAGCAAGTGGAGAGACATTCGTTCATCTAGCACAAACGGAACGGTTTGCAGGAGAAAATTTCCCTGGTTTCTCAGTCTGTTTCTTAGTGCCAATAGAAGTTCCTTCAGTTTTCACTGTAAAACGGATTTGGAGTTATTACCTCCCCATATATATGTATGGATTGGAGTTTACAAATAAAAAAATCATAGTGTTCCCTCAAGCACGGTCAAGGACGGCTTTCACACACAATTATTTCTCAGAACTGAGCGTGAGGAGAGACTTTTGTTCATCTAGCACAAATGGAACGGGTTGCAAGAGAAAATTTTACTCTGGTTTCTCAGTCTGTTTCATAGTGCCAGTTGAAGTTCCTGCAGTTTTCACTGTAAAACGGAGTTGGAGCAAGTACCTCCCCATATATATGTATGGAGTCAAGTTCCCAACTGTAAAGAAACTTTCTGTTCCAAACAAGATAAGTGAAATACGGCTTTCACACACACTTATCTCTCAGTACTGAGCCTGTGGAGAGAAATTCATTCTTCTAGAACAAAGTGAACGGTTTGCAGGAGAAACTTTTACTCTGCTTTCTCAGTCTTTTTCCTACTGCCGGTTTGAAGTTCCTGCAGTTTTCACTGTAAACCCGTGTTGGAACTAAAACCTCCCCATATATATGTATGGAGTGGAGTTTGCACCTGAAAAAAACTTTGTGTTCCCAACTAGCTAGGTGAAAGACGGCTTTCACACACACTTATCTCTCAGAACTGAGCATGTGGAGAGAATTTCGTTCATCTAGCACAAAGGGAACGGGTTGCATGAAAAAATTTCTCTGGTTTCTCAGTCTGTTTCCAATTGCCGGTTGAAGTTCCTGCAGTTTTCACTTTAAAACGGAGTTGGAGATTTTACCTCCCCATATATATGTATGGAGTGGAGATTGCAACTAAAAAAATCTTAGTGTTCCCAACAAGCATGGTCAAGGACTGCTTTCACACACAATTATCCCTCAGTACTGAGCACGTGGAGAGACTTTCATTCATCTAGCACAAAGGGAACAGTTTGCAGGACAAACTTTTACTCTGGTTTCTCAGTCTGTTTCCTAGTGCCTGTTTGAAGATCCTGAATTTTCTACTTTAAAACCGAGTTGGAGCTTGAAACTCCCCATATATATATATGGAGTGGAGTTTGCAACTAAAAGAAAATTTGTGTGCCCAACAAGCTATGTGAAGGACGGCTTTCACAAAGACTTATCTCTCAGTACATAGCATGTGGCGAGACGTTCTTTCATCTAGCAAAAATGGAAAGGGTTGCAGGCGAAACTGTTACTCTGGTTTCTCACTCTTTTTCCTGGTGCTGGTTGAAGTTCCTGCAGTTTTCACTTTAAAACGGATTTGGAGCTAGTACATCCCCATATTTATGTATGGAGTGGAGTTTTCATCTAAAAAGTAACTTAGTTTTCCCAAGAAGCATGGTGAAGTACAGCTTTCAAACACACTTATCTCTCAGAACTGAGCATCTGGAGAGACGTTCGTTCATCTAGAACAAAAGGAAAGGGTTGCAGGAGAAACTTTTACTCTGGTTTCCAAGTCTGTTTCTTAGTGCCGGTTTGAAGTTCCTGCAGTTTTCACTGTAAAACCGAGTTGGAGCTATTACATCCCCATATATATTTTTGGAGTGAAGTTTGCAAGTGTAAAGAAACTTTGTGTTCCAAATAACAAGGTGAAATATGGCTTTCACACACACTTATCTCTCATAACTGAGCATGTGAGGAGACTTTGTTCATCTAGCACAAATTGAACGGTTTGCATGAGAAACGTTTACTGTGGATTCTCAGTCTGTTTCCTAGTGCCTCTTTGAATTTCCTGCAGTTTCCACTTTAAAAAAGATTTGCAGCTAGTACCTTCTCATATATATATATGGATTGGAGTTGGCAACTGGAAAGAAACTTTGTGTTCCCAACAAGGTAGATGAAGGACGCCTTTCACACACATTTATCTCTCAGAACTGAGCATTTGGAGAGACGTTCGTTCATCTAGCACAAAGGGAACGGGTTGCAGGAGAAACTGTTACTCTGGTTTCTCAGTCTGTTTCCTAGTGCCGGTTTGATTTCCTGCAGATTTCACTGTAAAATCGAGTCGGAAATAGTACCACCCCATACATATGTATGAAGAGGAGTAAGCACCTGAAAAGATACTTTGTGTTCCCAACAAGCTAGCTGAAGTACGGCTTTCACACACACATATCTCTCAGAACTGAGCATGTATAGAAACTTTCATTCACCTAGCACAAAGGGAACGGGTTGCAGGAGAATCTTTTACTCTGGTTGCTCAGTCTGTTTCTAAGTGCTGGTTTGAAGTTCCTGCAGTTTTCACTGTAAAACCGAGTTGGAGCTGGTAAAATCCCATATATATGTATGGAGTGGAGTTTGCAACTGAAAATAAACTTTGTTTTCCCAACAAGCTAGCTGAAGTTCGGCTTTAACACACACTTATCTCTCAGAACTGAGCATGTGGAGAGACGTTCGTTCATCTAGCACAAAGGGAACGGGTTGCAGGAGAAACTTTTACTGTGGTTTCTCAGTCTGTTTCCTATTGCCAGTTTGAAGTTTCTGCAGTTTTCACTGTAAAACCGAGTTGGAGCTAGTACCTGCCCATATATATGTATGAAGTGGAGTTTGCAACTTAAAGAAACTTTGTGTTCCCAACAAGCTAGTGAAGGACGGCTTTCACACAGCGTTATCTCTCAGTAAATAGCATGTGGCGAGACGTTCGTTCATCTAGCAAAAAGGGAACGAGTTGCAGGCGAAACTGTTACTCTGGGTTCTCAGTCTGTTTCCTAGAGCCGGTTTGAAGTTCCTGCAGTTTTCACTGTAAAACCAAGTTGGGGCTAGTACCTCCCCTTATATATGTTTGGAGTGTAGTTTGCAACTGAAAAGATACTTTGTGTTCCCTACAAGCTAGGTGAAGGACGGCTTTCACACACACTTATATCTCAGAACTGAGCATGTGGACAGATGTTCGTTCATCTAGCACAAAGGGAACGGTTTGCAGGGGAAAATTTCTCTGGTTTCTCAGTCTGTTTCCTAGTGCCGGTTTGAAGTTCCAGTAGTTTTCACTGTAAAACGGAGTTGGAGCTATTACCACCCCATATATATGTATGGATTGGAGTCTGCAACTAAAAAAATCTTACAGTTCCCAACAAGCAAAGTCAAGGATGGCTGTCACACACAATTATCTCTCAGAACTGAGCATGTGGAGAGACGTTCGTTCATATAGCACAAAGGGAACGGTTTGCAAGACAAACTTTTACTCTGGTTTCTCAGTCTTTTTCCTAGTGCCAGTCTGAAGTTCCTGCACTTTTCACTGTAAAACGGAGTTGGAGCTAGTACCTCCCCATATATATGTATGGAGTGGAATTTTCATCTAAAATGTAACTTAGTTTTCCCAACAAGCAAGGTGAAGTACGGCTTTCAAACACACTTATCTCTCAGAACTGAGCATGTGGAGAGACGTTCGTTCATCTAGCACAATGAGAAGAGTTTGCAGGAGAAACTTTTACTCTGGTTTCTCAGTATTTTTCCTAGTGCCTGTTTGAATTTCCGGCAGTTCTCACTGTAAAACCTGATTTGGAGCTAGTACCTCCCCATATATATGTATGGAGTGGAGTTTGCACCTGAAAAGAAACTTTGTGTTCCCAACAAGCTAGGTGAAAGACGGCTTTCACACACACTTATCTCCCAGAACTGAGCATGTGGAGATAAGTTCGTTCATCTAGCACAAAGGGAACGGGTTGCAGGAGAAACTATTACTCTGGGTTCTCAGTCTGTTTCATAGTGCCGATTTGAATTTCCTGCAGTTCTCACTGTAGAAGAGAGTTGGAGCTATTACTTCCCCATATATATGTATGGAGTGTAGTTTGCACCTGAAAAGAATCTTTGTGTTCCCAACAAGCTAAGTGAAAGACGGCTTTAACAGACACTTATCTCTCAGAACTGAGCAAGTGGAGAGACATTCGTTCATCTAGCACAAAGGGAAATGTTTGCAGGAGAAAATTTCCCTGGTTTCTCAGTCTGTTTCATAGTGCTAGTAGAAGTTCCTGCAGTTTTCACTGTAAAATGGAATTGGAGCTTGTACCTCCCCATATATATGTATGGAGTGGAGTTTGCACCTGAAAAGAAACTTTGTGTTCCCAACAAGCAAGGTCAAGGACGGCTTTCACACACAATTATCTCTCAGATCTGAGCATGTGGAGAGACTGTCGTTCATCTAGCACAAATGGAGCGGGTTGTAAGAGAAACTTTTACTCTGGTTTCTCAGTCTGTTTCCTAGTGCCGGTTTGATGTTTCTGCAGTTTTCACTGTAAAACGGAGTCGGAGTTATTACCTCCCCATATATATGTATGGAGTGGAGTTGGTAACAGAAAAGATACTTTGTGTTCCCAACAAGCTAGTTTATGTACTGCTATCACACACACTTATCTCTCAGAGCTGAGCATGTGGAGACACGTTCGTTGATCTTGCACAAAAGGAGCGGTTTGCAGGAGAAACTTTTCCTGTGGTTTCCATGTCTGTTTCTTAGTGCCGGATTGAAGTTCCTGCCGTTTTCACTATAAAGCCGAGTTGGGGTTAATACCTCCCCATATATATGTATGGAGTGGAGTTTACATATAAAAATTAACTTAGTTTTCCCAAGAAGTAAGGTGAAAGACGTCTTTCAAACACACTTACCGCTCAGAACTGAGAATGTGGAGAGACGTTCGTTCATCTAGCACAAAGGGAAAAGTTTGCAGGAGAAACTTTTACTCTGGTTTCTCAGTCTGTTTCCTAGTGCCTGTTTGACGTTCCTGCAGTTCTCACTGTAAAACTTGATTTGGAGCTAGAACCTCCCCATATATATGTATGGAGTGTAGTTTGCAACTGAAAAGAAACTTTGTGTTCCCAACAAGCTAGGTGAAAGACGGCTTTCACACACACTTATCTCTCAGAACTGAGCATGTGGAGATACGTTCGTTCATTTAGCACAAAATGAACGGGTTTCAGGAGTAACTTTTTTCTGGTTTCTCAGTCTGTTTCCTAGTGCCTGTTTGAAGTTCCTGCAGTTTTCACTGTAAAACAGAGTTCCAGCTAGTACCACCCCATATATATGTATGGAGTGGATTTGGCAACTGAAAAGAAACTTTGTGTTCCCAACAATCTAGGTGAAGGATGGCTTTCACACACACTTATCTCTCAGAACTGAGCATGTGGAGAGAATTTCGTTCATCTAGCACAAAGGGAACGGGTTGCATGAGAAAATTTCTCTGGTTTCTCAGTCTGTTTCCTATTGCCGGTTGAAGTTCCTGCAGTTTTCACTGAAAAACCGAGTTGGAGCTAGTATCTCCCCATATATATGTATTGATTGGGTTTGCAAGTAAAAAAAACTTAGTGTTCCCAACAAGTATGTTCAAGGACTGCTTTCACACACAATTATCCCTCAGAACTGAGCATGTGGAGAGTCGTTCGTTCATCTAGCACAAAGGGAACGGGTTGCTGGATAAACTTTTACTCTGGTTTCTCAGTCTGTTTCCTAGTGCCGGTTTGAAGTTCCTGCAATTTTCACTGTAAAACCGAGTTGGAGCTAGTACCTCCACATATATATTTATGGAGTGAAGTTTGCAACTCTAAAGAAATTTTGTGTTCCAAACAACAAGGTGAAATACGGCTTTCACACACCCTTATCTCTCAGAACTGAGATGAGGAGAGACTTTGTTCATCTAGCCCAAATTGAACGGTTTGCATGTGAAACATTTACTGTGGATTCTCAGTCTGTTTCCTAGTGCCTCTTTGAATTTCCTGCAGTTTTCACTTTAAAAATATTTGGAGCTTGTACCTCCTCATATATATGTTTGGATTGGAGTTGGCAACTGGAAAGAAAATTTGTGTTCCCAACAAGGTAGGTGAAGGACGCCTTTCACACACACTTATCTCTCAGAACTTAGCATTAGGAAAGACGTTCGTTCATCTAGCACAAAGGGAACGAGTTGCAGGAGAAACTGTTACTCTGGTTTCTCAGTCTGTTTCCTAGTGCCGGTTTGATATTCCTGCAGTTTTCACTGTAAAATCGAGTCGGAATTAGTACCTCCCCATATATATGTATGAAGGGGAGTAAGCACCTGAAAAGATACTTTGTGTTCCCAACAAGCTAGCTGAAGTACGGCTTTCACAGACACTTATCTTTCAGAACTGATCATGTATAGAAACTTTCATTCAACTAGCAAAAAGGGAACGGGTTGCAGGAGAAACTTTTACTCTGGTTGCTCAGTCTGTTTCCTAGTGCCGGTTTTGAAGTTCCTGCAGTTTTCACTGTAAAACCGAGTTGGATCAAGTACCTCCCCATATATAAGTATGGAGTGGTGTTTGCATCTTAAAGAAACTTTGTGTTCCCTACAAGCTAGTGAAGGACGGCTTTCACACAGCGTTATCTCTCAGTAAATAGCATGTGGCGAGACGTTCATTCATCTAGCAAAAAGGGAACGAGTTGCAGGCGAAACTGTTATTCTGGGTTCTCAGTCTGTTTCCTAGAGCCGGTTTGAAGTTCCTGCAGTTTTCACTGTAAAACCAAGTTGGGGCTAGTACCTCCCCTTATATATGTTTGGAGTGGAGTTTGCAACTGAAAAGATACTTTGTGTTCCCTACAAGCTAGGTGAAGGACGGCTTTCACACACACTTATATCTCAGAGCTGAGCATGTTGAGAGACGTTCGTTCATCTAGCACAAAGGGAACGGGTTGCAGGGGAAAATTTCTCTGGTTTCTCAGTCTGTTTCCTAGTGCCTGTTTGAAGTTCCAGTAGTTTTCACTGTAAAACCGAGTTGGAGCTATTACCACCCCATATATATGTATGGATTGGAGTCTGCAACTAAAAATATCTTACAGTTCCCAACAAGCAAAGTCAAGGATGGCTGTCACACACAATTATCTCTCAGAACTGAGCATGTGGAGAGACGTTCGTTCATATAGCACAAAGGGAACTGTTTGCAAGACAAACTTTTACTTTGGTTTCTCAGTCTGTTTCCTAGTGCCAGTCTGAAGTTCCTGCACTTTTCACTGTAAAACGGAGTTGGAGCTAGTACCTCTCCATATATATGTATGGAGTGGAATTTGCATCTAAAATGTAACTTAGTTTTCCCAACAAGCAAGGTGAAGTACGGCTTTCAAACACACAAATCTATCAGAACTGAGCATGTGGAGAGACGTTCGTTCAACTAGCACAATGAGAAGAGTTTGCAGGAGAAACTTTTACTCTGGTTTCTCAGTATTTTTCCTAGTGCCTGTTTGAATTTCCAGCAGTTCTCACTGTAAAACATGATTTGGAGCTAGTACCTCCCCATATATATGTATGGAGTGGAGTTTGCACCTGAAAAGTATCTTTGTGTTCCCAACAAGCTAGGTGAAAGACGGCTTTCACACACACTTATCTCCCAGAACTGAGCATGTGGAGATAAGTTCGTTCATCTAGCACAAAGGGAACGGGTTGCAGGAGAAACTATTACTCTGTGTTGTCAGTCTGTTTCATAGTGCCGGTTTGAATTTCCTGCAGTTGTCACTGTAGAAGAGAGTTGGAGCTATTACCTCCCCATATATATGTATGGAGTGTAGTTTGCACCTGAAAAGAAACTTTGTGTTCCCAACAAGCTAGGTGAAAGACGGCTTTAACAGACACTTATCTCTCAGAACTGAGCAAGTGGAGAGACATTCGTTCATCTAGCACAAAGGGAAATGTTTGCAGGAGAAAATTTCCCTGGTTTCTCAGTCTGTTTCATAGTGCTAGTAGAAGTTCCTGCAGTTTTCACTGTAAAACGGAATTGGAGCTAGTACCTCCCCATATATATGTATGGAGTGGAGTTTGCACCTGAAAAGAAACTTTGTGTTCCCAACAAGCAAGGTCAAGTACGGCTTTCACACACAATTATCTCTCAGAAATGAGCATGTGGAGAGACTTTCGTTCATCTAGCACAAATGGAACGGGTTGGAAGAGAAACTTTTACTCTGGTTTCTCAGTCTGTTTCCTAGTGCCGGTTTGATGTTCCTGCCGTTTTCACTATAAAGCCGAGTTGGAGCTAGTACCTCCCCATATATATTTATGGAGTGAAGTTCCCAACTGTAAAGAATCTTTCTGTTCCAAACAATTTAGGTGAAATACGGCTTTCACACACACTTATCTCTCAGAACTGAGCCTGTGGAGAGACTTTCGTTCTTCTAGCAAAAAGTGAACGGTTTGCAGGAGAAACTTTTACTCTGGTTTCTCAGTCTGTTTCCTACTGTCGGTTTGAATTTCCTGAAGTTTTCACTGTAAACCCGAGTTAGGGTTAGTACCTCCCCATATATATGAATGGAGTGGAGTTTGCACCTGAAAAGAAACTTTGTGTTCCCAACATGCTAGGTGAAAGACGGCTTTCACACACACCTATCTCCCAGAACTGAGCATGTGGAGATAAGTTCGTTCATCTAGCACAAGGGGAATGGGCTGCAGGAGAAACTATTACTCTGGGTTCTCTGTTTCATAGTGTCGGTTTGAATTTCCTGCAGTTCTCACTGTAGAAGAAATTTGGAGCTATTACCTCCCCATATATATGTATGGAGTGTAGTTTGCACCTGAAAAGAAACTTTGTGTTCCCAACAAGCTAGGTGAAAGACGGCTTTAACAGACACTTATCTCTCAGAATTGAGCAAGTGGAGATACATTCGTTCATCTAGCACAAACGGAACGGTTTACAGGAGAAAACTTCCCTGGTTTCTCAGACTGTTTCATAGTGCCAGTAGAAGTTTCTGCAGTTTTCACTGTAAAATGGAGTTGGAGCTAGTACCTTCCCATATATATGTATGCAGTGAAGTTCCCAACTGTAAAAAACTTTCTGTTCAAAACAAGTTAGTTGAAATACGGCTTTCACACACACTTATCTCTCAGAACTGAGCCTGTGGAGAGACTATCGTACTTCTAGCACAAAGTGAACGGTTTGCAGGAGAAACGTTTACTCTGGTTTCTCAGTCTGTTTCCTACTGCCAGTTGGAAGTTCCTGCAGTTTTCACTGTAAAACCGAGTTGGAGCTAGTACCTCGCCATATATATGTATCGAGTGGAGTTTGCACCAGAAAAAAACTTTGTGTTCCCAACAAGCTAGGTGAAAGACGGCTTTCACACACACTTATCTCTCAGAACTGAGCAAGTGGAGAGACGTTCGTTCATCTAGCACAAAGGGAACATGTTGCAGGAGAAACTTTATCTGTGGTTTCTCAGACTGTTTCATATTGCCAGTTGAAGTTCCTGCAGTTTTCACTGTAAAACGGATTTGGAGGAATTACCTACCCATATATATGTATGGACTGGAGACTGCAACTAAAAAAACTTAGTGTTCCCAACAAGCAAGGTCAAGGACACCTTCACACACAATTATCTCTCAGAACTGAGCATGTGGAGAGACGGTCGTTCATCTAGCACAAAGGGAACGGGTTGCAAGAGGAACTTTTACTCTGGTTTCTCATTCTGTTTTCTAGTGCCGGTTTGAAGTTCCTGCAATTTTCACAGTAAAACGGATTTGGAGCTATTTCCTCCCCATATATATGTATGGATTGGATATTTCATCTAAAAAGTAACTTAGTTTTTTAAAAAGCAAGGTGAAGAATGGCTTTCAAACACACTTTACTCTCAGAAATGAGCATGTGGATTGACGTTCGTTCATCTAGCAAAAATGGAACGGCTTGCAGGGAAATTGTTTCTCTGGTTTCTCAGTCTGTTTCCTAGTGCTGGTTTGAAGTTCCTGCAATTTTCACTGTAAATCCGAGTTGGAGCTAGTATCTCCCCATATAAATGTATGGAGTGGATTTTGCTCCTGAAAAGAAACTTTGTGTTCCCAACAAGCTAGTTGAAAGACGGCTATCACACACACATATCTCTCAGAACTGAGCATGTGGAGAGACGTTCGTTCATCTATCACAAACGGAACCTGATGAAGGAGAAACTTTTACTCTGGTTTCTCAGTGTGTTTCCTAGTGCCGGGTTGAAGTTCCTGCAATTTACAATCTAAAACCGAGTTGGAGCTTGTACCTCCCCATATATATGTATGGATTGGAGTAGGTAACTGAAAAGAAACTTTGTGTTCCCAACAAGCTATTTGAAGTACTGCTATCACACACACTTATTTCTCAGAACTGAGCATGTGGACAGACGTTCGTTCATCTTGCACAAAAGGAACGGGTTTCAGGAGAAACTATTTTCTGGTTTCTCAGTCTGTTTCCTAGTGCCGGTTTGAAGTTCCTGCAGTTTTCACTGTAAAACATATTTGCAGCTAGTACCACCCCATATATATGTATGGAGTGGATTTGGCTACTGAAAAGAAACTTTGTGTTCCCAACAAGCTAGGTGAAGGATGGCTTTCACACATACTTATCTCTCAGAACTGAGCATGTGGAGAGAATTACGTTCATCTAGCACAAAGGGAACGGGATGCATGACAAAATAACTCTGGTATCTCAGTCTGTTTCTTATTGCCGGTTGAAGTTCCTGCAGTTTTCACTGTAAAACGGAGTTGGAGCTAGTACCTCCCCATATATATTTATGGAGTGGAATTTTCATCTTAAAAGTAACTTAGTATTCCCAACAAGCAAGGTGAAGTACGGCATTCAAACACACTTATCTCTCAGAACTGAGCATGTGGAGAGACGTTCGTTCATCTAGCACAAAGGGAACACTTTGTAGGAGAAAATTTTACTCTGGTTTCTCAGTCTTTTTCCTAGTGCCTGTTTGAATTTCCGGCAGTTCTCACTGTAAAACCTGATTTGGAGCTAGTACCTCCCCATATATATATATGGAGTGGAGTTTGCACCTGAAAAGAAACATTGTGTTCCCAACAAGCTAGGTGAAAGACGGCTTTCACACACACATATCTCCCAGAACTGAGCATGTGGAGATAAGTTCGTTCATCTAGCACAAAGGGAACGGGTTGCAGGAGAAACTATTACTCTGGGTTCTCATTCTGTTTCGTAGTGCTGGTTTGAATTTCCTGCAGTTCTCACTGTAGAAGAGAGTTGGTGCTATTACCTCCTCATATATATGTATGGAGTGCAGTTTGCACCTGAAAAGAATCTTTGTGTTCCCAACAGGATACGTGAAAGACGGCTTTAACAGACACTTTTCTCTCAGAACTGAGCAAGTGGAGAGACATTCGTTCACCTAGCACAAAGGAAACGGTTTGCAGGAGAAAATTTCCCTGGTTTCTCAGTCTGTTTCATAGTGCCAGTAGAAGTTCCTGCAGTTTTCACTGTAAAACGGAGTTGGAGCTATTACCTCCCCCTATATATGTATGGAGTGGAGTTTGCAACTAAAAAAAACTTAGTGTTCCCAACAAGCAAGGTCAAGGACGGCTTTCACACACAATTTTCTCTCAAAACTGAGCATGTGGAGAGACTGTCGTTCATGTAGCACAAATGGAACGGGTTGGAAGGGAAACTTTTACTCTGGTTTCTCAGTCTGTTTCCTAGTGCCTGTTTGATGTTCCTGCAGTTTTCACTGTAAAACGGAGTTGGAACTAGTACCTCCCCATATATATGTATGGAGTGGAGTTGGTAATTGAAAAGATACTTTGTGTTTCCAACAAGCTAGTTGATGTACTGCTATCACACACACTTATCTCTCAGAACTGAGCATGTGGAGAGACGTTCGTTGATCTTGCACAAAAGGAACAGGTTGCAGGAGAAACTTTTCCTGTGGTTTCCATGTCTGTTTCCTAGTGCCGGTTTGAAGTTCCTGCGGTTTTCACTGTAAACCCGAGTTGGAGATAGTACCTCCCCGTATATATGTATGGAGTGAAGTTCCCAACTGTAAAGAAACTTTCTGTTCCAAACAAGTAAAGTGAAATACGGCTTTCACCCACACATATCTCTCAGAACTGAGCCTGTGGAGAGTCTTTCGTTCTTCTAGCACAAAATGAACGGTTTGCAGGAGAAACTTTTACTCTTTTTTCTCAGTCTGTTTCCTACTGCCGGTTTGAAGTTCCTGCAGTTTTCACTGTAAACCTGAGTTGGAGCTAGTACCTCCCCATATATATGTATGGAGTGTACTTTGCACCTGAAAAAAACTTTGTGTTCCCAACAAGCTGGGTTAAAGACGGCTTTCACACACACTTTACTCTCAGAACTGAGCAAGTGGAGAGACGTTCATTCATCTAGCACAAAGGGAACAGTTTGCAGGAGAAACTTTTACTGTGGTTTCTCAGTCTGTTTCATAGTGCCAGTTGAAGTTCCTGCAGTTTTAACTGTAAAACGGAGTTGGAGCTATTTCCTCCCCATATATATGTATGGAGTGGAGTCTGCAACTAAAAAAACTTAGTGTTCCCAACAAGCAATATCAAGGACGGCTTCACACACAATTATCTCTCAGAACTGAGCATGTGGAGATACGGTCGTTCATTTAGCACAAAGGGAACGGGTTGCATAAGAAAATTTTACTCTGGTTTCTCAGTCTGTTTCCTAGTGCCGGTTTGAAGTTCCTGCATTTTTCACTGTAAAACGGTGTTGGAAGTAGTTCCTCCCCATATATATGTATGGATTGGAGATTTCATCTAAAAAGTAAGTTTAGTTTTCCCAACAAGCAAGGTGAAGGATGTCTTTCTAACACACTTTTCTCTCAGAACTGAGCATGTGGAGAGAAGTTCATTCATCTAGCTCAAATGGAACGGTTTGCAGGGAAATTGTTACTCTGGTTTCTCAGTCTGTTTCCTAGTGCCAGTTTGATGTTCCTGCAATTTTCTCTGTAAATCCGTGTTGGAGCTAGTATCAACCCATATATATATATGGAGTGGATTTTGCACCTGAAAAGAAACTTTGTGTTCCCAACAAGCTAGGTGAAATACGGGTTTCACACACACATATCTCTCAGAACTGAGCATGTGGAGAGAATTTCATTCATCTAGCACAAAGGGTACGGGTTGCAGGACAAACATTTACTCTGGTTTCTCAGTCTGTTTCCTATTTCGGGTTTGAAATTACTGCAGTTTTCACTGTAAAACCGATTTGGAGCTAGTACCTCCACATATATATGTTTGGAGTGGAGTTGGCAACTGAAAAGAAACTTTGTGTTCCCAACAAGCTATGTGAAGGACGGCATTCAAACACACTTATCTCTCAGAACTTAGCATATGGATAGACGTTCGTTCATATATCACAAACGGAACCGGATGAAGTAGAAACATTTACGATGGTTTCTCAGTGTGTTTCCTAGGGCCGGGTTGAAGTTCCTGCAATTTACAATCTAAAACCGAGTTGGAGCTTGTACCTCCCCATATATATGTATGGATTGGAGTTGGTAACTGAAAAGAAACTTTGTGTTCCCAACAAGCTAGTTGAAATACTGCTATTACACACACTTATGTCTCAGAACTGAGCATGTGGACAGACGTTCGTTCATCTTGCACAAAAGGAACGGGTTGCAGGAGAAACCTTTCCTGTGGTTTCCAAGTCTGTTTCCTAGTGCCGGTTTGAAGTTCCTGCAGTTTTCACTGTAATCCCGAATTGGATCTAGTACCTCCCCTTATATATGTATGGATTGAAGTTTGCTACTGTAAAGAAACTTTCTGTTCCAAACAAGTTAGGTGAAATACGGCTTTCACACACACTTATCTCTCAGAAATGAGCCTGTGGAGAGACTTTCTTTCATCTAGTACAAAGGGAACGGGTTGAAGGAGAAACTTTTACTCTGGTTTCTCAGTCTGTTTCCTAAGGCTGGTTTGAAGTTCCTGCAGTTTACACTCTAAAACCGAGTTGGAACTTGTATAACCCCATATATATGTATGGAGTGGAGTTGGCAACTGAAAAGAAACTTTGTGTTCCCAACATGCAAGATGAAGGACGGCTTTCACACACACTTATCTCTCAGAACTGAGCATGTGGAAAGAATTTCGTTCATCTAGCACAAAGGTAACGGATTGGATGAGAAAATTTCTCTTGTTTCTCAGTCTGTTTCCTATTGCCGGTTGAAGTTCCTGCAGTTTTCACTTTAAAACGGAGTTGGAGATATTACCTCCCCATATATATGTAAGGAGTGGAGTTTGCAACTAAAAAAAAATTAGTGTTCCCAACAAGCATGGTCAAGGACTGCTTTCACACACAATTATCCCTCAGAACTGAGCATGTGGAGAGAAGTTCGTTCATCTAGCACAAAGGGAAGATTTTGCAGGATAAACTTTACACTGGATTCTCAGTCTGTTTCCTAGTGCCGTTTTGAAGTTCCTGCAGTTTTCACTGTAAAACGTAGTTGGACCTAGTACCTCCCCTTATATATGTATGGATTGGAGTTTTCATCTAAAAAGTAACTTAGTTTTCCGAAGAAGCAAGGTGAAGGACGTCTTTTAAAGATTCTTATCTCTCATAACTTAGCATGTGGAGAGACGTTCGTTCATCTAGCACAAAGGGAAGAGTTTGCAGGATAAACTTTTACTCTGGATTCTCAGTTTGTTTCCTAGTGCCTGTTTGAAGATCCTGCATTTTCTACTTTAAAACTGAGTTGGAGCTTGTACATCCCCACACATAAGTATGGAGTGGAGTTTGTAACTAAAAGAAAATTTGTGTGCCCAACAAGCTAGGTGAAGGAAGGCTTTCACACAGCCTTATCTCTCAGTACATAGCATGTGGCGAGACGTTCTTTCATCTAGCAAATATGGAAAGGGTTGCAGGCGAAACTGTTACTCTGGTTTCTCACTCTTTTTCCTGGTGCCTTTTGATGTTCCTGCAGTTTTCACTTTAAAACCGATTTGGAGCTAGTACATCCCCATATTTATGTATGGAGTGGAGTTTTCATCTAAAAAGTAACTTAGTTTTCCCAAGAAGCAAGGTGAAGGACGGCTTTCAAACACACTTATCTGTCAGAACAGAGCATGTGGAGAGAAGTTCGTTCATCTAGAACAAAAGGAAAGGGTTGCAGGAGAAACTTTTACTCTGGTTTCAAATTCTGTTTCCTAGTGCCGGTTTGAAATTCCTGCAGCTTTCACTGTAAAACCGAGTTGGAGCAATTACCTCCCCATATATATTTTTGGAGTGAAGTTTGCAACTGTAATGAAACTTTGTGTTCCAAACAACAAGGTGAAATACGGCTTTCACACACACTTATCTCTCAGAACTGATCATGTGGAGAGACTTTGTTCATCTATCCCAAAGTGAATGGTTTGCAGGAGAAACATTTACTGTGGATTCTCAGTCTGTTTCCTAGTGCCTCTTTGAATTTCCTGCAGTTTTCACTTTAAAAAAGATTTGGAGCTAGTACCTCCTCATATATATGTATGGATTGGATTTGGCAATTGGAAAGAAAATTTGTGTTCCCAACAAGGTATTTGAAGGACGCCTTTCACACACACTTATCTCTCTGAACTGAGCATTTGGAGAGACGTTCGTTCATCTAGCACAAAGGGAACGAGTTGCAGGAGAAACTGTTACTCTGGTTTCTCAGTCTGTTTCCTAGTGCCAGTTGAAGTTCCTGCAGTTTTAACTGTAAAACGGAGTTGGAGCTATTACCTCCCCATATATATGTATGGAGTGGTGTCTGCAACTAAAAAAACTTAGTGTTCCCAACAAGCAATATCAAGGACGGCTTCACACACAATTATCTCTCAGAACTGAGCATGTGGAGATACGGTCGTTCATTTAGCACAAAGGGAACGGGTTGCATAAGAAAATTTTACTCTGGTTTCTCAGTCTGTTTCCTAGTGCCGGTTTGAAGTTCCTGCATTTTTCACTGTAAAACGGTGTTGGAAGTAGTTCCTCCCCATATATATGTATGGATTGGAGATTTCATCTAAAAAGTAAGTTTAGTTTTCCCAACAAGCAAGGTGAAGGATGTCTTTCTAACACACTTTTCTCTCAGAACTGAGCATGTGGAGAGAAGTTCATTCATCTAGCTCAAATGGAACGGTTTGCAGGGAAATTGTTACTCTGGTTTCTCAGTCTGTTTCCTAGTGCCAGTTTGATGTTCCTGCAATTTTCTCTGTAAATCCGTGTTGGAGCTAGTATCAACCCATATATATATATGGAGTGGATTTTGCACCTGAAAAGAAACTTTGTGTTCCCAACAAGCTAGGTGAAATACGGGTTTCACACACACATATCTCTCAGAACTGAGCATGTGGAGAGAATTTCATTCATCTAGCACAAAGGGTACGGGTTGCAGGACAAACATTTACTCTGGTTTCTCAGTCTGTTTCCTATTTCGGGTTTGAAATTACTGCAGTTTTCACTGTAAAACCGATTTGGAGCTAGTACCTCCACATATATATGTTTGGAGTGGAGTTGGCAACTGAAAAGAAACTTTGTGTTCCCAACAAGCTATGTGAAGGACGGCATTCAAACACACTTATCTCTCAGAACTTAGCATATGGATAGACGTTCGTTCATATATCACAAACGGAACCGGATGAAGTAGAAACATTTACGATGGTTTCTCAGTGTGTTTCCTAGGGCCGGGTTGAAGTTCCTGCAATTTACAATCTAAAACCGAGTTGGAGCTTGTACCTCCCCATATATATGTATGGATTGGAGTTGGTAACTGAAAAGAAACTTTGTGTTCCCAACAAGCTAGTTGAAATACTGCTATTACACACACTTATGTCTCAGAACTGAGCATGTGGACAGACGTTCGTTCATCTTGCACAAAAGGAACGGGTTGCAGGAGAAACCTTTCCTGTGGTTTCCAAGTCTGTTTCCTAGTGCCGGTTTGAAGTTCCTGCAGTTTTCACTGTAATCCCGAATTGGATCTAGTACCTCCCCTTATATATGTATGGATTGAAGTTTGCTACTGTAAAGAAACTTTCTGTTCCAAACAAGTTAGGTGAAATACGGCTTTCACACACACTTATCTCTCAGAAATGAGCCTGTGGAGAGACTTTCTTTCATCTAGTACAAAGGGAACGGGTTGAAGGAGAAACTTTTACTCTGGTTTCTCAGTCTGTTTCCTAAGGCTGGTTTGAAGTTCCTGCAGTTTACACTCTAAAACCGAGTTGGAACTTGTATAACCCCATATATATGTATGGAGTGGAGTTGGCAACTGAAAAGAAACTTTGTGTTCCCAACATGCAAGATGAAGGACGGCTTTCACACACACTTATCTCTCAGAACTGAGCATGTGGAAAGAATTTCGTTCATCTAGCACAAAGGTAACGGATTGGATGAGAAAATTTCTCTTGTTTCTCAGTCTGTTTCCTATTGCCGGTTGAAGTTCCTGCAGTTTTCACTTTAAAACGGAGTTGGAGATATTACCTCCCCATATATATGTAAGGAGTGGAGTTTGCAACTAAAAAAAAATTAGTGTTCCCAACAAGCATGGTCAAGGACTGCTTTCACACACAATTATCCCTCAGAACTGAGCATGTGGAGAGAAGTTCGTTCATCTAGCACAAAGGGAAGATTTTGCAGGATAAACTTTACACTGGATTCTCAGTCTGTTTCCTAGTGCCGTTTTGAAGTTCCTGCAGTTTTCACTGTAAAACGTAGTTGGACCTAGTACCTCCCCTTATATATGTATGGATTGGAGTTTTCATCTAAAAAGTAACTTAGTTTTCCGAAGAAGCAAGGTGAAGGACGTCTTTTAAAGATTCTTATCTCTCATAACTTAGCATGTGGAGAGACGTTCGTTCATCTAGCACAAAGGGAAGAGTTTGCAGGATAAACTTTTACTCTGGATTCTCAGTTTGTTTCCTAGTGCCTGTTTGAAGATCCTGCATTTTCTACTTTAAAACTGAGTTGGAGCTTGTACATCCCCACACATAAGTATGGAGTGGAGTTTGTAACTAAAAGAAAATTTGTGTGCCCAACAAGCTAGGTGAAGGAAGGCTTTCACACAGCCTTATCTCTCAGTACATAGCATGTGGCGAGACGTTCTTTCATCTAGCAAATATGGAAAGGGTTGCAGGCGAAACTGTTACTCTGGTTTCTCACTCTTTTTCCTGGTGCCTTTTGATGTTCCTGCAGTTTTCACTTTAAAACCGATTTGGAGCTAGTACATCCCCATATTTATGTATGGAGTGGAGTTTTCATCTAAAAAGTAACTTAGTTTTCCCAAGAAGCAAGGTGAAGGACGGCTTTCAAACACACTTATCTGTCAGAACAGAGCATGTGGAGAGAAGTTCGTTCATCTAGAACAAAAGGAAAGGGTTGCAGGAGAAACTTTTACTCTGGTTTCAAATTCTGTTTCCTAGTGCCGGTTTGAAATTCCTGCAGCTTTCACTGTAAAACCGAGTTGGAGCAATTACCTCCCCATATATATTTTTGGAGTGAAGTTTGCAACTGTAATGAAACTTTGTGTTCCAAACAACAAGGTGAAATACGGCTTTCACACACACTTATCTCTCAGAACTGATCATGTGGAGAGACTTTGTTCATCTATCCCAAAGTGAATGGTTTGCAGGAGAAACATTTACTGTGGATTCTCAGTCTGTTTCCTAGTGCCTCTTTGAATTTCCTGCAGTTTTCACTTTAAAAAAGATTTGGAGCTAGTACCTCCTCATATATATGTATGGATTGGATTTGGCAATTGGAAAGAAAATTTGTGTTCCCAACAAGGTATTTGAAGGACGCCTTTCACACACACTTATCTCTCTGAACTGAGCATTTGGAGAGACGTTCGTTCATCTAGCACAAAGGGAACGAGTTGCAGGAGAAACTGTTACTCTGGTTTCTCAGTCTGTTTCCTAGTGCCGGTTTTATTTTCCTGCAGTTTTCTCTGTAAAATATAGTCGGAAATAGTACCTCTCCATATATATGTATGAAGGGGAGAATGCACCTGAAAAGATACTTTGTGTTCCGAACAAGCTAGCTTAAGTACGGCTTTCACACACAATGATCTCTCAGAACAGAGCATGTATAGAAACTTTCATTCAACTAGCACAAAGGGAACGGATTGCAGGGGAAACTTTTACACTGTTTGCTAAGTCTGTTTCCTAGTGCCTGTATGAAGATCCTGCAATTTCTTCTGTAAAACCGAGTTGGAGCTTGTACCTCCCCATACATAAGTATGGAGTGGAGTTTGCAACTAGAAGAAAATTTGTGTGCCCAACAAGCTATGTGAAGGACGGCATTCACAAAGCCTTATCTCTCAGTACATAGCATGTGGCGAGACGTTCGTTAATCTAGCAAAAATTGAAAGGGTTGCAGGCGAATCTGTTACTCTGGTTTCTCACTCTTTTTCCTAGTGCCGGTTGAAGTTCCTGCAGTTTGCACTTTAAAACGGATTTGAAGTTAGTACCTCCCCATATATATGTATGGAGAGGTGTATTCATCTAAAAAGTAACTTAGTTTTCCCAAGAAGCAAGGTGAAGGACGGCTTTCAAACACACTTATCTCTCAGAACTGTGCATGTGGAGAGAAGTTCGTTCATCTACAACAAAAAGAAAGGGTTGCAGGAGAAACTTTTACTCTGGTTTCAAATTCTGTTTCCTAGTGCCGGTTTGAAATTCCTGCAGCTTTCACTGTAAAACCGAGTTGGAGCAATTACCTCCCCATATATATTTTTGGAGTGAAATTTGCAACTGTAATAAAACATTGTGTTCCAAACAACAAGGTGAAATACGGCTTTCACACACACTTATCTCTCAGAACTGAGCATGTGGAGAGACTTTGTTCATCTATCCCAAAGTGAATGGTTTGCAGGAGAAACTTTTACTGTGGATTCTCAGTCTGTTTCCTAGTGCCTCTTTGAATTTCCTGCAGTTTTCACTTTAAAAAAGATTTGGAGCTAGTACCTCCTCATATATATGTATGGATTGGAGTTGGCAACTGGAAAGAAAATTTGTGTTCCCAACAAGGTAGTTGAAGGACGCCTTTCACACACACTTATCTCTCTGAACTGAGCATTTGGAGAGACGTTCGTTCATCTAGCACAAAGGGAACGAGTTGCAGGAGAAACTGTTACTCTGGTTTCTCAGTCTGTTTCCTAGTGCCGGTTTGATTTTCCTGCAGTTTTCTCTGTAAAATCTAGTCGGAAATAGTACCTCTCCATATATATGTATGAAGGGGAGAAAGCACCTGAAAAGATACTTTGTGTTCCGAACAAGCTAGCTTAAGTACGGCTTTCACACACAATGATCTCTCAGAACTGAGCATGTATAGAAACTTTCATTCAACTAGCACAAAGGGAACGGATTGCAGGGGAAACTTTTACACTGGTTGCTCAGTCTGTTTCCTAGTGCCTGTATGAAGATCCTGCAATTTCTTCTGTAAAACCGAGTTGGAGCTTGTACCTCCCCATACATAAGTATGGAGTGGAGTTTGCAACTAGAAGAAAATTTGTGTGCCCAAAAAGCTATGTGAAGGACGGCATTCACAAAGCCTTATCTCTCAGTACATAGCATGTGGCGAGACGTTCGTTAATCTAGCAAAAATTGAAAGGGTTGCAGGCGAAACTGTTACTCTGGTTTCTCACTCTTTATCCTAGTGCCGGTTGAAGTTCCTGCAGTTTGCACTTTAAAACGGATTTGAAGGTAGTACCTCCCCATATATATGTATGGAGAGGTGTATTCATCTAAAAAGTAACTTAGTTTTCCCAAGAGCAAGGTGAAGGACGGCTTTCAAACACACTTATCTCTCAGAACTGTGCATGTGGAGAGACGTTCGTTCATCTACAACAAAAGGAAAGGGTTGCAGGAGAAATTTAACTCTGGTTTAAAAGTCTGTTTCCTAGTGCCGGTTTGAAGTTCCTGCAGTTTTCACTGTAAAACCGAGTTGGAGCTAGGACCTCCACATAAATATTTTTGGAGTGAAGTTTGCAACTGTAAAAAACTTTGTGTTCCAAACAACAAGGTGAATTACGGCTTTAACACACACTTATCTCTCAGAACTGAGCATGTGGAGAGACGTTCGTTCATCTAGCACAAAGGGAACGGGTTGCAGGGGAAAATTTCTCTTTTTTCTCAGTCTGTTTCCTAGTGATGCTTTGAAGTTCCAGTAGTTTTCACTGTCAAACGGAGTTGGAGCTATTACCTCCCCCTATGTATGTATGGAGTGGAGTCTGCAACTAAAAAAATCTTACTGTTCCCAACAAGCAAGGTCAAGGATGGCTGTCACACACAATTATCTCTTAGAACTGAGCATGTGGAGAGACGTTCGTTCATATAGGACAAAGGGAACGGGTTGCAAGAGAAACTTTTACTCTGGTTTCTCAGTCTGTTTCCTAGTGCCGGTTTGAAGTTCCTGCAGTTTTCACTGTAAAACGGAGTTGGAGCTAGTACCTCCCCATATATATTTATGGAGTGGAATTTTCATCTTAAAAGTAACTTAGTATTCCCAACAAGCAAGGTGAAGTACGGCTTTCAAACACACTTATCTCTCAGAACTGAGCATGTGGAGAGACGTTCGTTCATCTAGCACAAAGGGAACAGTTTGCAGGAGAAAATTTTACTCTGGTTTCTCAGTCTTTTTCCTAGTGCCTGTTTGAATTTCCTGCAGTTCTCACTGTAGAAGAGAGTTGGTGCTATTACCTCCCCATATATATGTATGGAGTGCAGTTTGCACCTGAAAAGAATCTTTGTGTTCCCAACAGGATAGGTGAAAGACGGCTTTAACAGACACTTATCTCTCAGAACTGAGCAAGTGGAGAGACATTCGTTCACCTAGCACAAAGGGAACGGTTTGCAGGAGAAAATTTCCCTGGTTTCTCAGTCTGTTTCATAGTGCCAGTAGAAGTTCCTGCAGTTTTCACTGTAAAACGGAGTTGGAGCTATTACCTCCCCCTATATATATATGGAGTGGAGTTTGCCACTAAAAAAAACTTAGTGTTCCCAACAAGCAAGGTCAAGGACGGCTTTCACACACAATTTTCTCTCAAAACTGAGCATGTGGAGAGACTGTCGTTCATCTAGCACAAATGGAACGGGTTGGAAGGGAAACTTTTACTCTGGTTTCTCAGTCTGTTTCCTAGTGACTGTTTGATGTTCCTGCAGTTTTCACTGTAAACCTGTGTTGGAGCTAGTACCTCCCCATATATATGTATGGAGTGTACTTTGCACCTGAAAAAAACTTTGTGTTCCCAACAAGCTGGGTTAAACACGGCTTTCACACACACTTATCTCTCAGAACTGAGCATGTGGAGAGACGGTCGTTCATTTAGCACAAAGGGAACGGGTTGCCTAAGAAAATTTTACTCTGGTTTCTCAGTCTGTTTCCTAGTGCCGGTTTGAAGTTCCTGCATTTTTCACTGTAAAACGGTGTTGGAGGTAGTTCCTCCCCATATATATTTATGGATTGGAGATTTCATCTAAAAAGTAATTTAGTTTTCCCAACAAGCAAGGTGAAGTATGTCTTTCTAACACACTTTTCTCTCAGAACTGAGCATGTGGAGAGAAGTTCTTTCATCTAGCTCAAATGGAACGGTTTGCAGGGAAATTGTTACTCTGGTTTCTCAGTCTGTTTCCTAGTGCCGGTTTGATGTTCCTGCAATTTTCTCTGTAAATCCGAGTTGGAGCTAGTATCAACCCATATATATATATGGAGTGGATTTTGCACCTGAAAAGAAACTTTGTGTTCCCAACAAGCTATGTGAAGGACGGCATTCAAACACAATTATCTCTCAGAACTTAGCATATGGATAGACGTTCGTTCATATATCACAAACGGAACCGGATGAAGTAGAAACATTTACGATGGTTTCTCAGTGTGTTTCCTAGGGCCGGGTTGAAGTTCCTGCAATTTACAATCTAAAACCGAGTTGGAGCTTGTACCTCCCCATATATATGTATGGATTGGAGTTGGTAACTGAAAAGAAACTTTGTGTTCCCAACAAGCTAGTTGAAGTACTGCTATTACACACACTTGTGTCTCAGAACTGAGCATGTGGACAGACGTTCGTTCATCTTGCACAAAAGGAACGGGTTGCAGGAGAAACCTTTCCTGTGGTTTCCAAGTCTGTTTCCTAGTGCCGGTTTGAAGTTCCTGCAGTTTTCACTGTAATCCCGAATTGGATCTAGTACCTCCCCTTATATATGTATGGATTGAAGTTTGCAACTGTAAAGAAACTTTCTGTTCCAAACAAGTTAGGTGAAATACGGCTTTCACACACACTTATCTCTCAGAAATGAGCCTGTGGAGAGACTTTCTTTCATCTAGTACAAAGGGAACGGGTTGAAGGAGAAACTTTTACTCTGGTTTCTCAGTCTGTTTCCTAAGGCCGGTTTGAAGTTCCTGCAGTTTACACTCTAAAACCGAGTTGGAACTTGTATAACCCCATATATATGTATGGAGTGGAGTTGGCAACTGAAAAGAAACTTTGTGTTCCCAACATGCAAGATGAAGGACGGCTTTCACAAACACTTATCTCTCAGAACTGAGCATGTGGAAAGAATTTCGTTCATCTAGCACAAAGGTAACGGATTGGATGAGAAAATTTCTCTTGTTTCTCAGTCTGTTTCCTATTGCCGGTTGAAGTTCCTGCAGTTTTCACTGTAAAACCGAGTTGGAGCTAGGACCTCCACATAAATATTTTTGGAGTGAAGTTTGCAACTGTAAAAAACTTTGTGTTCCAAACAACAAGGTGAATTACGGCTTTAACACACACTTATCTCTCAGAACTGAGCATGTGGAGAGACGTTCGTTCATCTAGCACAAAGGGAACGGGTTGCAGGGGAAAATTTCTCTTTTTTCTCAGTCTGTTTCCTAGTGATGCTTTGAAGTTCCAGTAGTTTTCACTGTCAAACGGAGTTGGAGCTATTACCTCCCCCTATGTATGTATGGAGTGGAGTCTGCAACTAAAAAAATCTTACTGTTCCCAACAAGCAAGGTCAAGGATGGCTGTCACACACAATTATGTCTTAGAACTGAGCATGTGGAGAGACGTTCGTTCATATAGGACAAAGGGAACGGGTTGCAAGAGAAACTTTTACTCTGGTTTCTCAGTCTGTTTCCTAGTGCCGGTTTGAAGTTCCTGCAGTTTTCACTGTAAAACGGAGTTGGAGCTAGTACCTCCCCATATATATTTATGGAGTGGAATTTTCATCTTTAAAGTAACTTAGTATTCCCAACAAGCAAGGTGAAGTACGGCTTTCAAACACACTTATCTCTCAGAACTGAGCATGTGGAGAGACGTTCGTTCATCTAGCACAAAGGGAACAGTTTGCAGGAGAAAATTTTACTCTGGTTTCTCAGTCTTTTTCCTAGTGCCTGTTTGAATTTCCTGCAGTTCTCACTGTAGAAGAGAGTTGGTGCTATTACCTCCCCATATATATGTATGGAGTGCAGTTTGCACCTGAAAAGAATCTTTGTGTTCCCAACAGGATAGGTGAAAGACGGCTTTAACAGACACTTATCTCTCAGAACTGAGCAAGTGGAGAGACATTCGTTCACCTAGCACAAAGGGAACGGTTTGCAGGAGAAAATTTCCCTGGTTTCTCAGTCTGTTTCATAGTGCCAGTAGAAGTTCCTGCAGTTTTCACTGTAAAACGGAGTTGGAGCTATTACCTCCCCCTATATATGTATGGAGTGGAGTTTGCAACTAAAAAAAACTTAGTGTTCCCAACAAGCAAGGTCAAGGACGGCTTTCACACACAATTTTCTCTCAAAACTGAGCATGTGGAGAGACTGTCGTTCATCTAGCACAAATGGAACGGGTTGGAAGGGAAACTTTTACTCTGGTTTCTCAGTCTGTTTCCTAGTGACTGTTTGATGTTCCTGCAGTTTTCACTGTAAACCTGTGTTGGAGCTAGTACCTCCCCATATATATGTATGGAGTGTACTTTGCACCTGAAAAAAACTTTGTGTTCCCAACAAGCTGGGTTAAACACGGCTTTCACACACACTTATCTCTCAGAACTGAGCATGTGGAGAGACGGTCGTTCATTTAGCACAAAGGGAACGGGTTGCCTAAGAAAATTTTACTCTGGTTTCTCAGTCTGTTTCCTAGTGCCGGTTTGAAGTTCCTGCATTTTTCACTGTAAAACGGTGTTGGAGGTAGTTCCTCCCCATATATATTTATGGATTGGAGATTTCATCTAAAAAGTAATTTAGTTTTCCCAACAAGCAAGGTGAAGTATGTCTTTCTAACACACTTTTCTCTCAGAACTGAGCATGTGGAGAGAAGTTCTTTCATCTAGCTCAAATGGAACGGTTTGCAGGGAAATTGTTACTCTGGTTTCTCAGTCTGTTTCCTAGTGCCGGTTTGATGTTCCTGCAATTTTCTCTGTAAATCCGAGTTGGAGCTAGTATCAACCCATATATATATATGGAGTGGATTTTGCACCTGAAAAGAAACTTTGTGTTCCCAACAAGCTAGGTGAAATACGGCTTTCACACACACATATCTCTCAGAACTGAGAATGTGGAGAGAATTTCATTCATCTAGCACAAAGGGTACAGTTTGCAGGACAAACTTTTACTCTGGTTTCTCAGTCTGTTTCCTAGTTCGGGTTTGAAGTTACTGCAGTTTTCACTGTAAAACCGATTTGGAGCTAGTACCTCCACATATATATGTTTGGAGTGGAGTTGGCAACTGAAAAGAAACTTTGTGTTCCCAACAAGCTATGTGAAGGACGGCATTCAAACACAATTATCTCTCAGAACTTAGCATATGGATAGACGTTCGTTCATATATCACAATCGGAACCGGATGAAGTAGAAACATTTACGATGGTTTCTCAGTGTGTTTCCTAGGGCCGGGTTGAAGTTCCTGCAATTTACAATCTAAAACCGAGTTGGAGCTTGTACCTCCCCATATATATGTATGGATTGGAGTTGGTAACTGAAAAGAAACTTTGTGTTCCCAACAAGCTAGTTGAAGTACTGCTATTACACACACTTGTGTCTCAGAACTGAGCATGTGGACAGACGTTCGTTCATCTTGCACAAAAGGAACGGGTTGCAGGGGAAACCTTTCCTGTGGTTTCCAAGTCTGTTTCCTAGTGCCGGTTTGAAGTTCCTGCAGTTTTCACTGTAATCCCGAATTGGATCTAGTACCTCCCCTTATATATGTATGGATTGAAGTTTGCAACTGTAAAGAAACTTTCTGTTCCAAACAAGTTAGGTGAAATACGGCTTTCACACACACTTATCTCTCAGAAATGAGCCTGTGGAGAGACTTTCTTTCATCTAGTACAAAGGGAACGGGTTGAAGGAGAAACTTTTACTCTGGTTTCTCAGTCTGTTTCCTAAGGCCGGTTTGAAGTTCCTGCAGTTTACACTCTAAAACCGAGTTGGAACTTGTATAACCCCATATATATGTATGGAGTGGAGTTGGCAACTGAAAAGAAACTTTGTGTTCCCAACATGCAAGATGAAGGACGGCTTTCACACACACTTATCTCTCAGAACTGAGCATGTGGAAAGAATTTCGTTCATCTAGCACAAAGGTAACGGATTGGATGAGAAAATTTCTCTTGTTTCTCAGTCTGTTTCCTATTGCCGGTTGAAGTTCCTGCAGTTTTCACTTTAAAACGGAGTTGGAGATATTACCTCCCCATATATATGTAAGGAGTGGAATTTGCAACTAAAAAAAATTAGTGTTCCCAACAAGCATGGTCAAGGACTGCTTTCAAACACAATTATCCCTCAGAACTGAGCATGTGGAGAGAAGTTCGTTCATCTAGCACAAAGGGAAGATTTTGCAGGATAAACTTTACACTGGATTCTCAGTCTGTTTCCTAGTGCCGTTTTGAAGTTCCTGCAGTTTTCACTGTAAAACGTAGTTGGACCTAGTACCTCCCCTTATATATGTATGGAGTGGAGTTTTCATCTAAAAAGTAACTTAGTTTTCCGAAGAAGCAAGGTGAAGGACGTCTTTTAAACATTCTTATCTCTCATAACTGAGCATGTGGAGAGACGTTCGTTCATCTAGCACAAAGGGAAGAGTTTGCAGGATAAACTTTTACTCTGGTTTCTCAGTCTGTTTCCTAGTGCCTGTTTGAAGATCCTGCATTTTCTACTTTAAATCTGAGTTGGAGCTTGTACATCCCCTACATAAGTATGGAGTGGAGTTTGCAACTAAAAGAAAATTTGTGTGCCCAACAATCTAGGTGAAGGAAGGCTTTCACACAGCCTTATCTCTCAGTACATAGCATGTGGCGAGACGTTCTTTCATCTAGCAAAAATGGAAAGGGTTGCAGGCGAAACTGTTACTCTGGTTTCTCACTCTTTTTCCTGGTGCCTTTTGATGTTCCTGCAGTTTTCACTTTAAAACCGATTTGGAGCTAGTACATCCCCATATTTATGTATGGAGTGGAGTTTTCATCTAAAAAGTAACTTAGTTTTCCCAAGAAGCAAGGTGAAGGACGGCTTTCAAACACACTTATCTGTCAGAACAGAGCATGTGGAGAGAAATTCGTTCATCTAGAACAAAAGGAAAGGGTTGCAGGAGAAACTTTTACTCTGGTTTCAAATTCTGTTTCCTAGTGCCGGTTTGAAATTCCTGCAGCTTTCACTGTAAAAACGAGTTGGAGCAATTACCTCCCCATATATATTTTTGGAGTGAAGTTTGCAACTGTAATGAAACTTTGTGTTCCAAACAACAAGGTGAAATACGGCTTTCACACACACTTAACTCTCAGAACTGAGCATGTGGAGAGACTTTGTTCATCTATCCCAAAGTGAATGGTTTGCAGCAGAAACATTTACTGTGGATTCTCAGTCTGTTTCCTAGTGCCTCTTTGAATTTCCTGCAGTTTTCACTTTAAAAAAGATTTGGAGCTAGTACCTCCTCATATATATGTATGGATTGGAGTTGGCAACTGGAAAGAAAATTTGTGTTCCCAACAAGGTATTTGAAGGACGCCATTCACACACACTTATCTCTCTGAACTGAGCATTTGGAGAGACGTTCGTTCATCTAGCACAAAGGGAACGAGTTGCAGGAGAAACTGTTACTCTGGTTTCTCAGTCTGTTTCCTAGTGCCGGTTTTATTTTCCTGCAGTTTTCTCTGTAAAATCTAGTCGGAAATAGTACCTCTCCATATATATGTATGAAGGGGAGAAAGCACCTGAAAAGATACTTTGTGTTCCCAACAAGCTAGCTTAAGTACGGCTTTCACACACAATGATCTCTCAGAACTGAGCATGTATAGAAATTTTCATTCAACTAGCACAAAGGGAACGGATTGCAGGGGAAACTTTTACACTGGTTGCTCAGTCTGTTTCCTAGTGCCTGTATGAAGATCCTGCAATTTCTTCTGTAAAACCGAGTTGGAGCTTGTACCTCCCCATACATAAGTATGAAGTGGAGTTTGCAACTAAAAGAAAATTTGTGTGCCCAACAATCTAGGTGAAGGAAGGCTTTCACACAGCCTTATCTCTCAGTACATAGCATGTGGCGAAACGTTCGTTAATCTAGCAAAAATGGAAAGGGTTGCAGGCGAAACTGTTACTCTGGTTTCTCACTCTTTTTCCTAGTGCCGGTTGAAGTTCCTGAAGTTTTCACTTTAAAACGGATTTGGAGCTAGTACCTCCCCTTATATATGTATGGAGTGGAGTATTCATCTAAAAAGTAACTTAGTTTTCCCAAGAAGCAAGGTGAAGGACGGCTTTCAAACTCACTTATCTCTCAGAACTGAGCATGTGGAGATACGCTCGTTCATCTAGCACAAAGGGAACGTGTTGCAGGAGAAACCTTTTTCTGGTTTCTCAGTCTGTTTCCTAGTACCGGTTTGAAGTTCCTGCAGTTCTCACTGTAAAACCTGATTTGGATCTAGAACCTCCCCATATATATGTATGGAGTGGAGTTTACATCTCAAAAGAAACTTTGTGTTCCCAACAAGCTAGGTGAAAGACGGCTTTCACACACAATTATCTCTCAGAACTGAGCATGTGGAGATACTTTCGTTCATCTAGCACAAGGGAACGGGTTGCAGGAGAAACTTTTTTCTGGTTTCTCAGTCTGTTTCCTAGTGCCGGTTTGAAGTTCCTGCAGTTTTCACTGTAAAACCGAGTTGGAGCTAGTACCACCCCATATATATGTATGGAGTGGATTTGGAAACTGAAAAGAAACTTTGTGTTCCCAACAAGCTAGTTGAAGGACGGCTTTCATACACATTATCCCTCAGAACTGAGCATGTGGAGAGAATTTCGTTCATCTAGCACAAAGGGAACGGGTTGCAGGATAAACTTTTTCTCTGGTTTCTCAGTCTGTTTCCTAGTGCCGGTTTGAAGTTCCTGCAGTTTTCACTGTAAAAACGAGTTGGAGGTAGTACTTCCCCATATATATTTTTGGAGTGAAGTTTGCAACTGTAAAGAAATTTTGTGTTTCAATCAACAAGGTGAAATACGGCTTTCACACACACTTATCTCTCAGAACTGTGCATGTGGAGTGACTTTGTTCATCTAGCCCAAATTGAACGGTTTGCAGGAGAAACTTTTACTGTGGATTTTCAGTCTGTTTCCTAGTGCCAGTTTTATTTTCCTGCAGTTTTCACTGTAAAATTGAGTCGGAAATATTACCTCCCCATATATATGTATGAAGGGGAGTAAGCACCTGAAAAGATACTTTGTGTTCCCAACAAGCTAGCTGAATTACGGCTTTCACAGACACTTATCTTTCAGAACTGAGCATGTATAGAATCTTTCATTCAACTAGCACAAATGGAACGGGTTACAGGATAAACTTTTACTCTGGTTGCTCAGTCTGTTTCCTAGTGCCGGTTTGAAGTTCCTGCAGTTTTCACTGCAAAACCGAGTTGGAGCTAGTACCACCCCATATATTTGTATGGAGTGGAGTTTGCAACTAATAAAAACTTAGTGTTCCCAACAAGCATTGTCAAGGTATGCTTTCACACACAATTATCCCTCAGAACTGAGCATGTGTAGAGACGTTCGTTCATCTAGCACAAATGGAACGGGTTGCAGGATAAATTTTTACTCTGGTTTCTCAGTTTGTTTCCTAGTGCCGGTTTGAAATTCCTGCAGATTTCACTGTAAAACGGAGTTGGACCTAGTACCTCCCCATATATATGTATGGATTGGAATTTTCATCTAAATAGTTACGTAGTTTTCCGAAGAAGCAAGGTGAAGGACTTCTTTTAAACACTCTTAACTTTCAGAACTGAGCATGTGGAGAGACGTTCATTCATCTAGCACAAAGGGAACAGGTTGCAGAATAAACTTTTACTCTAGATTCTCAGTCTGTTTCCTAGTGCCTGATTGAAGATCCAGAAGTTTCTTCTGTAAAACCGAGTTGGAGGTTGTACCTCCCAATACATAATTACGGAGTGGAGTTTGCAACTTAAAGAAAATTTGTGTGCTCGACAAGCTATGTGAAGGACGGCATTCACAAAGCCTTATCTCTCAGTACATAGCATGTGGCGTGACGTTCGTTCATCTAGCAAAAATGGAAAGGGTTGCAGGCGAAACTGTTACTCTGGTTTCTCACTCTTTTTCCTAGTGCCGGTTGAAGTTCCTGCAGTTTTCACTTTAAAACGGATTTGGAGTTAGTACCTTCCTATATATATGTATGGATTGGAATATTCATCTAAAAAGTTACTTAGTTTTCCCAAGAAGCAAGGTGAAGGACGGCTTTCAAACACACTTATCTCTCAGAACTGAGCATGTGGAGAGACGTTCCTTCATCTACAACAAAAGGAAAGGGTTGCAGGGAAAACTTTTACTCTGTTTTCCAAGTCTGTTTCCTAGTGCCTCTTTGAATTTCCTGCAGTTTTCACTTTAAAAATGATTTGGAGCTAGTACCTCCTCATATATATGTATGGAATGGTGTTGGCAACTGGAAAGAAACTTTGTGTTCCCAACAAGGTAGGTGAAGGACGCCTTTCACACACACTTATCTCTCAGAACTGAGCATTTGGAGAGACGTTCGTTCATCTAGCACAAAGGGAACGAGTTGCAGGAGAAACTGTTACTCTGGTTTCTCAGTCTGTTTCCTAGTGCCAGTTTGATTTTCCTGCAGTTTTCACTGTAAAATCGAGTCGGAAATAGTACCTCCCCATATATATGTGTGAAGGGGAGTATGCACCTGAAAAGAAACTTTGTGTTCTAAACAAGCTAGCTGAAGTACGGCTTTCACACACTTATCACTCAGAACTGAGCATGTATAGAAAATTTCATTCAACTAGCACAAAGGGAACGGGTTGCAGGAGAAACTTTTACTCTGGTTGCTCAGTCTGTTTCCTATTGCCGGTTTGAAGTTCCTGCAGTTTTCACTGTAAAACCGAGTTGGAGCAAGTACCTCCCCATATATAAGTATGGAGTGGAGTTTGCAACTTAAAGAAACTTTGTGTTCCCAACAAGCTAGGTGAAGGACGGCTTTCACACAGCATTATCTCTCAGTAAATAGCATGTGGCGAGACGTTCGTTCATCTAGCAAAAACGGAACGGATTGCAGGTGAAACTGTTACTCTGGGTTCTCTGTCTGTTTCCTAGAGCCGGTTTGAAGTTCCTGCAGTTTTCACTGTAAAACCGAGTTGGAGCTAGTACCTCCCCATATATATGTTTGGAGTGGAGTTTGCAACTGAAAAGATACTTTGTGTTCCCTACAAGCTATGTGAAGGACGGCTTTCACACACACATTTATTTCAGAACTGATCATGTGGAGAGACTTTCGTTCATCTAACACAAAGGGAACGGGTTGCAGGGTAAAATTTCTCTGGTTTTTCAGTCTGTTTCCTAGTGCCGGTTTGAAGTTACAGTAGTTTTCACTGTAAAACGGAGTTGGAGCTATTACCTCCCCATATATATATATGGTGTGGAGTCTGCAACTAAAAAAATCTTACTGTTCCCAAGAAGCAATGTCAAGGATGGCTGTCACACACAATTATCTCTCAGAACTGAGCATGTGGAGAGACGTTCGTTCATATAGCACAAAGGGAACTGGTTGCAAGGGTAACTTTTACTCTGGTTTCTCAGTCTGTTTCTTAGTGCCAGTCTGATGTTCCTGCACTTTTCACTGTAAAACGGAGTTGGAGCTAGTACCTCCCCATATATATGTATGGAGTGGAATTTTCATCTAATAAGTAACTTAGTTTTCCCAACAAGCATGGTGAAGTACGGCTTTCAAACACACTTATCTCTCAGAACTGTGCATGTGGAGAGACGTTCGTTCATCTAGCACAAAGGGAACAGTTTGCAAGAGAAACTTTTACTCTGGTTTCTCAGTCTTTTTCCTAGTGCCTGTTAGATGTTCCGGCAGTTCTCACTGTAAAACCGAGTTGGTGCTTGTACCTCCCCATATATATGTATGTAGTGGAGTTTGCACCTGAAAAGTAACTTTTTGTTCCCAACAAGCTTGGTGAAAGACAGCTTTCACACACACTTATCTCCCAGAACTGAGCATGTGGAGATAAGTTCGTTCATCTAGCACAAATGGAACGGGTTTCAGGAGAAACTATTACTCTGGGTTCTCAGTCTGTTTCATAGTGCCGGTTTGATTTTCCTGCAGTTCTCACTGTAGAAGATGGTTGGACCTATTACCTCCCCTTATATATGTATGGAGTGTAGTTTGCACCTGAAAAGAAACTTTGTGTTCCCAACCAGCTAGGTCAAGGATGGCTTTCACACACAATTATCTCTCAGAACTGAGCATGTGGAGAGACTGTCGTTCTTCTAGCACAAATGGAACGGGTTGCAAGAGAAAATTTTACTCTGGTTTCTCAGTCTGTTTCCTAGTGCCGGTTTGAAGTTCCTGCAGTTTTCACTGTAAACCCGTGTTGGAGCTAGTACCTCCCCATATATATGTATGGATTGAAGTTCCCAGCTATAAAGAAACTTTCTGTTCCAAACCAGTTAGGTGAAATACGGCTTTCACACACACTTATGTCTCAGAAATGAGCCTGTGGAGAGACTTTCGTTCTTCTAGCACAAAGGGAACGTTTTGCAGGAGAAACTTTTACTCTGGATTCTCAGTCTGTTTCCTACTGCTGGTTTGAAGTTACTGCAGTTTTCACTGTAAACCCGAGTTGGAGCTAGTACCTCCCCATATATATGAATGGAGTGGAGTTTGCACCTGAAAAAAACATTGGTTCCCAACAAGCTACGTGAAAGACGGCTTTCACACACACTTATCTCTCAGAACTCAGCAAGTGGAGAGACGTTCGTTCATCTAGCACTGAGGGAACAGGTTGCAGGAGAAATTTTTACTCTGGTTTCTCAGTCTGTTTCATAGTGCCAGTTGAAGTTCCTGCAGTTTTCACTGTAAAACGGATTTGGAGTTATTACCTCCCCATATATATGTATGGAGTGGAGTCTTCAACTAAAAAAACTTAGTGTTCCCAACAAGCAAGGTCAAGGACGCCTTCACACACAATTATCTCTCAGAACTGAGCATGTGGAGAGACTGTCGTTCATCTAGCACAAGGGGAACTGGCTGGAAGAGAAACTTTTACTCTGGTTTCTAAGTCTGTTTCCTAGTGCCGGTTTGAAGTTACTGCAGTTTTCACTGTAAACCCGAGTTGGAGCTAGTTCCTCCCCATATATATGTATGGATTGGAGATTTCATCTAAAAAGTAACTTAGTTTTCCCAACAAGCAAGGTGAAGGATGGCTTTCAAACACACTTTTCTCTCAGAACTGAGCATGTGGAGTGACGTTTGTTCATCTAGCACAAAGGGAACGGTTTTCAGGACAAACTTTTACTCTGGTTTCTTAGTCTGTTTCCTAGTGCCAGTTTGAAGTTCCTGCAGTTTTCACTGTCAAACCGAATTGGAGCTAGTACCTCCACATATATATGTATGGAGTGAAATTGGCAACTGAAAAGAAACTTTGTCTTCCCAGCAAGTTAGGTGAAGGACGGCTTTCAAACACACTTATCTCTTAGAACTTAGCATATGGAGAGACTTTCGTTCATCTATCACAAACGGAACGGAATGAATGAGAAACTTTTACTCTGGTTTCTCAGTGTGTTTCCTAGTGCCGGGTTGAAGTTCCTGAAATTTACAATCTAAAACCGAGTTGGAGCTTGTACCTCCCCATATATAAGTATGGAGTGGATTTGGCAACTGAAAAGTAACTTTGTGTTCCCAACAAGCTAGGTGAAGAATGGCTTTCAAACACACTTATCTCTCAGAACTGAGCATGACGAGATACGTTCGTTCATCTAGCACAAAGGGAACGGGTTGCAGGAGAAACTTATTTCTGTTTTCTCAGTCTTTTTCCTATTACCGGTTTGAAGTTCCTGCAGTTTTCACTGTAAAACCGAGTTTTAGCAAGTACCTCCCCATATATAAGTATGGAGTTGATTTGGCAACTGAAAAGAAACATTGTGTTCCCAACAAACAAGTTGAAGAATGGCTTTCAAACACACTTATCTCTCAGAACTGAGCATGTGGAAATACGTTCGTTCATCTAGCACAAAGGGAACGGGTTGCAGGAGAAACTTTTTTCTGTTTTCTCAGTCTGTTTACTATTACCGGTTTGAAATTCCTGCAGTTTTCACTGTAAAACCGAGTTGGAGCAAGTACCTCCCCATATATAAGTATGGAGTGGTGTTTGCAACTTAAAGAAACTTTGTGTTCCCAACAAGCTAGCTGAAGGACGGCTTTCACACAACGTTATCTCTCAGTAAATAGCATGCGACGAGACATTCGTTCATCTAGCAAAAAGTGAACGGTTTGCAGGATAAACTTTTACTCTGGTTTCTCAGTCTGTTTCCTAGTGCCGGTTTGAAGTTCCTGCAGTTCTCACACTAAAACCGAATTGGAGCTAATACCTCCCCATATATATGTATGGAGTGGAGTTTTCATCTAAAAATTAACTTAGTTTTCCAAAGAAGTAAGGTGAAGGACGTCTTTAAGACACACTTACCTCTCAGAACTGAGAATGTGGAGAGGCGTTCGTTCATCCAGCATAATGGGAACAGGTTGCAGGGGAATCTTTTACTCTGGTTTCTCAGTCTGTTTCCTAGTGCCTGTTTGAAGTTCCTGCAGTTCTCACACTAAAACCGAGTTGGAGTTTTACCTCCACATATATATTTATGGAGTGTTGTTTGCAACTGAAAAAAAACTTTGTGTTCCAAACAAGCAAGTTGAAGGACGTCTATCACACACACTTATCTCTCAGAACTGAGCATGTGGAGAGACGTTCGTTCATCTAGCACAAAAGGAACGGGTTGTAGGATAAACTTTTACTCTGGTTTCCAAGACTGTTTCCTAGTTTCGGTTTGAAGTTCCTGCAGTTTTCACTGTAAAACCGAGTTAGAGCAAGTACCTCCCCATATATAAGTATGGAGTGGAGTTTGCAACTTAAAGAAACTTTGTGTTCCCAACAAGCTAGGTGAAGAATGGCTTTCACACAGCGTTATCTCTCAGTAAATAGCATGTGACGAGACGTTCGTTCATCTAGCAAAAATTGAACGGTTTGCAGGATAAACTTTTACTCTGGTTTCTCAGTCTGTTTCATAGTGCCGGTTTGATGTTCCTGCAGTTTTCACTGTTAAACCGAGTTCGAGCTAGTACTACCCCATATATATGTATGGAGTGGATTTGGCAACTGAAAAGAAACTATGTTTTCCCAAAAACCTAGGTGAAGGACGGCTTACACACAGCCTTATCTCTCACTACATAGCATGTGGCGAGACGTTCGTTCATCTAGCAAAATGGAACGGATTGCAGGCGAAAATTTCTCTGGTTTATCAGTCTGTTTCCTAGTGCCAGTCTGAATTTCCTGCAGTTTTCACTGTAAAACGTAGTTGGAGCTAGTACCTCCCCATATATATGTATGGAGTGGAGTTTTCATCTAAAAAGTAACTTAGTTTTCCCAACAAGCAAGGTGAAGTTTGGCTTTCAAACACACTTATGTCTCAGAACTGAGCATGTGGAGATACGTTCGTTCATCTAGCACAAAAGGAACGGGTTGCAGGAGAAACTTTTTTCTGGTTTCTCAGTCTGTTTCATAGTGCCGGTTTGAAGTTCCTGCAGTTTTCACTGTTAAACAGAGTTCGAGCTGGTAACACCCCATATATATGTATGGAGTGGATTTGGCAACTGAAAAGAAACTATGTGTTCCCAAAAACCTAGGTGAAGGACAGCTTTCACACAGCCTTATCTCTACTACATAGCATGTGGCGAGACGTTCGTTCATCTAGCAAAATGGAACGGGTTGCAGGCGAAAATTTCTCTGGTTTATTAGTCTGTTTCCTAGTGCCAGTTGAAGTTCCTGCAGTTTTCACTGTAAAACGGAGTTGGAGCTATTACCTCCCCATATATATGTATGGAGTGGAGTTTGCACCTGAAAAGTAACATTGTGTTCCCAAAATGCTAGGTGAAGAACGGCTTTCACACACACTTATCTCTCAGAACTGAGCATGTGGAGAAACTTTCGTTCATCTAGCACAAATTACACGGGTTGCAGGAGAAAATTTCTCTGGTTTCTCAGTCTGTGTCTTAGTGCAGGTTGAAGTTCCTGCAGTTTTCACTGTAAAGCAGAGTTGGAGATATTACCTCCCCATATATATGTACGGAGTGGTGTTTGCAACTAAAAAAACTTAGTGTTCCCAACAAGCAAGGTCAAGGACGGCTTCACACACAATTATCTCTCAGAACTCAGCATGTGGAGAGACGTTCGTTCATCTAGCAAAAATAGAATGGGTTGCAGGAGAAACTTTACTCTGGTTTCTCAGTCTGTTTCCTAGTGCCGGTTGGAATTTCCTGCAGTTTTCACTCTAAAACGGATTTGTAGCTAGTACATCAGCATATATATGTATGGATTGGTGTTTTCATCTAAAAAGTAACTTAGTTTTCCCAACAAGAAAGTGAATGGCGGCTTTCAAACACACTTATCTCTCAGAACTGAGCATGTGGAGAGACGTTCGTTCATCTAGCACAAAGGGAACTGGTTGCAGGAGAAAATTTTACTCTGGGTTTTCAGTCTGTTTCATACTGCCGGTATGGAGTTCCTGCAGTTCTCACTGTAAAACGGATTTGGAACTAGTACCTCGCCATATATATGTATGGAGTGGAGTTTGAACCTGAAAATAAACTTTGTGTTCCCAAAAAGCTACGTGAAGGACGGCTTTCACACACACTTTTCTCTCAGAACTGAGCATGTGGAGTGACGTTCGTTCATCAAGCACAAATGGAACAGGTTGCAGGAGAAATTGTTACTCTGGTTTCTCAGTCTCTTTAATAGTGCTGGTATGAAATTCCTGCAGTTTTCACTGTAAAACCGAGTTGGAGCTGTTACTTCCCAATATATATTTATGAGGTGGATTTTGCAGCTGAAAAGAAACTTTGTGTTCCCAACAAGATAAGTGAAAGACGGCTTTCACACACAATTATCTCTCAGAACTGAGCATGTGGAGAGACGTTCGTTCATCTAGCACAAAGGGAACGGGTTGCAGGAGAAACTTTTTTCTGTTTTCTCAGTCTGTTTCCTATTACCGGTTTGAAATTCCTGCAGTTTTCACTGTTAAACCGAGTTGGAGCAAGTACCTCCCCATATATAAGTATGGAGTGGTGTTTGCAACTTAAAGAAACTTTGTGTTCCCAAAAATCAAGGTGAAGGTCGGCTTTCACACAGCGTTATCTCTCAGTAAACAGCATGTGACGAGACGTTCGTTCATCTAGCAAAACGTGAACGGTTTGCAGGATAAACATTTTCTCTGGTTTCTCAGTGTGTTTCCTAGTGCCGGTTTGAAGTTCCTGCAGTTTTCACTGTAAAACGGTGTTGGAGCTAATACCTCCCCATATATATGTATGGAGTGGAGTTTTCATCTAAAAATTAACTTAGTTTTCCCAAGAAGAAAGGTGAAGGACGTCTTTAAGACACAATTACCTCTCAGAACTGAGAATGTGGAGAGACGTTCGTTCATCCAGCATAATGGGAAAAGGATGCAGGAGAAACTTTTACTCTGGTTTCTCAGTCTGTTTCCTAGTGCCTGTTTGAAGTTACTGCAGTTTTCACTGTAAAAAGGAATTGGACCTAGTACCTCCCCATATATATGTATGGTTTGGAATTTTCATCTAAAAACGAAATTAGTTTTCCGAAGAAGCAAGTTGAAGGACGTCTTTTAAACACTCTTATCTGTCAGAACTGAGCATGTGGAGAGACGTTCGTTCATCTAGCACAAAGGGAACAGGTTGCATGATAAACTTTTACTCTGGTGTCTCAGTCTGTTTCCTAGTTCCTGTTTGAAGATCCTGCAGTTTCTTCTGTAAAACCGAGTTGGAGCTTGTACCACCTCATAAATAAGTATGGAGTGGAGTTTGCAACTAAAAGAAAATTTGTGTGCCCAACAAGCTATGTGAAGGAAGGCTTTCACACAGCCTTATCTCTCAGTACATAGCATGTGGTGAAATGTTCATTCATCTAGCAAAAATGGAAAGGGTTGCAGGCGAAACTGTTACTCTGGTTTCTCACTCTTTTTCCTAGTGCAGGTTGCAGTTCCTGCAGTTTTCACTTTAAAACGGATTTGGAGCTACTACCTCCCCATATATATGTATGGAGTGGATTATTCATCTAAAAAGTAACTTAGTTTTCCCAAGAAGCAAGGTGAAGGACGGCTTTCAAACACACTTATCTCTCAGAACTGAGCATGTGGAGAGACGTTCTTTCATCTACAACAAAAGGAAAGGGTTGCAGGAGAAACTTTTACTCTGGATTAAAAGTCTGTTTCCTAGTGGCGGTTTGAAGTTCCTGCAGTTTTCACTGTAAAATCGAGTCGGAAATAGTACCTCCCCATATATATGTATGAAGGGGAGTATGCACCTGAAAAGTAACTTTGTGTTCCCAACAAGCTAGGTGAAGAATGGCTTTCAAACACACTTATCACTCAGAATTGAGCATGTATAGAAACTTTCATTCAACTAGCACAAAGGGAACGGGATGCAGAAGAAACTTTTAATATGGTTGCTCAGTCTGTTTCCTAGTGCCGGTTGGAAGTTCCTGCTGTTTTCACTGTAAAACAGAGTTGGAGCTAGTACCACCCCATATATACGTTTGGAGTGGGATTTGCAACTGAAAATAAACTTTGTGTTCCCAACAAGCTAGCTGAAGTTCTGCTTTCACACACACTTATCTCTCAGAACTGAGCATGTGGAGAGACGTTCGTTCATCTAGCACAAAGGGAACGGGTTTCAGGAGAAACTTTTACTGTGGTTTCTCAGTCTGTTTCCTATTGCCGGTTTGAAGTTCCTGCAGTTTTCACTGTAAAACCGAGTTGGAGCAAGTACCTCCCCATATATAAGTATGGAGTGGAGTTTGCAACTTAAAGAAACTTTGTGTTCACAACAAGCTAGCTGAAGGACGGCTTTCACACAGCGTTATCTCTCAGTAAATAGCATGTGACGAGACATTCGTTCATCTAGCAAAAAGTGAACGGTTTGCAGGATAAACTTTTACTCTGGTTTCTCAGTCTGTTTCCTAGTGCCGGTTTGAAGTTCCTGCAGTTCTCACACTAAAACCGAATTGGAGCTAATACCTCCCCATATATATGTATGGAGTGGAGTTTTCATCTAAAAATTAACTTAGTTTTCCAAAGAAGTAAGGTGAAGGACGTCTTTAAGACACACTTACCTCTCAGAACTGAGAATGTGGAGAGGCGTTCGTTCATCCAGCATAATGGGAACAGGTTGCAGGGGAATCTTTTACTCTGGTTTCTCAGTCTGTTTCCTAGTGCCTGTTTGAAGTTCCTGCAGTTCTCACACTAAAACCGAGTTGGAGTTTTACCTCCACATATATATTTATGGAGTGTTGTTTGCAACTGAAAAAAAACTTTGTGTTCCAAACAAGCAAGTTGAAGGACGGCTATCACATACACTTATCTCTCAGAACTGAGCATGTGGAGAGACGTTCGTTCATCTAGCACAAAAGGAACGGGTTGTAGGATAAACTTTTACTCTGGTTTCCAAGACTGTTTCCTAGTTTCGGTTTGAAGTTCCTGCAGTTTTCACTGTAAAACCGAGTTAGAGCAAGTACCTCCCCATATATAAGTATGGAGTGGAGTTTGCAACTTAAAGAAACTTTGTGTTCCCAACAAGCTAGGTGAAGGATGGCTTTCACACAGCGTTATCTCTCAGTAAATAGCATGTGACGAGACGTTCGTTCATCTAGCAAAAATTGAACGGTTTGCAGGATAAACTTTTACTCTGGTTTCTCAGTCTGTTTCATAGTGCCGGTTTGATGTTCCTGCAGTTTTCACTGTTAAACCGAGTTCGAGCTAGTACTACCCCATACATATGTATGGAGTGGATTTGGCAACTGAAAAGAAACTATGTTTTCCCAAAAACCTAGGTGAAGGACGGCTTACACACAGCCTTATCTCTCACTACATAGCATGTGGCGAGACGTTCGTTCATCTAGCAAAATGGAACGGATTGCAGGCGAAAATTTCTCTGGTTTATCAGTCTGTTTCCTAGTGCCAGTCTGAATTTCCTGCAGTTTTCACTGTAAAACGTAGTTGGAGCTAGTACCTCCCCATATATATGTATGGAGTGGAGTTTTCATCTAAAAAGTAACTTAGTTTTCCCAACAAGCAAGGTGAAGTTTGGCTTTCAAACACACTTATGTCTCAGAACTGAGCATGTGGAGATACGTTCGTTCATCTAGCACAAAAGGAACGGGTTGCAGGAGAAACTTTTTTCTGGTTTCTCAGTCTGTTTCATAGTGCCGGTTTGAAGTTCCTGCAGTTTTCACTGTTAAACAGAGTTCGAGCTGGTAACACCCCATATATATGTATGGAGTGGATTTGGCAACTGAAAAGAAACTATGTGTTCCCAAAAACCTAGGTGAAGGACGGCTTTCACACAGCCTTATCTCTCACTACATAGCATGTGGCGAGACGTTCGTTCATCTAGCAAAATGGAACGGGTTGCAGGCGAAAATTTCTCTGGTTTATTAGTCTGTTTCCTAGTGCCAGTTGAAGTTCCTGCAGTTTTCACTGTAAAACGGAGTTGGAGCTATTACCTCCCCATATATATGTATGGAGTGGAGTTTGCACCTGAAAAGTAACATTGTGTTCCCAAAAAGCTAGGTGAAGAACGGCTTTCACACACACTTATCTCTCAGAACTGAGCATGTGGAGAAACTTTCGTTCATCTAGCACAAATTACACGGGTTGCAGGAGAAAATTTCTCTGGTTTCTCAGTCTGTGTCTTAGTGCAGGTTGAAGTTCCTGCAGTTTTCACTGTAAAGCAGAGTTGGAGATATTACCTCCCCATATATATGTACGGAGTGGTGTTTGCAACTAAAAAAACTTAGTGTTCCCAACAAGCAAGGTCAAGGACGGCTTCACACACAATTATCCCTCAGAACCTAGCATGTGGAGAGACGTTCGTTCATCTAGCAAAAATGGAATGGGTTGCAGGAGAAACTTTACTCTGGTTTCTCAGTCTGATTCCTAGTGCCGGTTGGAATTTCCTGCAGTTTTCACTCTAAAACGGATTTGTAGCTAGTACATCAGCATATATATGTATGGATTGGTGTTTTCATCTAAAAAGTAACTTAGTTTTCCCAACAAGAAAGTGAATGGCGGCTTTCAAACACACTTATCACTCAGAACTGAGCATGTGGAGAGACGTTCGTTCATCTAGCACAAAGGGAACTGGTTGCAGGAGAAAATTTTACTCTGGGTTTTCAGTCTGTTTCATACTGCCGGTATGGAGTTCCTGCAGTTCTCACTGTAAAACGGATTTGGAACTAGTACCTCGCCATATATATGTATGGAGTGGAGTTTGAACCTGAAAATAAACTTTGTGTTCCCAAAAAGCTACGTGAAGGACGGCTTTCACACACACTTTTCTCTCAGAACTGAGCATGTGGAGTGACGTTCGTTCATCAAGCACAAATGGAACAGGTTGCAGGAGAAAATGTTACTCTGGTTTCTCAGTCTCTTTAATAGTGCTGGTATGAAATTCCTGCAGTTTTCACTGTAAAACCGAGTTGGAGCTGTTACTTCCCAATATATATTTATGGAGTGGATTTTGCACCTGAAAAGAAACTTTGTGTTCCCAACAAGATAAGTGAAAGACGGCTTTCACACACAATTATCTCTCAGAACTGAGCATGTGGAGAGACGTTCGTTCATCTAGCACAAAGGGAACGGGATGCAGGAGAATCTTTTACTCTGGTTTCTCAGTCTGTTTCCTATTACCGGTTGGAATTCCTGCAGTTTTCACTGTAAAACCGAGTTGGAGCAAGTACCTCCCCATATATAAGTATGGAGTGGAGTTTGCAACTTAAAGAAACTTTGTGTTCTCAACAAGCTAGGTGAAGGACGGCTTAGACACAGCGTTATCTCTCAGTAAATGGCATTTGACGAGACGTTCGTTCATCTAGCAAAATGGAACGGGTTGCAGGCGAAAATTTCTCTGGTTTATCTGTCTGTTTCTTAGTGCCAGTTGAAGTTCCTTCAGTTTTCACTGTAAAACGGAGTTGGAGATATTACCTACCCATATATATGTATGGAGTGGTGTTTGCACCTGAAAAGTAACATTGTGTTCCCAAAAAGCTAGGTGAAGAACGGCTTTCACACACACTTATCTCTCAGAACTGAGCATGTGGAGAAACTTTCGTTCATCAAGCACTAATTACACGGGTGGCAGGAGAAAATTTCTCTGGTTTCTCAGTCTGTGTCTTAGTGCAGGTTGAAGTTCCTGCAGTTTTCACTGTAAAGCAGAGTTGGAGCTATTACCTCCCCATATATATGTACGGAGTGGTGATGCAACTAAAAAAACTTAGTTCTCCCAACAAGCAAGTTCAAGGACGGCTTTCACACACAATTATCTCTCAGAACTGAGCATGTGGAGAGACGTTCGTTCATCTAGCAAAAATGGGTCGGGTTGCAGGAGAAACTTTACTCTGGTTTCTCAGTCTGTTTCCTAGTGCCGTTTGGAATTTCCTGCAGTTTTCACTCTAAAACGGATTTGTAGCTAGTACATCCCCATATATATTTATGGATTGGTATTTTCATCTAAAAAGTAACTTAGTTTTCCCAACAAGCAAGTGAATGGCGGCTTTCAAACACACTTATCTCTCAGAACTGAGCATGTGGAGAGACGTTCGTTCACCTAGCACAAAGGGAACGGGTTGCAGGAGAAACTTTTACTCTGGGTTTTCAGTCTGTTTCATACTGCCGGTATGAAGTTCCTGCAGTTCTCACTGTAAAACGGATTTGGAACTAGTACCTCGCCATATATATGTATGGAGTGGAGTTTGAACCTGAAAATAAACTTTGTGTTCCCAAAAAGCTACGTGAAGGACGGCTTTCACACACAATTTTCTCTCAGAACTGAGCATGTGGAGTGACGTTCGTTCATCTAGCACAAATGGAACAGGTTGCAGGAGAAATTGTTACTCTGGTTTCTCAGTCTGTTGAATAGTGCCGGTTTGAAATTCCTGCAGTTTTCACTGTAAAACCGAGTTGGAGCTGTTACTTCCCCATATATATTTATGGAGTGGATTTTGCACCTGAAAAGTAACTTTGTGTTCCAAACAAGCTAAGTGAAAGACGGCTTTCACACACAATTATCTTTCAGAACTGAGCATGTGGAGAGACGTTCGTTCATCTAGAACAAATGGAACTGTTTGCAGGAGAAACTTTTTCTCTGGTTTCTCAGTCTGTTTCTTAGTGCCGGTTTGAGTTCCTGCAGTTTACACTGTAAAACCGAGTTGGAGCTAGTTCTTCCCCATACATAAGTATGGAATGGTGTTTTCAACTATAATAAACTTTGAGTTCCCAACAAGGTTGTTGAAGGAAGACTTTCACACACCCTTATCTCTCAGTACCTAGCATGTGGCGAGACGCTCGTTCATCTAGCCCAAAGGGAACTTTTTGCAGGAGAAACTATTACTCTGGGTTCTCAGTCTGAATCCTAGTTCCGGTTTGAATTTCCTGCAGTTTTCACTGAAAAACCGAGTTGGAGCTATTACCTCCCATATAAATGTTTGGAGTGGAATTTGCACCTGAAAAGAAACTTTGTGATCCCAACAAACTAAGTGAAAGACGGCTTTCACACACAATTATCTCTCAGAACTGAGCATGTGGAGAGACGTTCGTTCATCTAGCACAAATAGAACAGTTTGCAGGAGAAACTTTTACTCTGGATTCTCAGTCTGTTTCCTAGTGCCTGTTTGAAATTCCTGCAGTTCTCACTGTAAAACCTGATTTGGAAGTAGTACCTCCCCATATATATGTATGGAGTGGAATTTGCACCTGAAAAGAAACTTTGTGTTCCCAACAAGCTAAGTGAAAGACGGCTTTCACACACAATTATCTCTCAGAACTGAGCACGTGGAGAGATGTTCGTTCATCTAGCACAAATGGAATAGTTTGCAGGAGAAACTTTTACTCTGGTTTCTCAGTCTGGTTCCTAGTGCCTGTTTGATGTTAATGCAGTTCTCACTGTAAAACCGAGTTGGAGCCAGTACCTCCCCATATATAAGTATGGAGTGGAGTATGCAACTTAAAGAAACTTTGTGATCCCAACAAGCTAGGTGATGGATGGCTTTCACACAGCGTTATCTCTCAGTAAATAGCATGTGACGAGACGTTCTTTCATCTAGCAAAAAGTGAACGGTTTGCAGGATAAACTTTTACTCTGGTCTCTCAGTCTGTTTCCTAGTGCCGGTTTGAAGTTCCTGCAATTTTCACTGTAAAACGGAGTTGGAGCTAATACCTCCCCATATATATGTATTGAGTGGAGTTTTCATCTAAAAATTAACTTAGTTTTCCCAAGAAGTAAGGTGAAGGACGTCTTTAAGACACACTTACCTCTCAGAACTGAGAATGTGGAGAGACGTTCGTTCATCCAGCATAATGGGAACAGGTTGCAGGAGAAATTTTTACTCTGGTTTCTCAGTCTGTTTCCTAGTGCCTGTTTGAAGTTCCTGCAGTTCTCACACTAAAACCGTGTTGGAGTTTTACCTTCACATAAATATGTATGGAGTGTTGTTTGCAACTGAAAAGAAACATTGTGTTCCAAACAAGCAAGGTGAAGGACGGCTATCACACACACTTATCTCTCAGAAATGAGCATGTGGAGAGACGTTCGTTCATCTAGCACAAAAGGAACTGTTTGCAGGATAAACTTTTACTTGGTTTCCAAGACTGTTTCCTAGTTTCGGTTTGAAGTTCCTGCATTTTTCACTGTAAAACAGATTAGGAGCTAGTACATCCCCATATCTATGTATGGACTGGAGTCTGCAACTAAAAAAAAAACTTAGTGTTCCCAACAAGCAAAGTCAAGGACGGCTTTCACACACACTTATCTCTCAGAACTGAGCATGTATAGAAACTTTCATTCAACTAGCACAAAGGGAACGGGTAGCAGGAGAAACTTTTACTCAGGTTGCTCAGTCTGTTCCTAGTGCCAGTTTGAAGTTCCTGCAGTTTTCACTGTAAAACCGAGTTGGAGCTAGTACCACCCCATATATATGTATGGAGTGGAGTTTGCAACTGGAAATAATCTTTGTGTTCCCAACAGGCTAGCTGAAGTTCGGCTTTCACACACACTTATCTCTCAGAACTGAGCATGTGGAGAGACGTTCGTTCATCTAGCACAAAGGGAACGGGATGCAGGAGAAACTTTTACTCTGGTTTCTCAGTCTGTTTCCTATTACCGGTTTGAAATTCCTGCAGTTTTCACTGTAAAACCGAGTTGGAGCAAGTACCTCCCCATATATAAGTATGGAGTGGAGTTTGAAACTTAAAGAAACTTTGTGTTCCCAACAAGCTAGGTGAAGGAAGGCTTACACACAGCATTATCTCTCAGTAAATAGCATGTGACGAGACGTTCATTCATCTAGCAAAAAGTGAATGGTTTGCAGGATAAACTTTTACTCTGGTTTCTCAGTCTGTTTCCTAGTGCCGGTTTGAAGTTCCTGCAGTTTTCACTGTAAAACAGAGTTGGAGCTAATACCTCCCCATATATATGTATGGAGTGGAGTTTTCATCTAAAAATTAACTTAGTTTTCCCAAGAAGTAAGGTGAAGGACGTCTTTAAGACACACTTACCTCTCAGAACTGAGAATGTGGAGAGACGTCCGTTCATCCAGCATAATGGGAACAGGTTGCAGGAGAAACTTTTACTCTGGTTTCTCAGTCTATTTCCTAGTGCCTGTTTGAAGTTCCTGCAGTTTAAACTGTAAAACGGAGTTGGACCTAGGACCTCCCCATATATATGATGGTTTGGAATTTTCATCCAAAAAGTATCTTAGTTTTCCGAAGAAGCAAGGTGAAGGACGTCTTTTAAAAACTCTTATCTGTTAGAACTGAGCATGTGGAGAGACGTTCGTTCATCTAGCACAAAGGGAACAGGTTGCATGATAAACTTTTACTCTGGTTTCTCAGTCTGTTTCCTAGGGCCTGTTTGAAGATCCTGCAGTTTCTTCTGTAAAACCGAGTTGGAGCTTGTACCTCCCCATACATAAGTATGGAGTGGAGTTTGCAACTAAAAGAAAATTTGTGTGCCCAACAAGCTATGTGTAGGAAGGCTTTCACACAGCCTTATCTCTCAGTACATAGCATGTGGCGAGACGTTCGTTCATCCAGCAAAAATGGAAAGGGTTGCAGGTGAAACTGTTACTCTGGTTTCTCACTCTTTTTCCTAGTGCCGGTTGCAGTTCCTGCAGTTTTCACTTTAAAACGGATTTGGAGCTACTACCTCCCCATATATATGTATGGAGTGGAGTATTCATCTAAAAAGTAACTTAGTTTTCCCAAGAAGCAAGGTGAAGGACGGCTTTCAAACACACTTATCTCTCAGAACTGAGCATGTGGAGAGACGTTCTTTCATCTACAACAAAAGGAAAGGTTGCAGGAGAAACTTTTACTCTGGTTTAAAAGTCTGTTTCCTAGTGCCGGTTTGAAGTTCCTGCAGTTTTCACTTTAAAACCGAGTTGGAGCTAGGACCTCCCCATATATATTTTTGGAGTGAAGTTTGCAACTGTAAAAACCTTTGTGTTTCAAACAACAAGGTGAACTACGGCTTTCACACACACTTATCTCTCAGAACTGAGCATGTGGAGAGACTTTGTTCATCTAGCCCAAAGTGAACGGTTTGCAGGAGAAACTTTTACTCTGGATTCTCAGTCTGTTTCCTAGTGCCTCTTTGAATTTCCTGCAGTTTTCACTTTAAAAAAGATTTGGAGCTAGTACCTCCTCATATATATATATGGAGCGGAGTTGGCAACTGGAAAGAAACATTGTGTTCCCAACAAGGTAGGTGAAGGAAGCCTTTCACACACACTTATCTCTCAGAACTGAGCATTTGGAGAGACGTTCATTCATCCAGCATAATGGGAACAGGTTGCAGGAGAAACTTTTACTCTGGTTTCTCAGTCTGTTTCCTAGTGCCTGTTTGAAGTTCCTGCAGTTCTCACACTTAAACCGTGTTGGAGTTTTACCTCCACATATATATGTATGGAGTGTTGTTTGCAACTGAAAAGAAACTTTGTGTTCCAAACAAGCAAGGTGAAGGACGGCTATCACACACACTTTTCTCTCAGAACTGAGCATGTGGAGAGACGTTCGTTCATCTAGCACAAAAGGAACGGGTTTCAGGATAAATTTTTACTCTGGTTTCCAAGACTGTTTCCTAGTTTAGGTTTGAAGTTCCTGCATTTTTCACTGTTAAACCGATTAGTAGGTAGTACATCCCCATATATATGTATGGACTGGAGTCTGCAACTAAAAAAAAACTTAGTGTTCCCAACAAGCAAGGTCAAGGACGGCTTTCACACACAATTATCTCTCACAAGTGAGCATGTGGCGAGACGTTCGTTCATCTAGCACAAAGGGAACGGGTTGCAAGAGAAACTTTACTCTGGTTTCTCAGTCTTTTTCCTAGTGCCAGTCTGAATTTCCTGCAGTTTTCACTGTAAAACGTAGTTGGAGCTAGTACCTCACCATATATATGTATGGAGTGGAGGTTTCATCTAAAAAGTAACTTAGTTTTCCCAACAAGCAAGGTGAAGTATGGCTTTCAAACACACTTATCTCTCAGAACTGAGCATGTGGAGATACATTCGTTCAACTAGCACAAAGGGAACGGGTTGCAGGAGAAACTTTTTTCTGGTTTCTCAGTCTATTTCATAGTGCCGGTTTCAAATTCCTGCAGTTTTCACTGTTAAACAGAGTTCGAGCTAGTACCACCCCATATATATGTATGGAGTGGATTTGGCAACTGAAAAGAAACTATGTGTTCCCAAAAACCTAGGTGAAGGACGGCTTTCACACAGCCTTATCTCTCACTACTTAGCATGTGGCCAGACGTTCGTTCATCTAGCAAAATGGAACGGGTTGCAGGCGAAAATTTCTCTGGTTTATCAGTCTGTTTCCTAGTGCCAGTTGAAGTTCCTGCAGTTTTCACTGTAAAACGGATTTGGAGCTATTACCTCCCCATATATATGTATGGAGTGGATTTTGCACCTGAAAAGTAACATTGTGTTCCCAAAAAGCTAGGTGAAGAATGGCTTTCACACACAATTATCTCTCAGAACTGAGCATGTGGAGAAACTTTCGTTCATCTAGCACAAATTACACGGGTTGCAGGAGAAAATTTCTCTGGTTTCTCAGTCTGTGTCTTAGTGCAGGTTGAAGATCCTGCAGTTTTCACTGTAAAGCGGAGTTGGAGCTATTACCTCCCCATATATATGTACGGAGTGGTGTTTGCAACTAAAAAAACTTAGTGTTCCCAACATGCAAGGTCAAGGAAGGCTTTCACACACAATTATCTCTCAGAACTGAGCATGTGGAGAGACGTTCGTTCATCTAGCAAAAATGGAACGGGATGCAGGAGAAACTTTACTCTGGTTTCTCAGTCTGTTTCCTAGTGCCGGTTTGAATTTCCTGCAGTTTTCACTCTAAAACAGATTTGTAGCTAGTACATCCCCATATATATGTATGGATTGGTGTTTTCATCTAAAAAGTAACTTAGTTTTCCCAACAAGAAAGTGAATGGCGGCTTTCAAACACACTTATCTCTCAGAACTGAGCATGTGGAGAGACGTTCATTCATCTAGCACAAAGGGAACGGAATGCAGGAGAAACATTTACTCTGGGTTTTCTGTCTTTTTCATACTGCCGGTATGAAGTTCCTGCAGTTCTCACTGTAAAACGGATTTGGAACTAGTACCTCGCCATATATATGTATGGAGTGGAGTTTGAACCTGAAAATAAACTTTGTGTTCCCAAAAAGCTACGTGAAGGACGGCTTTCACACACACTTTTCTCTCAGAACTGAGCATGTGGAGTGACGTTCGTTCATCTAGCACAAATGGAACAGGTTGCAGGAGAAATTGTTACTCTGGGTTCTCAGTCTGTTTAATAGTGCCGGTTTGAAATTCCTGCAGTTTTCACTGTAAAACCGAGTTGGAGCTGTTACTACCCCATATATATTTATGGAGTGGATTTTGCACCTGAAAAGAAACTTTGTGTTCCCAACAAGCTAAGTGAAAGACGGCTTTCACACACAATTATCTCTCAGAACCTAGCATGTGGAGAGACGTTCGTTCATCTAGCACAAATGGAACAGTTTGCAGGAGAAACTTTTACTCTGGTTTCTCAGTCTGTTTCCTAGTGCCTGTTTGAAGTTCCTGCAGTTCTCACTGTAAAACCTGATTTGGAACTAGTACCTCCCCATATATATGTATGGAGTGGAATTTGCAACTGAAAAGAAACTTTGTGTTCCCAACAAGCTAGGTGATAGACAGCTTTCACACACACTTATCTCTCAGAACTGAGCATGTGGAGATACGTTCGTTCATCTAGCACAAAGGGAACGGGTTGAAGGAGAAACTTTTTTCTGGTTTCTCAGTCTGTTTCCTAGTCCCGGTTTGAAGTTCCTGCAGTTTTCACTGTAAAACCGAGTTGGAGATAGTACCTCCCCATATATATGTATGGAATGGATTTGGCAACTGAAAACAAACTTTGTGTTCCCAACAAGCTTGGTGAAGGACGGCTTTCACACACACTTATCTCTCAGAACTGAGCATGTGGAGAGACGTTCGTTCATCTAGCACAAAGGGAACGGGATGCAGGAGAAACTTTTACTCTGGTTTCTCAGTCTGTTTCCTATTACCGGTTTGAAGTTCCTGCAGTTTTCACTGTAAAACCGAGTTGGAGCAAGTACCTACCCTTATATATATGTATGGAGTGGAGTTTGCAACTTAAAGAAACTTTGTGTTCCCAACAAGCTAGGTGAAGGACGGCTTACACACAGCATTATCTCTCAGTAAATAGCATGTGACGAGACGTTCGTTCATCTAGCAAAAAGTGAATGGTTTGCAGGATAAACTTTTACTCTGGTTTCTCAGTCTGTTTCCTAGTGCCGGTTTGAAGTTCCTGCAGTTTTCACTGTAAAACAGAGTTGGAGCTAATACCTCCCCATATATATGTATGGAGTGGAGTTTTCATCTAAAAATTAACTTAGTTTTCCCAAGAAGTAAGGTGAAGGACATCTTTAAGACACACTTACCTCTCAGAACTAAGAATGTGGAGAGACGTCCGTTCATCCAGCATAATGGGAACAGTTTGCAGGAGAAACTTTTACTCTGGTTTCTCAGGCTATTTCCTAGTGCCTGTTTGAAGTTCCTGCAGTTTAAACTGTAAAACGGAGTTGGACCTAGGACCTGCCCATATATATGTATGGTTTGGAATTTTCATCCAAAAAGTAACTTAGTTTTCCGAAGAAGCAAGGTGAAGGACGTCTTTTAAAAACTCTTATCTGCTAGAACTGAGCATGTGGAGAGACTTTCGTTCATCTAGCACAAAGGGAACAGGTTGCATGATAAACTTTTACTCTGGTTTCTCAGTCTGTTTCCTAGGGCCTGTTTGAAGATCCTGCAGTTTCTTCTGTAAAACCGAGTTGGAGCTTGTACCTCCCCATACATAAGTATAGAGTGGAGTTTGCAACTAAAACAAAATTTGTGTCCCCAACAAGCTATGTGAAGGAAGGCTTTCACACAGCCTTATCTCTCAGTACATAGCATGGGGCGAGACGTTCGTTCATCTAGCAAAAATGGAAAGGGTTGCAGGCGAAACTGTTACTCTGGTTTCTCACTCTTTTTCCTAGTGCCGGTTGCAGTTCCTGCAGTTTTCACTTTAAAACGGATTTGGAGCTACTACCTCCCCATATATATGTATGGAGTGGAGTATTCATCTAAAAAGTAACTTAGTTTTCCCAAGAAGCAAGGTGAAGGGCGGCTTTCAAACACACTTATCTCTCAGAACTGAGCATGTGGAGAGACGTTCTTTCATCTACAACAAAAGGAAAGGTTGCAGGAGAAACTTTTACTCTGGTTTAAACGTCTGTTTCCTAGTGCCGGTTTGAAGTTCCTGCAGTTTTCACTGTAAAACCGAGTTGGAGCTAGGACCTCCCCATATATATTTTTGGAGTGAAGTTTGCAACTGTAAAAACCTTTGTGTTCCAAACAACAAGGTGAACTACGGCTTTCACACACACTTATCTCTCAGAACTGAGCATGTGGAGAGACTTTGTTCATCTAGCCTAAAGTGAACGGTTTGCAAGAGAAACTTTTACTCTGGATTCTCAGTCTGTTTCCTAGTGCCTCTTTGAATTTCCTGCAGTTTTCACTTTAAAAAAGGTTTGGAGCTAGTACCTCCTCATATATATATATGGAATGGAGTTGGCAACTGGAAAGAAACTTTGTGTTCCCAGCAAGGTAGGTGAAGGACGCCTTTCACACACACTTATCTCTCAGAACTGAGCATTTGGAAAGACGTTCATTCATCCAGCATAATGGGAACAGGTTGCAGGAGAAACTTTTACTCTGGTTTCTCAGTCTGTTTCCTAGTGCCTGTTTGAAGTTCCTGCAGTTCTCACACTAAAACCGTGTTGGAGTTTTACCTCCACATATATATGTATGGAGTGTTGTTTGCAACTGAAAAGAAACTTTGTGTTCCAAACAAGCAAGGTGAAGGACGGCTATCACACACACTTATCTCTCAGAACTGAGCATGTGGAGAGACGTTCGTTCATCTAGCACAAAAGGAACGGGTTTCAGGATAAATTTTTACTCTGGTTTCCAAGACTGTTTCCTAGTTTAGGTTTGAAGTTCCTGCATTTTTCACTGTTAAACCGATTAGTAGGTAGTACATCCCCATATATATGTATGGACTGGAGTCTGCAACTAAAAAAAAACTTAGTGTTCCCAACAAGCAATGTCAAGGACGGCTTTCACACACAATTATCTCTCACAAGTGAGCATGTGGCGAGACGTTCGTTCATCTAGCACAAAGGGAACGGGTTGCAAGAGAAACTTTACTCAGGTTTCTCAGTCTGTTTCCTAGTGCCAGTCTGAATTTCCTGCAGTTTTCACTGTAAAACGTAGTTGGAGCTAGTACCTCACCATATATATGTATGGAGTGGAGGTTTCATCTAAAAAGTAACTTAGTTTTCCCAACAAGCAAGGTGAAGTATGGCTTTCAAACACACTTATCTCTCAGAACTGAGCATGTGGAGATACGTTAGTTCATCTAGCACAAAGGGAACGGGTTGCAGGAGAAACTTTTTTCTGGTTTCTCAGTCTATTTCATAGTGCCGGTTTCAAGTTCCTGCAGTTTTCACTGTTAAACCGAGTTCGAGCTAGTACCACCCCATATATATGTATGGAGTGGATTTGGCAACTGAAAAGAAACTATGTGTTCCCAAAAACCTAGGTGAAGGACGGCTTTCACACAGCCTTATCTCTCACTATTTAGCATGTGGCGAGACGTTCGTTCATCTAGCACAATTACACGGGTTGCAGGAGAAAATTTCTCTGGTTTCTCAGTCTGTGTCTTAGTGCAGGTTGAAGATCCTGCAGTTTTCACTTTAAAGCGGAGTTGGAGCTATTACCTCCCCATATATATGTACGGAGTGGTGTTTGCAACTAAAAAAACTTAGTGTTCCCAACAAGCAAGGTCAAGGAAGGCTTTCACACACAATTATCTCTCAGAACTGAGCATGTGGAGAGACGTTCGTTCATCTAACAAAAATGGAACGGGTTGCAGGAGAAACTTTACTCTGGTTTCTCAGTCTGTTTCCTAGTGCCGGTTTGAATTTCCTGCAGTTTTCACTCTAAAACGGATTTGTAGCTAGTACATCCCCATATATATGTATGGATTGGTGTTTTCATCTAAAAAGTAACTTAGTTTTCCCAACAAGAAAGTGAATGGCGGCTTTCAAACACACTTATCTCTCAGAACTGAGCATGTGGAGAGACGTTCATTCATCTAGCACAAAGGGAACGGGTTGCAGGAGAAACATTTACTCTGGGTTTTCTGTCTTTTTCATACTGCCGGTATGAAGTTCCTGCAGTTCTCACTGTAAAACGGATTTGGAACTGGTACCTCGCCATATATATGTATGGAGTGGAGTTTGAACCTGAAAATAAACTTTGTGTTCCCAAAAAGCTACGTGAAGGACGGCTTTCACACACACTTTTCTCTCAGAACTGAGCATGTGGAGTGTCGTTCGTTCATCTAGCACAAATGGAACAGGTTGCAGGAGAAATTGTTACTCTGGTTTCTCAGTCTGTTTAATAGTGCCGGTTTGAAATTCCTGCAGTTTTCACTGTAAAACCGAGTTGGAGCTGTTACTTCCCCATATATATTTATGGAGTGGATTTTGCACCTGAAAAGAAACTTTGTGTTCCCAACAAGCTAAGTGAAAGACGGCTTTCAAACACAATTATCTCTCAGAACCTAGCATGTGGAGAGACGTTCGTTCATCTAGCACAAATGGAACAGTTTGCAGGAGAAACTTTTACTCTGGTTTCTCAGTCTGTTTCCTAGTGCCTGTTTGAAGTTCCTGCAGTTCTCACTGTAAAACCTGATTTGGAACTAGTACCTCCCCATATATATGTATGGAGTGGAATTTGCAACTGAAAAGAAACTTTGTGTTCCCAACAAGCTAGGTGAAAGACAGCTTTCACACACACTTATCTCTCAGAACTGAGCATGTGGAGATACGTTCGTTCATCTAGCACAAAGGGAACGGGTTGAAGGAGAAACTTTTTTCTGGTTTCTCAGTCTGTTTCCTAGTCCCGGTTTGAAGTTCCTGCAGTTTTCACTGTAAAACCGAGTTGGAGATAGTACCTCCCCATATATATGTATGGAATGGATTTGGCAACTGAAAACAAACTTTGTGTTCCCAACAAGCTTGGTGAAGGACGGCTTTCACACACACTTATCTCTCAGAACTGAGCATGTGGAGATACGTTCGTTCATCTAGCACAAAGGGAACGGGATGCAGGAGAAACTTTTACTCTGGTTTCTCAGTCTGTTTCCTATTACCGGTTTGAAGTTCCTGCAGTTTTCACTGTAAAACCGAGTTGGAGCAAGTACCTCCCCATATATAAGTATGGAGTGGAGTTTGCAACTTAAAGAAACTTTGTGTTCCCAACAAGCTAGGTGAAGGACGGCTTACACACAGCATTATCTCTCAGTAAATAGCATGTGACGAGACGTTCGTTCATCTAGCAAAAAGTGAATGGTTTGCAGGATAAACTTTTACTCTGGTTTCTCAGTCTGTTTCCTAGTGCCGGTTTGAAGTTCCTGCAGTTTTCACTGTAAAACAGAGTTGGAGCTAATACCTCCCCATATATATGTATGGAGTGGAGTTTTCATCTAAAAATTAACTTAGTTTTCCTAAGAAGTAATGTGAAGGACGTCTTTAAGACACACTTACCTCTCAGAACTAAGAATGTGGAGAGACGTCCGTTCATCCAGCATAATGGGAACAGTTTGCAGGAGAAACTTTTACTCTGGTTTCTCAGTCTATTTCCTAGTGCCTGTTTGAAGTTCCTGCAGTTTAAACTGTAAAACGGAGTTGGACCTAGGACCTCCCCATATATATGTATGGTTTGGAATTTTCATCCAAAAAGTAACTTAGTTTTCCGAAGAAGCAAGGTGAAGGACGTCTTTTAAAAACTCTTATCTGCTAGAACTGAGCATGTGGAGAGACTTTCGTTCATCTAGCACAAAGGGAACAGGTTGCATGATAAACTTTTACTCTGGTTTCTCAGTCTGTTTCCTAGGGCCTGTTTTAAGATCCTGCAGTTTCTTCTGTAAAACCGAGTTGGAGCTTGTACCTCCCCATACATAAGTATAGAGTGGAGTTTGCAACTAAAACAAAATTTGTGTCCCCAACAAGCTATGTGAAGGAAGGCTTTCACACAGCCTTATCTCTCAGTACATAGCATGGGGCGAGACGTTCGTTCATCTAGCAAAAATGGAAAGGGTTGCAGGCGAAACTGTTACTCTGGTTTCTCACTCTTTTTCCTAGTGCCGGTTGCAGTTCCTGCAGTTTTCACTTTAAAACGGATTTGGAGCTACTACCTCCCCATATATATGTATGGAGTGGAGTATTCATCTATAAAGTAACTTAGTTTTCCCAAGAAGCAAGGTGAAGGGCGGCTTTCAAACACACTTATCTCTCAGAACTGAGCATGTGGAGAGACGTTCTTTCATCTACAACAAAAGGAAAGGTTGCAGGAGAAACTTTTACTCTGGTTTAAACGTCTGTTTCCTAGTGCCGGTTTGAAGTTCCTGCAGTTTTTACTGTAAAACCTAGTTGGAGCTAGGACCTCCCCATATATATTTTTGGAGTGAAGTTTGCAAATGTAAAAACTTTTGTGTTCCAAACAACAAGGTGAACTACGGCTTTCACACACACTTATCTCTCAGAACTGAGCATGTGGAGAGACTTTGTTCATCTAGCCCAAAGTGAACGGTTTGCAGGAGAAACTTTTACTCTGGATTCTCAGTCTGTTACCTAGTGCCTCTTTGAATTTCCTGCAGTTTTCACTTTAAAAAAGATTTGGAGCTAGTACCTCCTCATATATATATATGGAATGGAGTTGGCAACTGGAAAGAAACTTTGTGTTCCCAACAAGGTAGGTGAAGGACGCCTTTCACACACACTTATCTCTCAGAACTGAGCATTTGGAGAGACGTTCATTCATCCAGCATAATGGGAACAGGTTGCAGGAGAAACTTTTACTCTGGTTTCTCAGTCTGTTTCCTAGTGCCTGTTTGAAGTTCCTGCAGTTCTCACACTAAAACCGTGTTGGAGTTTTACCTCCACATATATATGTATGGAGTGTTGTTTGCAACTGAAAAGAAACTTTGTGTTCCAAACAAGCAAGGTGAAGGACGGCTATCACACACACTTATCTCTCAGAACTGAGCATGTGGAGAGACGTTCGTTCATCTAGCACAAAAGGAACGGGTTTCAGGATAAATTTTTACTCTGGTTTCCAAGACTGTTTCCTAGTTTAGGTTTGAATTTCCTGCATTTTTCACTGTTAAACCGATTAGTAGGTAGTACATCCCCATATATATGTATGGACTGGAGTCTGCAACTAAAAATAAACTTAGTGTTCCCAACAAGCAAGGTCAAGGACGGCTTTCACACACAATTATCTCTCACAAGTGAGCATGTGGCGAGACGTTCGTTCATCTAGCACAAAAGGATCGGGTTGCAAGAGAAACTTTACTCTGGTTTCTCAGTCTGTTTCCTAGTGCCAGTCTGAATTTCCTGCAGTTTTCACTGTAAAACGTAGTTGGAGCTAGTACCTCACCATATATATTTATGGAGTGGAGGTTTCATCTAAAAAGTAACTTAGTTTTCCCAACAAGCAAGGTGAAGTATGGCTTTCAAACACACTTATCTCTCAGAACTGAGCATGTGGAGATACGTTCGTTCATCTAGCACAAAGGGAACGGGTTGCAGGAGAAACTTTTTTCTGGTTTCTCAGTCTATTTCATAGTGCTGGTTTCAAGTTCCTGCAGTTTTCACTGTTAAACCGAGTTCGAGCTAGTACCACCCCATATATATGTATGGAGTGGATTTGGCAACTGAAAAGAAACTATGTGTTCCCAAAAACCTAGGTGAAGGACGGCTTTCACACAGCCTTATCTCTCACTACTTAGCATGTGGCGAGACGTTCGTTCATCTAGCAAAATGGAATGGGTTGCAGGCGAAAATTTCTCTGGTTTATCAGTCTGTTTCCTAGTGCCAGTTGAAGTTCCTGCAGTTTTCACTGTAAAACGGAGTTGGAGCTATTACCTCCCCATATATATGTATGGAGTGGATTTTGCTCCTGAAAAGTAACATTGTGTTCCCAAAACCTAGGTGAAGAACGGCTTTCACACACACTTATCTCTCTGAACTGAGCATGTGGAGAAACTTTCGTTCATCTAGCACAAATTTCACGGGTTGCAGGAGAAAATTTCTCTGGTTTCTCAGTCTGTGTCTTAGTGCATTTTGAAGTTCCTGCAGTTTTCACTGTAAAGCGGAGTTGGAGCTATTACCTCCCCATATATATGTACGGAGTGGTGTTTGCAACTAAAAAAACTTAGTGTTCCCAACAAGCAAGGTCAAGGAAGGCTTTCACACACAATTATCTCTCAGAACTGAGCATGTGGAGAGACGTTCGTTCATCTAGCAAAAATGGAATGGGTTGCAGGAGAAACTTTACTCTGGTTTCTCAGTCTGTTTCCTAGTGCCGGTTTGAATTTCCTGCAGTTTTCACTCTAAAACGGATTTGTAGCTAGTACATCCCCATATATATGTATGGATTGGTGTTTTCATCTAAAAAGTAACTTAGTTTTCCCAACAAGAAAGTGAATGGCGGCTTTCAAACACACTTATCTCTCAGAACTGAGCATGTGGAGAGACGTTCATTCATCTAGCACAAAGGGAACGGGTTGCAGGAGAAACATTTACTCTGGGTTTTCTGTCTTTTTCATACTGCCGGTATGAAGTTCCTGCAGTTCTCACTGTAAAACGGATTTGGAACTAGTACCTCGCCATATATATGTATGGAGTGGAGTTTGAACCTGAAAATAAACTTTGTGTTCCCAAAAAGCTACGTGAAGGACGGCTTTCACACACACTTTTCTCTCAGAACTGAGCATGTGGAGTGACGTTCGTTCATCTAGCACAAATGGAACAGGTTGCAGGAGAAATTGTTACTCTGGTTTCTCAGTCTGTTTAATAGTGCCGGTTTGAAATTCCTGCAGTTTTCACTGTAAAACCGAGTTGGAGCTGTTACTTCCCCATATATATTTATGGAGTGGATTTTGCACCTGAAAAGAAACTTTGTGTTCCCAACAAGCTAAGTGAAACTCGGCTTTCACACACAATTATCTCTCAGAACTGAGCATGTGGAGAGACGTTCGTTCATCTAGCACAAATGGAACAGTTTGCAGGAGAAACTTTTACTCTGGTTTCTCAGTCTGTTTCCTAGTGCCTGTTTGAAGTTCCTGCAGTTCTCACTGTAAAACCTGATTTGGAACTAGTACCTCCCCATATATATGTATGGAGTGGAATTTGGACTGAAAAGAAACTTTGTTTTCCCAACAAGCTAGGTGAAAGACAGCTTTCACACACACTTTTCTCTCAGAACTGAGCATGTGGAGATACGTTCGTTCATCTAGCACAAAGGGAACGGGTTGAAGGAGAAACTTTTTTCTGGTTTCTCAGTCTGTTTCCTAGTCCCGGTTTGAAGTTCCTGCAGTTTTCACTTTAAAACCGAGTTGGAGATAGTACCTCCCCATATATATATATGGAGTTAATTTGGCAACTGAAAACACACTTTTTGTTCCAAACAAGCTTGGTGAAGGACGGCTTTCACACACACTTATCTCTCAGAACTGAGCATGTGGAGAGACGTTCGTTCATCTAGCACAAAGGGAACGGGATGCAGGAGAAACTTTTACTCTGGTTTCTCAGTCTGTTTCCTATTACCGGTTTGAAGTTCCTGCAGTTTTCACTGTAAAACCGAGTTGGTGCAAGTACCTCCCCATATATTAGTATGGATTGGAGTTTGCAACTTAAAGAAACTTTGTGTTCCCAACAAGCTAGGTGAAGGACGGCTTACACACAGCATTATCTCTCAGTAAATAGCATGTGACGAGACGTTCGTTCATCTAGCAAAAAGTGAATGGTTTGCAGGATAAACTTTTACTCTGGTTTCTCAGTCTGTTTCCTAGTGCCGGTTTGAAGTTCCTGCAGTTTTCACTGTAAAACAGAGTTGGAGCTAATACCTCCCCATATATATGTATGGAGTGGAGTTTTCATCTAAAAATTAACTTAGTTTTCCCAAGAAGTAAGTTGAAGGACGTCTTTAAGACACACTTACTTCTCAGAACTAAGAATGTGGAGAGACGTCCGTTCATCCAGCATAATGGGAACAGTTTGCAGGAGAAACTTTTACTCTGGTTTCTCAGTCTATTTCCTAGTGCCTGTTTGAAGTTCCTGCAGTTTAAACTGTAAAACGGAGTTGGACCTAGGACCTACCCATATATATGTATGGTTTGGAATTTTCATCCAAAAAGTAACTTAGTTTTCCGAAGAAGCAAGGTGAAGGACGTCTTTTAAAAACTCTTATCTGTTAGAACTGAGCATGTGGAGAGACGTTCGTTCATCCAGCATAATGGGAACAGTTTGCAGGAGAAACTTTTACTCTGGATTCTCAGTCTATTTCCTAGTGCCTGTTTGAAGTTCCTGCAGTTTAAACTGTAAAACGGAGTTGGACCTAGGACCTCCCCATATATATGTATGGTTTGGAATTTTCATCCAAAAAGTAACTTAGTTTTCCAAAGAAGCAAGGTGAACGACGTCTTTTAAAAACTCTTATCTGTTAGAACTGAGCATGTGGAGAGAATTTCGTTCATCTAGCACAAAGGGAACAGGTTGCATGATAAACTATTACTCTGGGTTCTCAGTCTGTTTCCTAGTGCCTGTTTGAAGATCCTGCAGTTTCTTCTGTAAAACCGAGTTGGAGCTTGTACCTCCCCATACATAAGTATGGAGTGGAGTTTGCAACTAAAAGAAAATTTGTGTGCCCAACAAGCTATGTGAAGGAAGGCTTTCACACAGCCTTATCTCTCAGTACATAGCATGTGGCGAGACGTTCGTTCATCTAGTAAAAATGGAAAGGGTTGCAGGCGAAACTGTTACTCTGGTTTCTCACTCTTTTTCCTAGTGCCGGTTGCAGTTCCTGCAGTTTTCACTTTAAAACGGATTTGGAGCTACTACCTCCCCATATATATGTATGGAGCGGAGTATTCATCTAAAAAGTAACTTAGTTTTCCCAAGAAGAAAGGTGAAGGACGGCTTTCAAACACACTTATCTCTCAGAACTGAGCATGTGGAGAAACGTTCTTTCATCTACAACAAAAGGAAAGGTTGCAGGAGAAACTTTTACTCTGGTTTAAACGTCTGTTTCCTAGTGCCGGTTTGAAGTTCCTGCAGTTTTCACTGTAAAACCGAGTTGGAGCTAGGACCTCCCCATATATATTTTTGGAGTGAAGTTTGCAACTGTAAAAACCTTTGTGTTCCAAACAACAAGGTGAACTACGGCTTTCACACACACTTATCTCTCAGAACTGAGCATGTGGAGAGACTTTGTTCATCTTGCCCAAAGTGAACGGTTTGCAGGAGAAACTTTTACTCTGGATTCTCAGTCTGTTACCTAGTGCCTCTTTGAATTTCCTGCAGTTTTCACTTTAAAAAAGATTTGGAGCTAGTACCTCCTCATATATATATATGGAATGGAGATTGCAACTGGAAAGAAACTTTGTGTTCCCAACAAGGTAGGTGAAGGACGCCTTTCACACACACTTATCTCTCAGAACTGAGCATTTGGAGAGACGTTCATTCATCCAGCATAATGGGAACAGGTTGCAGGAGAAACTTTTACTCTGGTTTCTCAGTCTGTTTCCTAGTGCCTGTTTGAATTTCCTGCAGTTCTCACACTAAAACCGTGTTGGAGTTTTACCTCCACATATATATGTATGGAGTGTTGTTTGCAACTGAAAAGAAACTTTGTGTTCCAAACAAGCAAGGTGAAGGACGGCTATCACACACACTTATCTCTCAGAACTGAGCATGTGGAGAGACGTTCGTTCATCTAGCACAAAAGGAACGGGTTTCAGGATAAATTTTTACTCTGGTTTCCAAGACTGTTTCCTAGTTTAGGTTTGAAGTTCCTGCATTTTTCACTGTTAAACCGATTAGTAGGTAGTACATCCCCATATATATGTATGGACTGGAGTCTGCAACTAAAAAAAAACTTAGTGTTCCCAACAAGCAAGGTCAAGGACGGCTTTCACACACAATTATCTCTCACAAGTGAGCATGTGGCGAGACGTTCGTTCATCTAGCACAAAGGGAACGGGTTGCAAGAGAAACTTTACTCTGGTTTCTCAGTCTGTTTCCTAGTGCCAGTCTGAATTTCCTGCAGTTTTCACTGTAAAACGTAGTTGGAGCTAGTACCTCACCATATATATGTATGGAGTGGAGGTTTCATCTAAAAAGTAACTTAGTTTTCCCAACAAGCAAGGTGAAGTATGGCTTTCAAACACACTTATCTCTCAGAACTGAGCATGTGGAGATACGTTCGTTCAACTAGCACAAAGGGAACGGGTTGCAGGAGAAACTTTTTTCTGGTTTCTCAGTCTATTTCATAGTGCCGGTTTCAAGTTCCTGCAGTTTTCACTGTTAAACCGAGTTCGAGCTAGTACCACCCCATATATATGTATGGAGTGGATTTGGCAACTGAAAAGAAACTATGTGTTCCCAAAAACCTAGGTGAAGGACGGCTTTCACACAGCCTTATCTCTCACTACTTAGCATGTGGCGAGACGATCGTTCATCTAGCAAAATGGAACGGGTTGCAGGCGAAAATTTCTCTGGTTTATCAGTCTGTTTCCTAGTGCCAGTTGAAGTTCCTGCAGTTTTCACTGTAAAACGGAGTTGGAGCTATTACCTCCCCATATATATGTATGGAGTGGATTTTGCACCTGAAAAGTAACATTGTGTTCCCAAAAAGCTAGGTGAAGAACGGCTTTCACACACAATTATCTCTCAGAACTGAGCATGTGGAGAAACTTTCGTTCATCTAGCACAAATTACACGGGTTGCAGGAGAAAATTTCTCTGGTTTCTCAGTCTGTGTCTTAGTGCAGGTTGAAGTTCCTGCAGTTTTCACTGTAAAGCGGAGTTGGAGCTATTACCTCCCCATATATATGTACGGAGTGGTGTTTGCAACTAAAAAAACTTAGTGTTCCCAACAAGCAAGTTCAAGGAAGGCTTTCACACACAATTATCTCTCAGAACTGAGCATGTGGAGAGACGTTCGTTCATCTAGCAAAAATGGAACGGGTTGCAGGAGAAACTTTACTCTGGTTTCTCAGTCTGTTTCCTAGTGCCGGTTTGAATTTCCTGCAGTTTTCACTCTAAAACGGATTTGTAGCTAGTACATCCCCATATATATGTATGGATTGGTGTTTTCATCTAAAAAGTAACTTAGTTTTCCCAACAAGAAAGTGAATGGCGGCTTTCAAACACACTTATCTCTCAGAACTGAGCATGTGGAGAGACGTTCATTCATCTAGCACAAAGGGAACGGGTTGCAGGAGAAACATTTACTCTGGGTTTTCTGTCATTTTCATACTGCCGTTATGAAGTTCCTGCAGTTCTCACTGTAAAACGGATTTGGAACTTGTACCTCGCCATATATATGTATGGAGTGGAGTTTGAACCTGAAAATAAACTTTGTGTTCCCAAAAAGCTACGTGAAGGACGGCTTTCACACACACTTTTCTCTCAGAACTGAGCATGTGGAGTGACGTTCGTTCATCTAACACAAATGGAACATGTTGCAGGAGAAATTGTTACTCTGGTTTCTCAGTCTGTTTAATAGTGCCGGTTTGAAATTCCTGCAGTTTTCACTGTAAAACCGAGTTGGAGCTGTTACTTCCCCATATATATTTATGGAGTGGATTTTGCACCTGAAAAGAAACTTTGTGTTCCCAACAAGCTAAGTGAAAGACGGCTTTCACACACAATTATCTTTCAGAACCTAGCATGTGGAGAGACGTTCGTTCATCTAGCACAAATGGAAAAGTTTGCAGGAGAAATTTTTACTCTGGTTTCTCAGTCTGTTTCCTAGTGCCTGTTTGAAGTTCCTGCAGTTCTCACTGTAAAATCTGATTTGGAACTAGTACCTCCCCATATATATTTATGGAGTGGAATTTGCAACTGAAAAGAAACTTTGTGTTCCCACAAGCTAGGTGAAAAACAGCTTTCACACACACTTATCTCTCAGATCTGAGCATGTGGAGATACGTTCGTTCATCTAGCACAAAGGGAACGGGTTGAAGGAGAAACTTTTTTCTGGTTTCTCAGTCTGTTTCCTAGTCCCGGTTTGAAGTTCCTGCAGTTTTCACTGTAAAACCGAGTTGGAGATAGTACCTCCCCATATATATGTATGGAGTGGATTTGGCAACTGAAAACAAACTTTGTGTTCCAAACAAGCTTGGTGAAGGACGGCTTTCACACACACTTATCTCTCAGAACTGAGCATGTGGAGATACGTTCGTTCATCTAGCACAAAGGGAACGGGTTGAAGGAGAAACTTTTTTCTGGTTTCTCAGTCTGTTTCCTAGTCCCGGTTTGAAGTTCCTGCAGTTTTCACTGTAAAACCGAGTTGGAGATAGTACCTCCCCATATATATGTATGGAGTGGATTTGGCAACTGAAAACAAACTTTGTGTTCCAAACAAGCTTGGTGAAGGACGGCTTTCACACACACTTATCTCTCAGAACTGAGCATGTGGAGAGACGTTCGTTCATCTAGCACAAAGGGAACGGATTGCAGGAGAAACATTTTCTCTGGTTTCTCAGTCTGTTTCTTAGTGCCGGTTTGAGTTCCTGCAGTTTACACTGTAAAACCGAGTTGGATCTAGTTCTTCCCCATACATAAGTATGGAATGTAGTTTGCAACTATTATAAACTTTGAGTTCCCAACAAGGTTGTTGAAAGTAGTCTTTCACACACCCTTTTCTCTCAGTACCTAGCATGTGGCGAGACGCTCGTTCATCTAGCCCAAAGGGAACGTTTTGCAGGAGAAACTATTACTCTGGGTTCTCAGTCTGAATCCTAGTTCCGGCTTGAATTTCCTGCAGTTTTCACTGTAAAACCGAGTTGGAGCTATTACCTCCCATATAAATATTTGGAGTGGTGTTTGCACCTGAAAAGTAACATTGTGTTCCCAAAAATCTAGGTGAAGAACGGCTTTCACACACACTTATATCTCAGAACTGAGCATGTGTAGAAACGTTCGTTCATCTAGCACAAATTGAACGGGATGCAGGAGAAAATTTCTCTGGTTTCTCAGTCTGTGTCTTAGTGCCGGTTGAAATTCCTGCAGTTTTCACTTTAAAGCGGAGTTGGAGCTATTACCTCCCCATATATATGTACGGAGTGGTGTTTGCAACTAAAAAAACTTAGTGTTCCCAACAAGCAAGGTCAAGGACGGCTTTCACACACAATTATCTCTCAGAACTGAGCATGTGGAGAGACGTTCGTTCATCTAGCACAAAGGGAACGGGTTGCAGGAGAAAATTTCTCTGGTTTCTCAGTCTGTGTCTTAGTGCCGGTTGAAATTCCTGCAGTTTTCACTTTAAAGCGGAGTTGGAGCTATTACCTCCCCATATATATTTACGGAGTGGTGTTTGCAACTAAAAAAATTTAGTGTTCCCAACAAGCAAGGTCAAGGACGGCTTTCACACACAATTATCTCTCAGAACTGAGCATGTGGAGAGACGTTCGTTCATCTAGCACAAAGGGAACGGGTTGCAGGAGAAACTTTTACTCTGGGTTTTCAGTCTGTTTCATACTGCCGGTATGAAGTTCCTGCAGTTCTCACTGTAAAACAGATTTGGAGGTAGTACCTCGCCATATATATGTATGGATTGGAGTTTGAACCTGAAAATAAACTTTGTGTTCCCAAAAAGCTACGTGAATTTTGGCTTTCACACACACTTTTCTCTCAGAACTGAGCATGTGTAGTGACGTTCGTTCATCTAGCACAAATGGAACAGGAGGCAAGAGAAATTGTTACTCTGGTTTCTCAGTCTGTTTAATAGTGCCGGTTTGAAATTCCTGCAGTTTTCACTGTAAAACCGAGTTGGAGTTGTTACTTCCCCATATATATTTTTGGAGTGGATTTTGCACCTGAAAAGAAACTTTGTGTTCCCAACAAGGTAAGTGAAAGGCGGCTTTCACACACAATTATCTCTCAGAACTGAGCATGTGGAGAGACGTTCGTTCATCTATCACAAATGGAACAGTATGCAGGAGAAACTTTTACTCTGGTTTCTCAGTCTGTTTCCTAGTGCCTGTTTGAAGTTCCTGCAGTTCTCACTGTAAAACCTGATTTGGAACTAGTACCTCCCCATATATATGTATGGAGTGGAATTTGCAACTGAAAAGAAACTTTGTGTTCCCAACAAGCTAGGTGAAAGACAGCTTTCACACACACTTATCTCTCAGAACTAACCTTGTGGAGATACGTTCGTTCATCTAGCACAAAGGGAACGGGTTGAAGGAGAAACTTTTTTCTGGTTTCTCAGTCTGTTTCCTAGTGCCGGTTTGAAGTTCCTGCAGTTTTCACTGTAAAACCGAGTTGGAGATAGTACCTCCCCATATATATGTATGGAGTGGATTTGGCAACTGAAAACAAACTTTGTGTTCCAAACAAGCTTGGTGAAGGACGGCTTTCACACACACTTATCTCTCAGAACTGAGCATGTGGAGAGACGTTCGTTCATCTAGCACAAAGGGAACGGATTGCAGGAGAAACTTTTTCTCTGGTTTCTCAGTCTGTTTCTTAGTGCCGGTTTGAGTTCCTGCAGTTTACACTGTAAAACCGAGTTGGAGCTAGTTCTTCCCCATACATAAGTATGGAATGGAGTTTGCAACTATAATAAACTTTGAGTTCCCAACAAGGTTGCTGAAGGAAGTCTTTCACACACCCTTTTCTCTCAGTACCTAGCATGTGGCGAGACGCTCATTCATGTAGCCCAAAGGGAACGTTTTGCAGGAGAAACTATTACTCTGGGTTCTCAGTCTGAATCCTAGTTCCGGCTTGAATTTCCTGCAGTTTTCACTGTAAAATCGATTTGGTGCTATTACCTCCCCATATAAATATTTGGAGTGGTGTTTGCACCTGAAAAGTAACATTGTGTTCCCAAAAATCTAGGTGAAGAACGGCTTTCACACACACTTATATCTCAGAACTGAGCATGTGTAGAAACGTTCGTTCATCTAGCACAAATTGAACGGGATGCAGGAGAAAATTTCTCTGGTTTCTCAGTCTGTGTCTTAGTGCCGGTTGAAATTCCTGCAGTTTTCACTTTAAAGCGGAGTTGGAGCTATTACCTCCCCATATATATGTACGGAGTGGTGTTTGCAACTAAAAAAACTTAGTGTTCCCAACAAGCAAGGTCAAGGACGGCTTTCACACACAATTATCTCTCAGAACTGAGCATGTGGAGAGACGTTCGTTCATCTAGCACAAAGGGAACGGGTTGCAGGAGAAACTTTTACTCTGGGTTTTCAGTCTGTTTCATACTGCCGGTATGAAGTTCCTGCAGTTCTCACTGTAAAACAGATTTGGAGGTAGTACCTCGCCATATATATGTATGGAGTGGTGTTTGAACCTGAAAATAAACTTTGTGTTCCCAACAAGCTACGTGAATTTTGGCTTTCACACACACTTTTCTCTCAGAACTGAGCATGTGTAGTGACGTTCGTTCATCTAGCACAAATGGAACAGGTGGCAATAGAAATTGTTACTCTGGTTTCTCAGTCTGTTTAATAGTGCCGGTTTGAAATTCCTGCAGTTTTCACTGTAAAACAGAGTTGGAGTTGTTACTTCCCCTTATATATTTATGGAGTGGATTTTGCACCTGAAAAGAAACTTTGTGTTCCCAACAAGCTAAGTGAAAGACGGCTTTCACACACAATTATCTCTCAGAACTGAGCATGTGGAGAGACGTTCGTTCATCTAGCAAAAATGGAACAGTTTGCAGGAGAAACTTTTACTCTGGTTTCTCAGTCTGTTTCCTAGTGCCTGTTTGAATTTCCTGCAGTTCTCACTGTAAAACCTGATTTGGAACTAGTACCTCCCCATATATATGTATGGAGTGGAATTTGCAACTGAAAAGAAACTTTGTGTTCCCAACAAGCTAGGTGAAAGACAGCTTTCACACACACTTATCTCTAAGAACTGACCATGTGGAGACACGTTCGTTCATCTAGCACAAAGGGAACGGGTTGCTGGAGAAACTTTTTTCTGGTTTCTCAGACTGTTTCCTAGTGCCGGTTTGAAGTTCCTGCACTTTTCACTGTAAAACCGAGTTGGATCTAGTACCACCCCATATATATGTATGGAGTGGATTTGGCAACTGAAAACAAACTTTGTGTTCCAAACAAGCTTGGTGATGGACGGCTTTCACTCACGCTTATCTCTCAGAACTGAGCATGTGGAGAGACGTTCGTTCATCTAGCACAAAGGGAACGGATTGCAGGAGTAATTTTACTCTGGTTTCTCAGTCTGTTTCTTAGTTCCGGTTTGAGTTCCTGCAGTTTACACTGTAAAACCGAGTTGGAGCTAGTTCTTCCCCATACATAAGTATGGAATGGAGTTTGCAACTATAATAAACTTTGAGTTCCCAACAAGGTAGTTGAAGGAAGTCTTTCACACACACTTATCTCTCAGTACCTAGCATGTGGCGAGAGGCTCGTTCATCTATCCCAAAGGGAACGTTTTGCAGGAGAAACTATTACTCTGGGTTCTCAATCTGAATCCTAGGTCCGGTTTGAATTTCCTGCAGTTTTCACTGTAAAACCGAGTTGGAGCTATTACCTCCCCATATAAATGTTTGGAGTGGAGTTTGCACCTGAAAAGTAACATTGTGTTCCCAAAAAGTTAGGTGAAGAACGGCTTTCACACACACTTATCTCTCAGAACTGAGCATGTGGAGAAACGTTCGTTCATGTAGCACAAATTGAACGGGTTGCAGGAGAAAATTTCTCTGGTTTCTCAGTCTGTGTCTTAGTGCCGGTTGAAATTCCTGCAGTTTTCTCTGTAAAGCGGAGTTGCAGCTATTACCTCCCCATATATATGTACGGAGTTGTGTTTGCAACTAAAAAAACTTAGTGTTCCCAACAAGCAAGGTCAAGGACGGCTTTCCCACACAATTATATCTCAGTACTGAGCATGTGGAGAGACGTTCGTTCATCTAGCAAAAATGGAACGGGTTGCAGGAGAAACTTTACTCTGGTTTCTCAGCCTGTTTCCTAGTGCCGGATTGGAGTTCCTGCAGTTTTCACTGTAAAACCGTGTTGGAGCTATTACCTCCCCATATAAATGTTTGGATTGGAGTTTGCACCTGAAAAGTAACATTGTGTTCCCAAAAAGCTAGGTGAAGAACGGCTTTCACACACACTTATCTCTCTGAACTGAGCATGTGGAGAAACGTTCATTCATCTAGCACAAAGTGAACGGGTTGCAGGAGAAAACTTTTCTGGTTTCTCAGTCTGTGTCCTAGTGCCGGTTGAAGTTCCTGCAGTTTTCACTGTAAAGCGGAGTTGGAGCTACTACCTCCCCATGTATGTTTATGGAGTGGTGATTTCATCTAAAAAGTAACTTAGTTTTCCCAACAAGCAATGTGAGGACGGCTTTTAAACACACTTATCTCTCAGAACTGAGCATGTGGATATACGTTCGTTCATCTAGCCGAAAAAGAATGGGTTGCAGGGAAAATTTACTCTGGTTTCTCAGTCTGTTTCCTAGTGCCGGTTTGAAGTTCCTGCAGTTTTCACTGTAAAACCGAGTTGGAGCTAGTACCTCCCATATATATGTATGGAGTGGAGATAGCAAATAAAAAGAAACTTAGTTTTCCCAACAAGCAAGGTCAAGTACGGCTTTCACACACAATTATCTCTCAGAACTGAGCATGTGGAGAGACATTCATTCATTTAGCACAAAGGGAACCGGTTGCAGGGGAAACTTTTACTCTGGTTTCTCAGTCTAGTACCCGTTTGAAGTTCCTGCAGTTTCACTGAAAAACCGTGTTGGAACTAGTACCTCCTAATATATATGTATTGAGTGGAGTTGGCAAACAGAAAAAAAACTTTGTGTTCCCAACAAGCTAGGTGAAGTACTGCTTCACTCACACTTATCTCTCATAAGTTAGCATGTGGAGAGACTTTCGTTCATCTAGCCCAAAGGGAACGTTTTGCAGGAGAAACTATTACTATGGTTTCTCAGTCTGAATCCTAGTTCCGGTTGAATTTCCTGCAGTTTTCACTGTAAAGCGGAATTGCATCTATTACCCCCCCATATATATGTATGGAGTGGAGTTTGGAACTAAAAATAACATAGTGTTCCCAACAAGCAAGGTGAAGGTCGGCTTAGACACACAATTATCTCTCAGAACTGAGCATGTGGAGAGACGTTCGTTCATCTAGCACAAATTGAACGGGATGCAGGAGAAAATTTCTCTGGTTTCTCAGTCTGTGTCTTAGTGCCGGTTGAAATTCCTGCAGTTTTCACTTTAAAGCGGAGTTGGAGCTATTACCTCCCCATATATATGTACGGAGTGGTGTTTGCAACTAAAAAAACTTAGTGTTCCCAACAAGCAAGGTCAAGGACGGCTTTCACACACAATTATCTCTCAGAACTGAGCATGTGGAGAGACGTTCGTTCATCTAGCACAAAGGGAACCGGTTGCAGGAGAAACTTTTACTCTGGGTTTTCAGTCTGTTTCATACTGCCGGTATGAAGTTCCTGCAGTTCTCACTGTAAAACAGATTTGGAGGTAGTACCTCGCCATATATATGTATGGAGTGGTGTTTGAACCTGAAAATAAACTTTGTGTTCCCAACAAGCTACGTGAAGTTTAGCTTTCACACACACTTTTCTCTCAGAACTGAGCATGTGTAGTGACGTTCGTTCATCTAGCACAAATGGAACAGGTGGCAATAGAAATTGTTACTCTGGTTTCTCAGTCTGTTTAATAGTGCCGGTTTGAAATTCCTGCAGTTTTCACTGTAAAACCGAGTTGGAGTTGTTACTTCCCCATATATATTTATGGAGTGGATTTTGCACCTGAAAAGAAACTTTGTGTTCCCAACAAGCTAAGTGAAGGACGGCTTTCACACACAATTATCTCTCAGAACTGAGCATGTGGAGAGACGTTCGTTCATCTAGCAAAAATGGAACAGTTTGCAGGAGAAACTTTTACTCTGGTTTCTCAGTCTGTTTCCTAGTGCCTGTTTGAATTTCCTGCAGTTCTCACTGTAAAACCTGATTTGGAACTAGTACCTCCCCATATATATGTATGGAGTGGAATTTGCAACTGAAAAGAAACTTTGTGTTCCCAACAAGCTAGGTGAAAGACAGCTTTCACACACACTTATCTCTAAGAACTGACCATGTGGAGACACGTTCGTTCATCTAGCACAAAGGGAACGGGTTGCTGGAGAAACTTTTTTCTGGTTTCTCAGTCTGTTTCCTAGTGCCGGTTTGAAGTTCCTGCACTTTTCACTGTAAAACCGAGTTGGATCTAGTACCACCCCATATATATGTATGGAGTGGATTTGGCAACTGAAAACAAACTTTGTGTTCCAAACAAGCTTGGTGATGGACGGCTTTCACTCACGCTTATCTCTCAGAACTGAGCATGTGGAGAGACGTTCGTTCATCTAGCACAAAGGGAACGGATTGCAGGAGTAATTTTACTCTGGTTTCTCAGTCTGTTTCTTAGTTCCGGTTTGAGTTCCTGCAGTTTACACTGTAAAACCGAGTTGGAGCTAGTTCTTCCCCATACATAAGTATGGAATGGAGTTTGCAACTATAATAAACTTTGAGTTCCCAACAAGGTAGTTGAAGGAAGTCTTTCACACACACTTATCTCTCAGTACCTAGCATGTGGCGAGAGGCTCGTTCATCTATCCCAAAGGGAACGTTTTGCAGGAGAAACTATTACTCTGGGTTCTCAGTCTGAATCCTAGGTCCGGTTTGAATTTCCTGCAGTTTTCACTGTAAAACCGAGTTGGAGCTATTACCTCCCCATATAAATGTTTGGAGTGGAGTTTGCACCTGAAATGTAACATTGTGTTCCCAAAAAGCTAGGTGAAGAACGGCTTTCACACACACTTATCTCTCAGAACTGAACATGTGGAGAAACGTTCGTTCATGTAGCACAAATTGAACGGGTTGCAGGAGAAAATTTCTCTGGTTTCTCAGTCTGTGTCTTAGTGCCGGTTGAAATTCCTGCAGTTTTCACTGTAAAGCGGAGTTGCAGCTATTACCTCCCCATATATATGTACGGAGTTGTGTTTGCAACTAAAAAAACTTAGTGTTCCCAACAAGCAAGGTCAAGGACGGCTTTCCCACACAATTATATCTCAGTACTGAGCATGTGGAGAGACGTTCGTTCATCTAGCAAAAATGGAACGGGTTGCAGGAGAAACTTTACTCTGGTTTCTCAGCCTGTTTCCTAGTGCCGGATTGGAGTTCCTGCAGTTTTCACTGTAAAACCGAGTTGGAGCTATTACCTCCCCATATAAATGTTTGGATTGGAGTTTGCACCTGAAAAGTAACATTGTGTTCCCAAAAAGCTAGGTGAAGAACGGCTTTCACACACACTTATCTCTCTGAACTGAGCATGTGGAGAAACGTTCATTCATCTAGCACAAAGTGAACGGGTTGCAGGAGAAAACTTTTCTGGTTTCTCAGTCTGTGTCCTAGTGCCGGTTGAAGTTCCTGCAGTTTTCACTGTAAAGCGGAGTTGGAGCTACTACCTCCCCATGTATGTTTATGGAGTGGTGATTTCATCTAAAAAGTAACTTAGTTTTCCCAACAAGCAATGTGAGGACGGCTTTTAAACACACTTATCTCTCAGAACTGAGCATGTGGATATACGTTCGTTCATCTAGCCGAAAAAGAATGGGTTGCAGGGAAAATTTACTCTGGTTTCTCAGTCTGTTTCCTAGTGCCGGTTTGAAGTTCCTGCAGTTTTCACTGTAAAACCGAGTTGGAGCTAGTACCTCCCATATATATGTATGGAGTGGAGATAGCAAATAAAAAGAAACTTAGTTTTCCCAACAAGCAAGGTCAAGTACGGCTTTCACACACAATTATCTCTCAGAACTGAGCATGTGGAGAGACATTCATTCATTTAGCACAAAGGGAACCGGTTGCAGGGGAAACTTTTACTCTGGTTTCTCAGTCTGTTTCCTAGTACCCGTTTGAAGTTCCTGCAGTTTCACTGAAAAACCGTGTTGGAACTAGTACCTCCTAATATATATGTATTGAGTGGAGTTGGCAAACAGAAAAAAAACTTTGTGTTCCCAACAAGCTAGGTGAAGTACTGCTTCACTCACACTTATCTCTCATAAGTTAGCATGTGGAGAGACTTTCGTTCATTTAGCCCAAAGGGAACGTTTTGCAGGAGAAACTATTACTATGGTTTCTCAGTCTGAATCCTAGTTCCGGTTGAATTTCCTGCAGTTTTCACTGTAAAGCGGAATTGCATCTATTACCCCCCCATATATATGTATGGAGTGGAGTTTGGAACTAAAAATAACATAGTGTTCCCAACAAGCAAGGTGAAGGTCGGCTTAGACACACAATTATCTCTCAGAACTGAGCATGTGGAGAGACGTTCATTCATCTAGCACAAAGGGAACGGGTTGCAGGAGAAACTATTACTCTGGTTTCTCAGTCTGTTTCCTAGAGCCTGTTTGAGGTTCCTGCATTTCTCACTTTACAACCGAGTTGGAGCTAGTACATCCCAATATATATCTATGGAGTGGAGTTTGCACATGAAAAGGAACTATGTGTTCCCAACAAGCTAGGTGAAGGACGGCTTTCACACACACTTATCTCTCAGAACTGAGCATGTGGAGAGAGGTTCGTTCATCTAGCAAAAAGGGAACGGTTAGCAGGAGAAAGTTTTACTCTGGATTCTCAGTCTGTTTCCTAGTGCCGGTTTGAAGTTCCTGCAGTTTTCACTGTAAAACCGAGTTGGAGCTATTAACTCCCCATATATATGTTTGGAGAGGTGTTTACACCTGAAAAGAAACTTTGTGTTCAAAACAAGCTAGGTGAAGGACGGCTTTCAAACACACTTTTCTCTCAGAATAGATCTAGTGGAGTGAAGTTCGTTCATCTAGCACAAATGGAACGTGTTGCAGGAGAAACTTTTCTCTGGTTTCTCAGTCTGTTTCCTAGTGCCGGTTTGAAGTTCCTACAGCTATCACTGTAAACCCGAGATGGAGCTAGTACATCCGCATATATATGTATGGAGTGGAGTTTGCAACTGAAAAGAAACTTTGTGTTCCCAACAAGCTAGTTGAAGGACGGCTTTCACACAAACTTATATCACAGATCTGAGCATGTGGAGAACTTTCTTTCATCTAGCACAATGGGAAGGGTTTGCAGGAGAAACTATTACTCTTGTTTCTCAGTTTGTTTCCTAGGGCCTGGTTGAAGTTCCTGCAGTTTTCAATGTAAACACGATTTGGAGCTAGTACCTCCCCATATATATGTATGGAGTGGGATTTGTACCTGAAAAGAAACTTTGTGTTCCCAACAAGCTAGGTGAAAGAAGGCTTTCACACTCACTTATTTCTCAGAACTGAGCATGTGGAGAGACGTTCGTTAAACTAGCACAAAAGGAATGGTTTGCAGGAGAATCTTTTACTCTGGTTTCTCAGTCTGTATCCTAGTGACGGTTGAAGTTCTTTTTGTTTTCACTGTAAAACGGATTTGGAACTATTACCTCCCCATATATAAGTATGGAGTGGAGTCTGCAACTAAAAATAAACTTAGTGTTCCCAACAAGCAAGGTCAAGTACGGCTTTCACACACAATTATCTCTCAGAACTTACCATGTGAAAGACGTTCGTTCATCTAGCACAAATGGAACGGGTTTCAGGAGAAACTTTTACTCTGGTTTCTCAGTCTGCTTCCTAGTGCCGGTTTGAAGTTCCTGCAGTTTTCACTGTAAAATGGAGTTGGAGCTTTTACCACCCCATATATATGTATGGAGTGGAGTTTTCATCTAAAATTTAAGTTAGATTTCCCAACAGGCAAGTTGAAGGATGACTTTCAAACACACATATCTCTCAGAATTGAGAATGTGTAGAGACGTTCGTTCATCTAGAACTAAGGGAACGGGTTTCAGGGGAAAGTTTTACTCTGGTTTCTCAGTCTGTTTCCTAGAGCCTGTTTGAAGTTCCTGCAGTTCTCACTTTACAACCGAGTTGGAGCTAGTACAACCCCATATATATGTATGGAGTGGAGTTTGCAACTGAATAGGAACTTTGGGTTCCCAACAAGCAAGGTCAAGGTCGGCTTTCACACACAATTATCTCTCAGAACTGAGCATGTGGAGAGACGTTCGTTCATCTAGCACAAGGGGAACAGGTTGCAAGAGAAACTTTTTATCTGGATCTCAGTTTCTTTCCTAGTGCCTGTTTGAAGTTCCTGCAGTTCTCACTGTAAAAAGAGTTGGAGTTAGTACCTCCCCATATATATGTATGGAGTGGAGTTTGCAACAGAAAAGGAACTTTGTGTTCCCAAAAAGCTAGGTGAAGGACGGCTTTCACACACACTTATCTCTCAGAACTGAGCATGTGGAGATACGTTCGTTCATCTAGCCGAAAAGGAACGGGTTGCAGGGTAAACTTTTACTCTGGTTGCTCAGTCTGTTTCCTAGTGCCGGTTTGAAGTTCCTGCAGTTTTCACTGTTAAACGGAGGTGGAGCTATTACCACCCCATTTATATATGTGGAGTGGAGTTTTCATCTAAATTTAAATTAATTTTCCCAACAGGCAAGTTGAAGGATGGCTTTCAAACACACTTATCTCTCAGAATTGAGAATGTGGAGAGACGTTCGTTCATCTAGCACAAAGGGAACGGGTTGCAGGATAAACTTTTACTCTGGATTCTCAGTCTGTTTCCTAGTGCCGGTTTGAAGTTCCTGCAGTTTTCACTGTAAAACCGAGTTGGAGCTAGAAACTCCCCATATATATGTTTGGAGAGGATTTTCCACCTGAAAATAAACTTTGTGTTCAAAACAAGCTAGGTGAAGGACGGCTTTCACACACACTTTTCTCTCAGAATTCATCATGTGGAGTGAAGTTCGTTCATCTAGCACAAATGGAACGGGATGCAGGAGAAACTTTCTCTGGTTTCTCAGTCTGTTTCCTACTGCCGGTTTTAAGTTCCTACAGCTTTCACTGTAAACCCGAGTTGGAGCTAGTACCTCCGCATATATATGTATGGAGTGGAGTTTGCAAATGAAAATAGTATTTGTGTTCCCAACAAGCTATGTGAAGGACGGCATTCACACACCCTTATCTCTCAGAAATGAGCATGTGGAGAGACGTTCGTTCATCTAGCACAAAGGGAAAGGTTTGCAGGGGAAAATGTTAGTCTGGTTTCTCAGTCTGTTTCCTAGTGCCTGTTTGAAGTTCCTGCAGTTCTCACTTTAAAAAGGAGTTGGAGCTAGTAATTAACCATATATATGTATGGAGTGGAGTTTGCAACAGAAAAGAAACTTTGTGTTCCCAACAAGCTATTTGAAGGACGGCTTTCACACACAGTTATCTCTCAGAACTGAGCATGTGGAGATACGTTCGTTCATCTAGCCGAAAAGGAACTGGTTGCAGGGGAAACTTTTACTCTGGTTTCTCAGTCTGTTTCCTCGTGCCGGTTTGAAGTTCCTGCAGTTTTCACTGTTAAACGGACTTGCAGCTATTACCACCCCATATATATGTATGGAGTGGAGTTTTCATCTAAAATTTAAATTAGTTTTCCCAACAGGCAACTTGAAGGATGGCTTTCAAACACATATATCTCTCAGAACTGAGCATGTGGAGCGACGTTCGTTCAACTAGCACAAAGGGAACGGTTTGCAGGAGCAACTTTTACTCTGATTTCTCAGTCTGTTTCCTAGTGCCGGTTTGAAGTTCCTGCATTTTTCACTGTAAAAGTGAGTTGGAGCTAGTGCCTCCCCATATATATGTATGGAGTGGATTTTTCAACTGAAAACAAACTTTGTGTTCCAAACAAGCTAGTTGAAGTATGGCTTTCACACACACTTTTCTCTCAGAATTGAGTATGTGGAGTGAAGTTCGTTCATCTAGCACAAATGGAACGGGTTGCAGGAGAAATTGTTACTCTGGTTTCTCAGTCTGTTTCCTAGAACCTGTTTGAAGTTCCTGCAGTTTTCACTGTAAAACCGATTTGGAGCTAGTACCTCACCATATATATGTATTTTGGAGTTGGCAACTGAAAAGAACCTTTGTGTTCCCAACAAGTTAGGTTAAGGACTGCTTCACTCAAAATTATCTCTCAGAACATAGCATGTGGAGAGACGTTCATTCAACTAGCACAAAAGGAACGGGTTGCAGGAGCAACTTTTACTCTTATTTCTCAGTCTGTTTCCTAGTGCCGGTTTGAAGTTCCTGCAGTTTTCACTGTAAAACAGATTTGGAGATATTACCTCACCATATATTTGTATGGAGTGGTGTTTGCAACTGAAAAGAACTATGTGTTCCCAACAAGCTATGTGAAGTACGGTTTTCACACACACTTATCCCTCCGATGTGAGCATGTGGAAAGACGTTCGTTTATCTACCACTATTTGAACGGGTTGCAGGAGCAAATTTTACTCTGATTTCTCAGTCTGTTTCCTAGTGCCGGTTTGAAGTTCCTGCAGTTTTCACTGTAAATACGTGTTGGAGCTTGTACCTCCCCATATATATGTATGGAGTGGAGTTTGCATCTATAAAGAACTATGTGTTCCCAACAAGCTAGGTGAAGGACGGCTTTCACACAAACTTATCTCTCAGAACTGAGCATGTGGAGAGACGTTCATTCATCTAGAACAATGGGAACGGTTTGCAGGAGAAACTATTACTCTGGGTTCTCTCTGTGTTTCCTAGTGCCGGTTTGAAGGTCCTGCAGTTTTCACTGTAAAACCGAATTGGAGGTAGTTTTACCCCATATATATATATGGATATTAGTTGGCAACTTGAAAGAAACTTTGTGTTCCCAACATGCTAGGTGAAGGACTGCTTACACACACACTTATTTCTCAGAACTGAGCATGTGGAGAGAAGTTCGTTCATCTAGCCAAAAAGGGAAATGTTAGCAGGAGAAACTTTACTCTGTTTTCTCAGTCTGTTTCCTAGTGCCGTTTTTTAGTTCCTGCAGTTTTCACTGTAAAACCGAGTTGGAGCTTGTTCCTACCCATATATATGTATGGAGTGGAGTTTGCAACTGAAAAGATACTTTGTGTTCCCTACAAGCTAGCTGAAGTACGGCTTTCACACACAATTATCTCTCAGAACTGAGCATGTAGAGAGACTTTCGTTCATCTAGCAGAAAGGGAACTTGTTGCAGGAGAAACTTTTACTCTGGGTTCTCAGTCTGTTTCCTAGTGCCGGTTTGAAGTTCCTGCATTTATCACTTTAAAACCGAGTTTGAGCTAGTACCTCCCCATAGAAATATATGGAGTGGAGTTTGCAACTGAAAAAAAACTCTGTGTTCCCAACAAGTTAGGTGAAGGGCGGCTTTCAAACACACTTATCTCTCAGAACTGAGCATGTGGAGAGACGTTCGTTCATCTAGCACAAACGGATCTGGTTGCAGGAGAAACTTTTATTCTGGGTTCTCAGTCTGTTTCCTATTGACGGTTGAAGTTCCTGCATTTATCATTGTAAAACCGATTTTGAGCTAGTACCTCACCATAGTTATGTATGGAGTGGAGTTTGCAACTGAAAAGAAACTTTGTGTTTCCAACAAGCTAGTTGAAGTACGGCATTCACACACACTTATCACTCAGAACTGAGCATGTGGAGAGACGTTCATCTTGCACAAATGGAACGGGTTGAAGGAGAAACTTTTCTGTGGTTTCTCAGTCTGTTTCATAGTGCTTGTTTGAAGTTCCTTCAGATTTCACTGTAAAACCGCCTTAGAGCTAGTTCCTCCCCATATATATTTATGGAATAGTGTTGGCAACTGAAAAGTAACTTTGTGTTCCCAAGAATCTAGGTGAAGTGAGGCCTTCACACACACTTATCTCTCAGAACTGAGCATGTGGAGAGACGTTCGTTCATCTAGCACAAAGGGAACGGGTAGCAGTATAAACTGTTACTCTGGGTTCTCAGTCTGTTTCCTAGTGCTTGTTTGAAGTTCCTGCACTTTTCACTCTAAAACCAAATTGGATCTAGTAACTCCCCATTTATATGTATGGAGTGGAGTTTGCAAATTAAAAGAAACTTTGTTTTCCCAACAAGCTGCGTGAAGTTCGGCTTTCACACACAATTATCTTTCTAGAACTGAGCATGTGGAGAGACGTTCGTTCATCTAGCACAAATGGATCGGTTCGTAGGAGAAACATTTCCTCTGGTTTCTCAGTGTGTTACCTACTGCCGTTTTGAAATTTCTGCATTTTTCATTGTAATACAGTGTTGGAGCTAGTATATCCCCTTATATATGTATGGATTGGAGTTTGCAATTGAAAAGAAACATTGTGTTCCCAACAAGCTGCGTGAAGGGCGGCTTTAACACCCCCTTATCTCTCAGAACCTAGCATGTGAAGAGACGTTCGTTCTTTTAGCACAAAAGGAACGGGTTGCAGGAGAAACTTTTACTCTGGTTTCTGAGTCTATTTCCTAGTGCCGGTTTGAAGTTCCTGCAGTTTTCTCTGCAAAATCCTGTTGGAACTAGTACCTTCCCATACATAAATATGGAATGGATTTTGCAACTGAAAAGAAACTTTGTGTTCCCAACAAGCTAGGTGAAGAACCGCTTTCACACACACTTATCTCTCAGACCTGAGCATGTGGAGAGACGTTTGTTCATCGAGCACAAAGGGAAAGGTTTGCAAGTGAAATTTTTCTCTTGTTTCTCAGTCTGTTTCCAATTGCCGTTTTGAATTTCCTGCAGTTTTCACTATAAAACCGTGTTGGAGCTAGTTCCTCCCCATATATATGTATGGATTGGAGTTTGCAAATGAAAAGAAACTTTGTTTTCCAAACAAGATAGGTGAAGGACGGCTTTAACACACCCTTATCTCTCAGAACCAAGCATGTGGAGAGACGTTCGTTCTTCTAGAACAAAGGAACGATTTGCAGGAGAAACATTTCCTCTGGTTTCTCCGTCTCTTTCCTAGTTCCGTGTTGAAGTTCCTGCAGTTTTCATTGTAAACCCGAGTTGGAGCTAGTACCTTCCCAAATATATGAATGGAGAGTAGTTGGCAACTGAAAAGAAACTTTGTGTTCAAAACAAGCGAGTTGAAGGACTTCTTTCTCACGCACATAACCCTCAGAACTGAGCATGTGGAGAGACTATCGTTCATCTAGCACAAAGTGAACGGTTTGCAGGAGAAACTTTTACTCAGGTTTCTCAGTCTGTTTCAGAGTGCCGGTTTGAAGTTCCTGCAGTTTTCACTATAAAACATGGTTGGAGCTATTTCCAGCCCATGTATATGTATGGAGTGTAGTTTACAACTGAAAAGAAACTTTGTGTTCCTAACAAGCTAAGTTAAGGACAGATTTCACACACACTTATCTCTCAGAACTGAGCATGTGGAGAGACGTTCGTTCTCCTAACACAAAGGGAACGGGTTGCAGGAGCAATATTTACTCAGGTTTCTCAGTCTGTTTACTAGTGCCTGTGTGAAGTCCTTGCAGTATTCACTGTAAAACAGAGTTGGAGCTAGTACCTCCCCATTTATATGTATGGAGGGGAGTTTGCAACTGAAAAGGAACTTTGTGTTCCCAACAAGCTAGTTGAAGCACGGCTTTCACACACACTTATCTTTCAGAACTGAGCATGTGGAGAGACTTTCGTTCATCGAACACAATAGAAATGGGTTGCAAGTGAAAATTTTTCTCTTCTTTCTCAGTCTGTTTCCTATTGCTGGTTTGAGTTCTTGCAGTTTTCACTGAAAAATAGTGTTGGAACTAGTACCTCCCCATATATAAATATAAATTGGATTTTGCAACTGAAAAGAAACTTTGTGTTCACAACAAGATAGGTGAAGGAAGGCTTTCACACACACATATCCCTCAGAACTGAGCATGTGGAGAGACGTTCGTTCTTCTAGCACAAAGGGAACGGTTTGCAGGAGAAAATATTACTCTTGTATCTCAGTCTGTTTCCCAGTGCCGGTTTGAAGTTTCTGCAGTTTTCACTTTAAAACCTAGTTGGAGCTAGTACCACCCCATATATATGTATGGAGTGGAGTTGGCAACTGAGAAGAAAATTTGTGTTCCCAACAAGCTAGTTGAAGGACGACTTTCACACAAACTTAACTCTCAGAACTGAGCATGTGGAGAGACTTTAGTTCATCTAGCACAAAGGGAACGGTTTGCAAGTAAAACTTTTACTCTGGGTTATCAGTGTGTTTCCTAGTGCCGGTTTGAAGTTCCTGCAGTTTTCACTGTAAAACCGAGTTGGAGCTAGTACCTCCCCATATATTTGTAAGGAGTGGAGTTTTCAACTGAAAAGAAAATTTGTGTTCCCAAAAAGCTAGGTGAAGTACGGCTTTCACACACAATTATATCTCAGAACTGAGCATGTGGAGAAACGTTCGTTCATCTAGCACAAAGGGAACGGTTTGCACTAGAAACATTTACTCTGATTTTTCAGTCTGTTTCCTAGGGCCGTTCTTAAGTTCCTGCAGTTTTCTCTGTAAAACCGATTTGGAGCTAGTACCTCCCCATATATATGTATGGAGTGGATTTTGCAACTGGAATGAATCTTTGTGTTCCCAAAAAGGTAGGAGAAGGACGCTTTCACACACACTTTTCTCTCAGAACTGAGCATGTGGAGAGACGTTCGTTCATCTAGCACAAAGGGAACAGTTTGCAGTAGAAACATTTACTCTGATTTCTCAGTCTGTTTCCTAGTGCCGGTTTGAAGTTCCTGCAGTTTTCTCTGTAAAACCTATTTGGAGCTTGTACCTCCCCATATATATGTATGGAGTGGATTTTGCGACTGGAATGAATCTTTGTGTTCCCAAAAAGGTAGGAGAAGGACGCTTTCACACACACTTATCTCTCAGAACTGAGCATGTGGAGAGACGTTCGTTCATCTAGCACAAAGGGAAAAGTTTGCAGGAAAACTTTTACTTTGCTTTCTCAGTCTGTTTCCTAGTGCCTGTTTGATGTTCCTGCATTTATCACTGTATAACCGAGTTGGAAGTAGTAAAACCCCATACATATGTATTGAGTGGAGTTTGCAACTGAAAAGAAACTTTGTTTTCCCAACAAGCTAGGTGAACTACGGCTTTCAAAGACTCTTATCTCTCAGAAATGAGCATGTGGGAAACGTTCGTTCATCTAGCACAAATGGAATGGTTTGCAGGAGAAACTGTTATTCTGGTTTCTCAGTCTGTTTCCTAGGGCCGGTTTGAAGTTCCTGCAGTTTTCACTGTAAAAACGAGTTGGAGATAGTACCTCCCCATATATTTGTATGGTGTGGGGTTGGAAACTGAAAAGAAACTTTGTGTTCCCAACAATCAAGGTGAAGGACGGCTTTAACACACACTTATCTCTCAGAACTGAGCATGTGGAAAGACGTTAGTTAATCTAGCACAAAGGGAACGGTTTGCAGGAGAAACTTTTACTGTGGTTTCTCATTCTGTTTCCTAGTGCCGGTTTGAAGTTCCTGGAGTTTTCACTGTAAAAATGAGTTGGAGCTAGTACCTCCCCATATATATTTAAGGAGTGGGGTTTGCAACTGAAAAGAAACTTTGTGTTCCCAACAAGCTAGGTGAAGAACGGCTTTCACACAAACATGTCTCCCAGTACTGAGCATGTGGAGAGACATTCGTTCATCTAGCATAAAAGAAACGTGTTGCTGGATAAACTTTTTCTCTGGTTTCTCAGTCTGTTTCCTAGTGACGGTTTAAAGTTCCTGCAGATTTCACTGTAAAACCGAGTTGGAGCTAGTACCACCCCATATATATGTATGGAGTGGAGTTAGCAACTGAAAAGAAACTTTGTTTTCCCAACAAGGTATGTGAAGTATGGCTTTCACACACTTTTATCTCTCAGAAACTAGCATGTGGAGAGACGTTCATTCATCTAGCACTATGGGAACGGGTTGCAGGAGCAAATTTTACTCTGATTTCTCAGTCTGTTTCCTAGTGCCGGTTTGAAGTTCCTGCAGTTTTCACTGTAAAACCGAGTTGGAGCTTGTACCTCCCCATATATATGTATGGAGTGGAGTTTGCATCTATAAAGGAACTATGAGTTCCCATCAAGCTAGGTGAAGGACGGCTTTCACACACACTGATCTCTCAGAACTGAGCATGTGGAGAGACGTTCATTCATCTAGAACAAAGGGAACGGTTTGCAGGAGAAACTTTTAGTCTGGGTTCTCTCTGTGTTTCCTAGTGCCGGTTTGAAGGTCCTGCAATTTTCACTGTAAAACCGATTTGGATTTAGTTTTACCCCATATATATGTATGGATATTAGTTGGCAACTTGAAAGAAACTTTGTGTTCCCAACATGCTAGGTGAAGTACTGCTTTCACACACACTTATTTCTCAGAACTGAGCATGTGGAGAGAAGAACGTTCATCTAGCACAAAGTATACGGGTTGAAAGTGAAACTTTTCTTTGGGGTCTCAGTCTGTTTCCTACTGCCGGTTTGAAGTTCCTGCAGTTTTCACTGTAAAAAAGAGTTGGATCTAGTACCTCCCCATATATATGTATGGAGTGGATTTTGCAACTGGAATGAATCTTTGTGTTCCCAAAAAGGTAGGAGAAGGACGCTTTCACACACACATATCTCTCAGAACTGAGCATGTGGAGAGACGTTCGTTCATCTAGCACATAGGGAAAAGTTTGCAGGAAAACTTTTACTTTGCTTTCTCAGTCTGTTTCCTAGTGCCGGTTTGATGTTCCTGCATTTATCACTGTAAAACCGAGTTGGAAGTAGTAACACCCCATATATATGTATTGAGTGGAGTTTGCAACTGAAAAGAAACTTTGTTTTCCCAACAAGCTAGGTGAACTATGGCTTTAAAAGACTCTTATCTCTCAGAAATGAGCATGTGGGAAACGTTCGTTCATCTAGCACAAATGGAACGGTTTGCAGGAGAAACTGTTATTCTGGTTTCTCAGTCTGCTTCCTAGGGCCGGTTTGAAGTTCCTGCAGTTTTCACTGTAAAAACGAGTTGGAGCAAGTACCTCCCCATATATTTGTATGGAGTGGATTTGGCCACTGAGAAGAAACTTTGTGTTCCCAACAATCAAAGTGAAGGACGGCTTTCACACACACTAATCTCTCAGAACTGAGCAAGTGGAAAGACGTTAGTTAATTTAGCACAAAGGGAACGGTTTGCAGGAGAAACATTTACTGTGGTTTCTCAGTCTGTTTCCTAGTGCCGGTTTGAAGTTCCTGCAGTTTTCACTTTAAAAATGTGTTGGAGCTAGTACCTCCCCATATATATGTATGGATTGGAGATGGCAACTTAAAAGAAACTTTGTGTTCCAAACAAGCTAGGTGAATGATGGCTTTCACACACACTTATCTCTCAGAACTGAGCATGTGGAGAGACTTTCGTTCATCTAGGACAAAGGGAACGGGTTGCAGGAGAAACTTTTACTCTGGTTTCAAAGTATGTTTCATAGAGCCTGTTTGAAGATCCTTCAGATTTCACTGTATAACCGCGTTGGAGCTAGTCCCTCCCCATATATATGTATGGAATTGTGTTGGCAACTGAAAAGAAACATTGTGTTCCCAAAAAGCTAGGTGAAGGACGGCATTCACACACACTTATCTCTCAGAACTGAGCATGTGTAGAGACGTTCGTTCGTCTAGCACAAAGGAAAGGGTTGCAGGAGAAAATTTTACTCTGGTTTCTCAGTCTGTTTCCTAGTGCCTGTTTGAAGTTCCTGCAGTTCTCACTGTAAAACTTGATTTGGAACTAGTACCTCCCCATATATATGTATGGAGTGGAATTTGCAACTGAAAAGAAACTTTGTGTTCCCAACAAGCTAGGTGAAAGACGGCTTTCACACACACTTATCTCTCAGAACTGAGCATGTGGAGATATGTTCGTTCATCTAGCAGAAATGGAACGGGTTGCTGGAGAAACTTTTACTCTGGTTTCTCAGTCTGTTTCCTAGTGCCGGTTTGAAGTTCCTGCAGTTTTCACTGTAAAACCAAGTTGGAACTAGTACATCCCCATATATATGTATGGTGTGGAGTTTGCAACTAAAAAGAAACTTTGTTTTCCGAACCAGATTTTTGAAGGACTGCTTTCACACACACTTAACTCTCAGAACTGAGCATGTGGAGAAACGTTCGTTCATGTAGCACAAATTGAACGGTTGCAGGAGAAATTGTTACTCTGGTTTCTCAGTCTGTTTCCTAGTGCCGGTTTGAAATTCCTGCAGTCTTCACTGTAAAAGTGTGTTGGAGGTAGTACCTCCCCATATATATGTATGGATTGGAGTTTGCAACTGAAAAGAAATTTTGTGTTCCAAACAAGCTAGGTGAAGGACGTCTTTCACACACACTTAACTCTCAGAACTGAGCATGTTTAGAGACGTTCGTTCATCTAGCAAAAATGAACGGATGGCAGGAGAAAGTTTTACTCTGTTTTCTCAGTCTTTTGCCTAGTGCCGTGTAGAAGTTCCTGCAGTTATCACTGTAAAACCGAGTTGGAGCTAGTACTTCCCCATATATATGTATGGACTGGAGTTTGCAACTTAGAAGAAAGTTTGTGTTCCCAACAAGCTATGTGAAAGATGGCTTTCACACACAATTATTTCTCAGAAATGAGCATATGGAGAGACTTTCGTTCATCTAGCACAAAGGGAACGGATTGCAGGAGAAACTATTACTCTGGTTTCACAGTCTGTTTCCTAGTGCCGGTTTGAAGTTCCTGAATTTTTCACTATAAAAACGTGTTGGAGCTAATAACTCCCCATATATATATATTGAGTGGATTTTGCAACTGAAAAGAAACTTTGTGTTCCCAACAAGCTATTTGAAGAACGGCTTTCACACACACTTAAATCTCAGAACAGAGCATGTGGAGAGACTTTCGTTCATCTAGCACAAAGGGAACTGGTTGCAGGAGAAACTATTACTCTGGTTTCTCAGTCTGTTTCCTAGTGCCGGTTTGAAGTTCCTGCTGTTTTCACTGTAAAACCGAGTTGGTGCTTGTACCTCCCCATATATATATATGGAGTGGGGTTTGCTACTGAAAAGAAAACTTGTGTTCCCAACAAGCTAGTTGAAGAACGGCTTTCACACACACATTTCTCTCAGAACTGAGCATGTGGAGAGACGTTCGTTCTTCTTGCTCAAAATGAACGGGTTGCAGGAGAAACTTTTACTCTGGTTTCTCAGTATGTTTCCTAGTGCCGTTTTGAAGTTCCTGCAGTTTTCACTGTAAAGTTGATTTGGAGCTTATACCTCCCCATATATATTTATGGAGTGGAGTTTGCAACTGAAAAGAATCTTTGTGTTCCCAACAAGCTAATTGAAGTACGGCTTTCACACACACTTATCACTCAGAACTGAATATGTGGAGAGACGTTCGTTCATCTAGCCCAAATGTAACCGATCTCAGGAGAAACTCTTAGTCTGGTTTCTCCGTCTTTTTACTAGTGCCGTTTTGAAGTTCCTGCAGTTTTCACAGCAAAACTGAATCGGACCTTGTAACTCCCCATATATATTTACTGAGTGGAGTTTGCAACTGAAAAGAAACTTTTTGTTCCCAAATTGAAATGTGAAGGACTGCTTTGACACAGACTTATCTCTCAGAATTGAGCATGTGGAGAGACGTTCGTTCATCTAGCACAAAGGCCACGTGATACAGGAGAAACTCTTACACTGGTTATTCAGTCTTTTTCCTACTGTCGTTTTGAAGTTTCTGCAGTTTTCACTGTAAAACGGATTTTGACTTTGTACCTCCCCATATATATGTAAGGAGTGGTGTTTGCAACTGAAAAGAAATTTTATGTTCCCAACAAGCTATTTGAAGGACGGCTTTCACACACACTTATCTCTAAGAAATGAGCATGGGGAGAGACGTTCGTTCATCTATCACAATGGGAATGTGTTGCAAGAGAAACTTGTACTCTGGTTTCTCAGTCTGTTTCCTAGTGCCTGTTTGAAGTTCCTGCATTTTTCACTGTAAAACCGCGTTGGAGCTAGTACCACCCCATATATATGTATGGAGTGGATTTGGCAAATGAAAAGAAACTTTGTGTTCCAAACAAGGTTGGTGAAGGACGGCTTTCACACACACTTATCTCTCAGAACTGAGCATGTGGAGAGACGTTCGTTCATCTAGCACAAAAGAAACGGATTGCAGGAGGAACTTTTACTCTGGTTTCTCAGTCTGTTTCCTAGTGCCGGTTTGAAGTTCCTGCAGTTTTCACTGTAAAACCGAGTTGGAGCTAGTACATCCCCATATATATGTATGGATTGGAGTTTGCAACTAAAAAGACACTTTGTTTTCCGAACCAGATTTGTGAAGGACGGCTTTCACACACACTTAACTCTCAGAAGTGAGCAAGTGGAGAGACGTTCGTTCATGTAGCACAAATTGAACGGTTGCAGGAGAAATTGTTACTCTGGTTTCTCAGTCTGTTTCCTAGTACCGGTTTGAAATTCCTGCAGTCTTCACTGTAAAAAAGTGTTGGATTTAGTACCTCCCCATATATATGTATGGATTGGAGTTTGCAACTGAAAAGAAATTTTGTGTTCCAAACAAGCTAGGTGAAGGACGTCTTTCACACACACTTAACTCTCAGAACTGAGCATGTTTAGAGACGTTCGTTCATCTAGCAAAAATGGAACGGGATGCAGGAAAAACTTTTACTCTTGTTTCTCAGTCTGTTTCCTAGTGCCGGTTTGAAGTTCCTGCAGTTTTCACTGTACAACCGAGTTGGACCTAGTACCTCCCCATACATAAGTATGGATTGGAGTTTGCAACTAAAAGGAAATTTGTGTTCCCAACAAGCTAGTTGAAGTACTGCTTCACTCACAATTATCTCTCAGAACTGAGCATGTGGAGAGACGTTGGTTCATCTAGCAAAAAGGGAACGGTTTGCAGGAGAAACTTTCTGGTTTCTCAGTCTGTTTCCTAGTGCCGGTTTGAAGTTCCTGAATTTTTCACTATAAAACCGTATTGGAGCTAGTAACTCCCCATATATATATATATATAGTGGATTTTCCAACTGAAAAGAAACTTTGTGTTCCCAACAAGCTAGTTGAAGAACGGCTTTCACACACACTTAAATCTCAGAATAGAGCATGTGGAGAGACGTTCGTTCATCTAACACAAAGGGAACGGTTTCCAGGAGAAAATTTTACTCTGGTTTTTCAGTATGTTTCCTAGTGCCGGTTTGAAGTTCCTGCTGTTTTCACTGTAAAACTGAGTTGGTGCTGGTACCTCCCCATATATATATATGGAGTGGAGTTTGCAACTGAAAAGAAAATTTGTGTTCCCAACAAGATAGTTGAAGGACGGCTTTCACACACACATTTCTCTCAGAACTAAGCATGTGGAGAGACGTTCGTTCTTCTTGCTCAAAATGAACGGGTTGCAGGAGAATCTTTTAATCTTGTTTCTCATCTGTTTCCTAGTGCCGGTTTGAATTTCCTGCAGTTTTCACTGTAAAACCGAGTTGGAGCTAGTACTTCCCCATATATATGTACGGACTGGAGTTTGCAACTTAAAAGAAAGTTTGTGTTCCCAACAAGCTATGTGAAAGACGACTTTCACACACAATTATTTCTCAGAAATGAGCATATGGAGAGACTTTCGTTCATCTAGCACAAAGGGAACGGGTTGCAGTAGAAACTATTACTCTGGTTTCTCAGTCTGTTTCCTAGTGCCGGTTTGAAGTTCCTGAATTTTTCACTATAAAACCGTGTTGGAGCTAGTAACTCCCCATATATATATATTGAGTGGATTTTGCAACTGAAAAGAAACTTTGTGTTCCCAACAAGCTAGTTGAAGAAAGGCTTTCACACACAATTAAATCTCAGAACAGAGCATGTGGAGAGACGATCGTTCATCTAGCACAAATGGAACGGGATGCAGGAGAAACTTTTACTCTGGTTTCTCAGTCTGTTTCCTAATGCCGGTTTGAAGTTCCTGCAGTTCTCACTGTAAAACCTGATTTGGAATTTGTACCCCCCCATACATAAGTATTGAATGGAGTTTTCAACTAAAAGAAACTTTGTGTTCCCAACAAGGTATTTGAAGGATGGTTTTCACACACCCTTATCTCTCAGTGCATAGCATGTGCCGAGACGCTCGTTCATATAGCCCAAAGGGAACGTGATGCAGGAGAAAGTATTACTATGTTTTCTCAGTCTGAATCCTAGTTCCGGTATGAATTTCCTGCCGTTTTCACTGTAAAACCGAGTTGGAGCTAGTACCTCCCCATATAAATGTTTGAAGTGGAGTTTGCACCTGAAAATTAACATTGTGTTCCCAAAATCTAGGTTAAGAACGGCTTCACACACACTTATCTCTCAGAACTGAGCATGTGGGGAAACGTTCGTTCATCTAGCACAAAAGGAACGGGTTGCAGGAGAAAATTTCTCTGGTTTCTCAGTCTGTGTCCTAGTGCCGGTTTATGTTCCTGCCGTTTTCACTGTGAAGCGGAGTTGGAGCTATTACCTCCCCATATATATGTACGGAGTGGATATTGCAACTAAAAAAACTTAGTGTTCCCAACAAGCAAGGTGAAGGACGGCTTTCACACACACTTAAATCTCAGAACAGAGCATGTGGAGAGACGTTCGTTCATCTAACACAAAGGGAACGGTTTCCAGGAGAAACTTTTACTCTGGTTTTTCAGTCTGTTTCCTAGTGCCGGTTTGAAGTTCCTGCTGTTTTCACTGTAAAACCGAGCTGGAGCTGGTACCACCCCATATATATATATGGAGTGGAGTTTGCAACTGAAAAGAAAGTTTGTGTTCCCAACAAGCTAAGTGAAGTACGGCTTTCACACACACTTATCACTCAGAACTGAGTATGTGGAGAGACTTTCGTTCATCTAGCCCAAATGGAACCGATCTCAGGAGGAACTCTTACTCTGGTTTCTCAGTCTTTTTACTAGTGCCGGTTTGAAGTTCCTGCAGTTTTCACAGCAAAACTGAGTCGGACCTTGTAACTCCCCATATATATTTATTGAGTGGAGTTTGCAACTGAAAAGAAACTTTGTGTTCCCAAATTGCAATGTGAAGGACGGCTTTGACACAGACTTATCTCTCAGAATTCAGCATGTGGAGAGACGTTCGTTCATCTAGCACAAACGGCACGGGATATAGGAGAAACTCTTACACTGGTTATTCAGACTTTTTCCTACTGTCGTATTGAAGTTCCTGCAGTTTTCACTGTAAAACGGATTTGGACTTTGTACCTCCCCATATATATGTAAGGAGTGGTGTTTGCAACTGAAAAGAAATTTTATGTTCCCAACAAGGTATTTGAAGGACGGCTTTCACACACACTTATCTCTCAAAAATGAGCATGGGGAGAGACGTTCGTTCTGCTATCACAATGGGAATGTGTTGCAGGAGAAACTTGTACTCTGGTTTCTCAGTCGGTTTCCTAGTGCCGGTTTGAAATTCCTGCAGTTTTCACTGTAATACCGAGTTGGTACTAATACCACCCCATATATATGTATGGAGTGGAGTTTGCAACTGAAAAGTATCTTTGTGTTCTCAACAAACGAGGTGAAGGACGGCTTTCACACACAGTTATGTCTTAGAACTGGGCATGTGGAGAGACGTTCGTTCATCTAGCACAAAGGGAACGGATTGCAGGAGAAACTTTTACTCTGTTTTCTCCGTCTGTTTCTTAGTGCTGGTTTGAGTTCCTGCAGTTTACAGTGTAAAACCGAGTTGGAGCTAGTTCTTCCCCATACATAAGTATGGACATGAGTTTGCAACTAAAAGAAAATTTGTGTTCCCAACAAGGTAGTTGAAGGACGGCTTTCACACACACTTATCTCTCAGAAATGAGCATGTGGAGATACGTTTGTTCATCTAGCCGAAAAAGAACGGGTTGCAGGGGAAACTTTTACTCTGTTTTCTCAGTCTGTTTTCTAGTGCCGGTTTGAAGTTCCTGCAGTTTTCACTGTTAAACGGAGTTGGATCTATTACCACCCCATATATATGTATGGATTGGAGTTTTCATCTAAAATTTAAATTAGTTTTCCCAGCAGGCAAGTTGAAGGATGGCTTTAAAACACACTTACCTCTCAGAATTGAGAATGTGGAGAGACGTTCGTTCATCTAGCACAAAGGGAACAGGTAGCAGAATAAACTTTTTCTCTGGTTTCTCAGTCTGTTTCCTAGTGCCGGTTTGAAGTTCCTGCAGTTTTCACTGTAAAACGGATTTGGAGCTATTACTTCCCATATATATGTATGGAGTGGAGATTGCAAATAAAAAGAAACTTAGTGTTCCCAACAAGCAAGGTCAAGTATGGCTTTAACACACAATTATCTCTCAGGCCTGAGCATGTGGAGAGACGTTCGTTCATCTACCACATTGAGAACGGGTTGCAGGAGAAAATTTCTCTGGTTTATCAGTCTGTTTCCTAGTGCTGGTTGAAGTTCCTGCAGTTTTCACTGTAAAACGGTGTTGCAGCTATTACCTCCCCATATATATGTATGGAGTTGTGTTTACAACTAAAAGTAACTTAGTGTTCCCAAGAAGCAAGGTCAAGGACGGCTTTCACACACAATTATCTCTCAGAACTGAGCATGTGGAGAGACGTTCGTTCATCTAGCACAAAAGGAACGGTATGCAGGTGAAACTTTTACTCTGGTTTCTCAGTCTTTTTCCTAGTGCCGGTTTGAAGTTCCTGCAGTTTTCAATGTAAAACTAATTTGGAGCTACTACATCCCCATGTATATGTATGGAGTGTTGTTTTAATCTTAAAGGTAACTTAGTTTTCCCAACAAGCAATGTGAAGGACGGCTATCAAACCCACTTATCTCTCAGAACTGAGAATGTTGAGAGACGTTCGTTCATCTAGCAAAAAGGGAACGGGTTGCAGGAGAAACTTTACTCTGGTTTCTCAGTCTGTTTCCTAGTGCTGTTTTGAAGTTCCTGAATTTTTCAATATAAAACCGTGTTGGAGCTAGTAACTCCTAGTATATATATATGGATTGGAATTGGCAACTGAAAAGAAACTTTGTGTTCCCAAGAAGCTAGGTGAAGTACTGCTTCACTCACACTTATCTCTCAGAACTGAGCATGTGGAGAGACGTTCGTTCATCTAGCAAAAAGGGAACGGGTTGCAAGAGAAACTTTACTCTGGTTTCTCAGTCTGTTTCCTAGTGCTGGTTTGAAGTTCCTGAATTTTTCACTATAAAACCGTGTTGGAGCTAGTAACTCCCCATATATATATATTGAGTGGATTTTGCAACTGAAAAGAAACTTTATGTTCACAAAAGCTAGTTGAAGAACGGCTTTCACACACACTTAAATCTCAGAACAGAGCATGTGGAGAGACGTTCGTTCATCTAACACAAAGGGAACGGTTTCCAGGAGAAACTGTTACTCTGGATTTTCAGTCTGTTTCCTAGTGCCGATTTGAAGTTCCTGCTGTTTTCACTGTAAAACCGAGTTGAAGCTGGTACCTCCCCATATATATGTATGGATTGGAGTTTGCAAGTGAAAAGAAAATTTGTGTTTCCAACAAGATAGTTGAAGGACGGCTTTCACACACACATTTCTCTCAGAACTGACCATGTGGTGAGACGTTCGTTCTTCTTGCACAAAATGAACGGGTTGCAAGAGAATCTTTTACTCTGGTTTCTCAGTATGTTTCCTAGTGCCGTTTTGAAGTTCCTGCAGTTTTCACTGTAAAATTGATTTGGAGCTTGTACCTCCCCATATATATTTATAGAGTGGAGTTTGCAACTGAAAAGAAACTTTGTGTTCCCAACAAGCTAAGTGAAGTACGGCTTTCACACACACTTATCACTCAGAACTGAGTATGTGAAGAGACGTTCGTTCATCTAGCCCAAATGGAACCGATCTCAGGAGAAACTCTTTCTCTGGTTTCTCAGTTTTTTACTAGTGCCGGTTTGAAGTTCCTGCAGTTTTCACTGCAAAATTGAGTCGGACCATGTACCTCCCCATATATATTTATTGAGTGGAGTTTGCAACTGAAAAGAAACTTTGTGTTCCCAAATTGCAAGGTGAAGGACGGCTTTGACACAGACTTATCTCTCAGAATTTAGCATGTGGAGATACGTTCGTTCATCTAGCCGAAAAGGAACGGGTTGCAGGGGAAACTTTTACTCTGGTTTCTCAGTCTGTTTCCTAGTGCCGGTTTGAAGTTCCTGCAGTTTTCACAGTTAAACGGAGTTGGATCTATTACCACCCCATATATATGTATGGATTGGAGTTTTCATCTAAAATTTAAATTAGTTTTCCCAACTGGCAAGTTGAAGGATGGCTTTAAAACACACTTACCTCTCAGAACTGAGAATGTGGAGAGACGTCCGTTCATCTAGCACAAATGGAACGGGTAGCATAATAAACTTTTACTCTGGTCTCTCAGTCTGTTTCCTAGTGCCGGTTTGAAGTTCCTGCAGTTTTCACTGTAAAACGGATTTGGAGTTATTACCTCCCCATATATATGTATGGAGTGGAGTTTGCAAATAAAAAGAAACTTAGTGTTTGCAACAAGCAAGGTCAAGTATGGCTTTCACACACAATTATCTCTCAGGCCTGAGCATGTGGAGAGACGTTCGTTCATCTACCGCATAGAGAACGGGTTGCAGGAGAAAATTTCTCTGGTTTATCAGTCTGTTTCCTAGTGCTGGTTGATGTTCCTGCAGTTTTCACGGTAAAACGGTGTTGCAGCTATTACCTCCCCATATATATGTATGGAGTGGTGTTTACAACTAAAAATAACTTAGTGTTCCCAAGAAGCAAGGTCAAGGACGGCTTTCACACACAATTATCTCTCAGAACTGAGCATGTGGAGAGACGTTCGTTCATCTAGCACAAAGGGAACGGTTTGCAGGCGAAACTTTTACTCTGGTTTCTCAGTCTTTTTCCTAGTGCCGGTTTGAAGTTCCTGCAGTTTTCACTGTAAAACTAATTTGGAGCTACTACATCCCCATGTATATGTATGGAGTGTTGTTTTAATCTTAAAGGTATCTTAGTTTTCCCAACAAGCAAGGTGAAGGACGGCTTTCAAACACAATTATCCCTCAGAACTGAGCATGTGGAGAAACTTTCGTTCATCTAGCACAAGGGGAACAGGTTGCAGGAGCAACTTTTACTCTGGTTTCTCAGTCTGTTTCCTAGTGCCCGTTTGAAGTTCCTGCAGTTTTCACTGAAAAACCGTGTTGGAGCTAGTAACTCCTAATATATATGTATGGATTGGAGTTGGAAACTGAAAAGAAACTTTGTGTTCCCAACAAGCTAGGTGAAGTACTGCTTCACTCACACTTATCTCTCAGAACTGAGCATGTGGAGAGACGTTCGTTCATCTAGCAAAAAGGGAACGGGTTGCAGGAGAAACTTTACTCTGGTTTCTCAGTGCGTTTCCTAGTGCCGGTTTGAAGTTACTGAATTTTTCACTATAAAACCGTGTTGGATCTAGTAACTCCCCATATATATATATTGAGTGGATTTTGCAACTGAAAAGAAACTTTGTGTTCCCAACAAGCTAGTTGAAGAACGGCTTTCACACACACTTTAATCTCAGAACACAGCATGTGGAGAGAATTTCGTTCATCTAACACAAATGGAACGGTTTCTAGGAGAAACTTTTACTCTGGATTTTCAGTCTGTTTCCTAGTGCCGATTTGAAGTTCCTGCTGTTTTCACTGTAAAACCGAGTTGGAGATGGTACCTCCCCATATATATGTATGGAGTGGATTTTGCAACTGAAAAGAAACTTTGTGTTCCCAAAAAGATAAATGAAGGACGGCTTTCACACACACATTATTCTCAGAACTGAGCATGTGGTGAGACGTTCGTACTTCTTGCACAAAATGAACGGGTTGCAAGAGAATCTTTTATCCTGGTTTCTCAGTATGTTTCCTAGTGACGTTTTGAAGTTCCTGCAGTTTTCACTGTAAAATTGATTTGGAGTTTGTTCCTCCCCATATATATTTATGGAGTGGAGTTTGCAACTGAAAAGAAACTTTGTGTTCCCAACAAGCTAAGTGAAGTACGGCTTTCACACACACTTATCACTCAGAACTGAGTATGTGGAGAGACGTTCGTTCATCTAGCCCAAATGGAACCGATCTCAGGAGAAACTCTTACTCTGGTTTCTCAGTTTTTTACTAGTGCCGGTTTTAAGTTCCTGCAGTTTTCACTGCATAACTGAGTCGGACCATGTACCTCCCCATATATATTTATTGAGTGGAGTTTGCAACTGAAAAGAAACTTTGTGTTCCCAAAAAGATAGTTGAAGGACGGCTTTCACACACACTTATCTCTCAGAATTGAGCATGTGGAGAGAAATTCGTTCATCTAGCACAAAGGGAATGGGATACAGGAGAAACTTTTACTCTGGTTTCTCAGTCTGATTCCTAGTGCCGGTTTGAAGTTCCTGCAGTTTTCACTGTAATACCGAGTTGGACCTAGTACCTCCCATATATATGTATGGAGTGGGGTTTGCAACTGAAAAGTATCTTTGTGTTCTCAACAAGCGAGGTGAAGGACTGCTTTCACACACAGTTATGTCTCAGAACTGAGCATGTGGAGAGACTTTCATTCATCTAGCACAAACGGAACGGGTTGCAGGAGAAACTATTACTCTGGATTATCCGTCATTTTCCTAGTGCCAGTTGGAAGTTCCTGCAGTTTTCACTGTAAAACTGAGTTGGAGCTAGTACCTCCCTATATATATGTATGCAGTGGGGTTTGTAACAGAAAAGAAACTTTGTGTTCCCAACAAGACAGTTGGAGGACGGCTTTCACTCACACTTATCTCTCAGAACTGAGCATGTGGAGAGACGTTCGTTCATCTAGCACAAAGGGAATGGGATACAGGAGAAACTTTTACTCTGGTTTTTCAGTCTGTTTACTAGTACCGGTATGAAGTTCCTGCAGTTTTCAATGTAATACCGAGTTGGACCTAGTACTTCCCCATATATGTATGGAGTGGAGTTTGCAACTGAAAAGAAACTTTGTGTTCCCAACAAGCTAAATGAAGTACGGCTTTCACACACACTTATTTCTCAGAACTGAGTGTGTGGAGAGACGTTCGTTCTTCTAGCACAAAGGGAACGGGTTGCAGGGGAAACTTTTACTCTGGTTTCTCAGTCTGTTTCCTAGTGCCGGTTGGAAGTTCCTGCAGTATTCACTGTAAACCCGAGTTGGAGCTTGTACCTCCCCATATGTATGTATGCAGTGGTGTTTGCAACTGAAAAAATTCTTTGTGTTCCCCACAAGATGGATGAAGTACGGCTTTCACACACCCTTTTCTCTCAGTGCATAGCATGTGGCGAGACGCTCGTTCATATAGCACAAATGGAAAGGGTTGCAGGAGAAACTGTTACTCTGGCTTCTCAGTCTGTTTCCTAGTGCCCGTTTGAAGTTCCTGCAGTTTTCACTGTAAAATCTGATTTGGAACTAGTACCTCCCCATACATAAGTATGGAATGGAGTTTGCAACTAAAAGAAAATTTGTGTTCCCAATAAGGTAGTTGAAGGAAGGCTTTCACACACCCTTTTCTCTCAGTGCATAGCATATGGCGAGACGCTCGTTCATATAGCACAAAGGGAAAGAGATGCAGGAGAAACTGTTACTCTGTCTTCTCAGTTTGTTTCCTAGTGCCGGTTTGAAGTTCCTGCAGTTTTCACTCTAAAACCGAGTTGGAGATAGTACCTCCCCATATATATATAATGAGTGGAGTATGCAACTGAAAAGAAACTTTGTGTTCCCAACAAGCTAGGTGAAGGACGGCTTTCACACACACTTATCTCTCAGAAGTTAGCATGTGGAGAGACTTTCGTTCATCTAGCACAATGGGAACGGGTTTCAAGAGAAACTTTTACCCTGGTTTCTCAGTCTGTATCCTAGTGCCAGTCTGAAGTTCCTGCAGTTTTCACTGTAAAACGGAGTTGGATCTAGCACCCCCCCCATATATATGTATGGAGTGGAGTTTTCATCTAAAAAGTAACTTAGGTTTCCCAACAAGCAAGGTGAAGTACGGCTATCAATCACACTTATCTCTCAGAAATTAGCATGTGGTGAGACGTTCGTTCATCTAGCAAAAAGGGAACAGTTTGCAGGAGAAAATTTTACTCTGGTTTCTCAGTCTGTTTCCTAGTGCCTGTTTGAAGTTCCTGCAGTTCTCACTGTAAAACCTGATTTGGAACTAGTACCTCCCCATATATATGTATAGAGTGGAGTTTGCAACTGAAAAGAAACTTTGTGTTCCCAACAAGCTAGGTGAAAAACGGCTTTCACACACACTTATCTCTCAGTACTGAGCATGTGGAGATACGTTCGTTCATCTAGCACAAAGGGAACGGGTTGCAGGAGAAACTTTTTTTCTGGTTTCTCAGTCTGTTTCTTAGTGCCGGTTTGAGTTCCTGCAGTTTTCACTGTAAAACGGATTTGGAGCTATTACCTCCCCATATATATGTATGGATTGGAGTTTGCAAATAAAAAGAAACTTAGTTTTCCCAACAAGCAAGGTCAAGTATGGCTTTCACACACAATTATCTCTCAGACATGAGCATGTGGAGAGACGTTCGTTCAACTACCACATATAGAACGGGTTGCAGGAGAAAATTTCTCTGGTTTATCAGCCTGTTTCCTAGTTCTGGTTGAAGTTCCTGCAGTTTTCACTGTAAAACGGAGTTGCAGCTATTACCTCCCCATATATATGTATGGAGTGGTGTTTAAAAACTAAAAAAAACTTAGTGTTCCCAACAAGCAAGGTCAAGGACGGCTTTCACACACAATTATCTCTCAGAACTGAGTATGTGGAGAGAAGTTCGTTCATCTAGCACAAAGGGAACGGGTTGCAGGTGAAACTATTACTCTGGATTCTCAGTCTGTTTCCTAGTGCCTGTTTGAAGTTCCTGAATTATTCACTATAAAACCGTGTTGGATCTAGTAACTCCCCATATATATATATTGAGTGGATTTTGCAATTGAAAAGAAACTTTGTGTTCTCAACACGCTGGTTGAAGAACGGCTTTCACACACACTTAAATCTCAGAACAGAGCATGTGGAGAGACGTTCGTTCATCTAGCACAAAGGGAACGGTTTCCAGGAGAAACTTTTACTCTGGTTTTTCAGTCTGTTTCCTAGTGCCGGTTTGAAGTTCCTGCTGTTTTCACTGAAAAACCGAGTTGGACCTAGTACCTCCCCATACATAAGTATGGAGTGGAGTTTGTAACTAAAAGGAAATTTGTGTTCCCAACTAGATAGGTGAAGGACGGCTTTCACACACCCATATCTCTCAGAACTGTGCATGTGGAGAGAAGTTCGTTCATCTAGCACAAAGGGAACGGTTTGCAGGAGAAACTTTTATTTTGGTATCTCAGTTTGTTTCTTAGTGATGGTTTGAGGTTCCTGCAGTTTTCACTGTAAAACCGAGTTCGAGCTAGTACCACTCCATATAAATTTTTGAGTGGTGTTTGCACCTGAAAAGAAACTTTGTGTTCCAAACAAGCTTGGTGAATGACGGCTTTCACACACACTTATCTCTCAGAACTGAGAATGTGGAGAGACGTTCGTTCATCTAGCAAAAAGGGAACGGGTGGCAGGAGAAACTTTACTCTGGTTTCTCAGTCTGTTTCCTAGTGCTGGTTTGAAGTTCCTGAATTTTTCACTATAAAACGGTGTTGGAGCTAGTAACTCCTAGTATATATATATGGATTGGAATTGGCAACTGAAAAGAAACTTTGTGTTCCCAAGAAGCTAGGTGAAGTACTGCTTCACTCACACTTATCTCTCAGAACTGAGCATGTGGAGAGACGTTCGTTCATCTAGCAAAAAGGGAACGGGTCGCAGGAGAAACTTTACTCTGGTTTCTCAGTCTGTTTCCTAGTGCTGGTTTGAAGTTCCTGAATTTTTCACTATAAAACTGTGTTGGAGCTAGTAACTCCCCATATATATATATTGAGTGGATATTGCAACTGAAAAGAAACTTTGTGTTCCCAAAAGCTAGTTGAAGAACGGCTTTCACACACACTTAAATCTCAGAACAGAGCATGTGGAGAGACGTTCGTTCATCTAACACAAAGGGAACGGTTTCCAGGAGAAACTGTTACTCTCGATTTTCAGTCTGTTTCCTAGTGCCGATTTGAAGTTCCTGCTGTTTTCACTGTAAAACCGAGTTGAAGCTGGTACCTCCCCATATATATGTATGGATTGGAGTTTGCAAGTGAAAAGAAACTTTGTGTTTCCAACAAGATAGTTGAAGGACGGCTTTCACACACACATTTCTCTCAGATCTGAGCATGTGGTGAGACGTTCGTTCTTCTTGCACAAAATGAACGGGTTGCAAGAGAATCTTTTACTCTGGTTTCTCAGTATGTTTCCTAGTGCCGTTTTGAAGTTCCTGCAGTTTTCACTGTAAAATTGATTTGGAGCTTGTACCTCCCCATATATATTTATAGAGTGGAGTTTGCAACTGAAAAAATTCTTTGTGTTCCCCACAAGATGGATGAAGTACGGCTTTCACACACCCTTTTCTCTCAGTGCATAGCATGTGGCGAGACGCTCGTTCATCTAGCACAAAGGGAATGGGATACAGGAGAAACTTTTACTCTGGTTTCTCAGTCTGATTCCTAGTGCCGGTTTGAAGTTCCTGCAGTTTTCACTGTAATACCGAGTTGGACCTAGTACCTCCCATATATATGTATGGAGTGGGGTTTGCAACTGAAAAGTATCTTTGTGTTCTCAACAAGCGAGGTGAAGGACTGCTTTCACACACAGTTATGTCTCAGAACTGAGCATGTGGAGAGACTTTCATTCATCTAGCACAAACGGAACGGGTTGCAGGAGAAACTATTACTCTGGATTATCCGTCATTTTCCTAGTGCCAGTTGGAAGTTCCTGCAGTTTTCACTGTAAAACTGAGTTGGAGCTAGTACCTCCCTATATATATGTATGCAGTGGGGTTTGTAACAGAAAAGAAACTTTGTGTTCCCAACAAGACAGTTGGAGGACGGCTTTCACTCACACTTATCTCTCAGAACTGAGCATGTGGAGAGACGTTCGTTCATCTAGCACAAAGGGAATGGGATACAGGAGAAACTTTTACTCTGGTTTTTCAGTCTGTTTACTAGTACCGGTATGAAGTTCCTGCAGTTTTCAATGTAATACCGAGTTGGACCTAGTACTTCCCCATATATGTATGGAGTGGAGTTTGCAACTGAAAAGAAACTTTGTGTTCCCAACAAGCTAAATGAAGTACGGCTTTCACACACACTTATTTCTCAGAACTGAGTGTGTGGAGAGACGTTCGTTCTTCTAGCACAAAGGGAACGGGTTGCAGGAGAAACTTTTACTCTGGTTTCTCAGTCTGTTTCCTAGTGCCGGTTGGAAGTTCCTGCAGTTTTCACTGTAAACCCGAGTTGGAGCTTGTACCTCCCCATATGTATGTATGCAGTGGTGTTTGCAACTGAAAAAATTCTTTGTGTTCCCCACAAGATGGATGAAGTACGGCTTTCACACACCCTTTTCTCTCAGTGCATAGCATGTGGCGAGACGCTCGTTCATATAGCACAAATGGAAAGGGTTGCAGGAGAAACTGTTACTCTGGCTTCTCAGTCTGTTTCCTAGTGCCCGTTTGAAGTTCCTGCAGTTTTCACTGTAAAATCTGATTTGGAACTAGTACCTCCCCATACATAAGTATGGAATGGAGTTTGCAACTAAAAGAAAATTTGTGTTCCCAATAAGGTAGTTGAAGGAAGGCTTTCACACACCCTTTTCTCTCAGTGCATAGCATATGGCGAGACGCTCGTTCATATAGCACAAAGGGAAAGAGATGCAGGAGAAACTGTTACTCTGTCTTCTCAGTTTGATTCCTAGTGCCGGTTTGAAGTTCCTGCAGTTTTCACTCTAAAACCGAGTTGGAGATAGTACCTCCCCATATATATATATGGAGTGGAGTATGCAACTGAAAAGAAACTTTGTGTTCCCAACAAACTAGGTGAAGGACGGCTTTCACACACACTTATCTCTCAGAAGTTAGCATGTGGAGAGACTTTCGTTCATCTAGCACAATGGGAACGGGTTTCAAGAGAAACTTTTACCCTGGTTTCTCAGTCTGTATCCTAGTGCCAGTCTGAAGTTCCTGCAGTTTTCACTGTAAAACGGAGTTGGATCTAGCACCCCCCCCATATATATGTATGGAGTGGAGTTTTCATCTAAAAAGTAACTTAGGTTTCCCAACAAGCAAGGTGAAGTACGGCTATCAATCACACTTATCTCTCAGAAATTAGCATGTGGTGAGACGTTCGTTCATCTAGCAAAAAGGGAACAGTTTGCAGGAGAAAATTTTACTCTGGTTTCTCAGTCTGTTTCCTAGTGCCTGTTTGAAGTTCCTGCAGTTCTCACTGTAAAACCTGATTTGGAACTAGTACCTCCCCATATATATGTATAGAGTGGAGTTTGCAACTGAAAAGAAACTTTGTGTTCCCAACAAGCTAGGTGAAAAACGGCTTTCACACACACTTATCTCTCAGTACTGAGCATGTGGAGATACGTTCGTTCATCTAGCACAAAGGGAACGGGTTGCAGGAGAAACTTTTTTTCTGGTTTCTCAGTCTGTTTCTTAGTGCCGGTTTGAGTTCCTGCAGTTTTCACTGTAAAACGGATTTGGAGCTATTACCTCCCCATATATATGTATGGATTGGAGTTTGCAAATAAAAAGAAACTTAGTTTTCCCAACAAGCAAGGTCAAGTATGGCTTTCACACACAATTATCTCTCAGACATGAGCATGTGGAGAGACGTTCGTTCAACTACCACATATAGAACGGGTTGCAGGAGAAAATTTCTCTGGTTTATCAGCCTGTTTCCTAGTTCTGGTTGAAGTTCCTGCAGTTTTCACTGTAAAACGGAGTTGCAGCTATTACCTCCCCATATATATGTATGGAGTGGTGTTTAAAAACTAAAAAAAACTTAGTGTTCCCAACAAGCAAGGTCAAGGACGGCTTTCACACACAATTATCTCTCAGAACTGAGTATGTGGAGAGAAGTTCGTTCATCTAGCACAAAGGGAACGGGTTGCAGGTGAAACTATTACTCTGGATTCTCAGTCTGTTTCCTAGTGCCTGTTTGAAGTTCCTGAATTATTCACTATAAAACCGTGTTGGATCTAGTAACTCCCCATATATATATATTGAGTGGATTTTGCAATTGAAAAGAAACTTTGTGTTCTCAACACGCTGGTTGAAGAACGGCTTTCACACACACTTAAATCTCAGAACAGAGCATGTGGAGAGACGTTCGTTCATCTAGCACAAAGGGAACGGTTTCCAGGAGAAACTTTTACTCTGGTTTTTCAGTCTGTTTCCTAGTGCCGGTTTGAAGTTCCTGCTGTTTTCACTGAAAAACCGAGTTGGACCTAGTACCTCCCCATACATAAGTATGGAGTGGAGTTTGTAACTAAAAGGAAATTTGTGTTCCCAACTAGATAGGTGAAGGACGGCTTTCACACACCCATATCTCTCAGAACTGTGCATGTGGAGAGAAGTTCGTTCATCTAGCACAAAGGGAACGGTTTGCAGGAGAAACTTTTATTTTGGTATCTCAGTTTGTTTCTTAGTGATGGTTTGAGGTTCCTGCAGTTTTCACTGTAAAACCGAGTTCGAGCTAGTACCACTCCATATAAATTTTTGAGTGGTGTTTGCACCTGAAAAGAAACTTTGTGTTCCAAACAAGCTTGGTGAATGACGGCTTTCACACACACTTATCTCTCAGAATTGAGCATGTGGAGAGACGTTAGTTCATTTAGCACAAAGGGAACGGTTTGCAGGCGAAACTTTTACTCTGGTTTCTCAGTCTTATTCCTAGTGCCCGTTTGAAGTTCCTGCAGTTTTCACTGAAAAACCGTGTTGGAGCTAATAATTCCTAATATATATGTATGGATTGGAGTTGGAAACTTAAAAGAAACTTTGTGTTCCAACAAGCTAGGTGAAGTACTGATTCACTCACACTTATCTCTCAGAACTGAGCATGTGGAGAGAAGTTCGTTCATCTAGCAAAAAGGGAACGGGTTGCAGGAGAAACTTTACTCTGGTTTCTCAGTCTGTTTCCTAGTGCCGGTTTGAAGTTCCTGAATATTTCACTATAAAACCGTGTTGGAGCTAGTAACTCCCCATATATATATATTGAGTGGATTTTGCAACTGAAAAGAAACTTTGTGTTCCCAAAAAGCTAGTTGAAGAACGGCTTTCACACACACTTAAATCTCAGAACAGAGCATGTGGAGAGACGATCGTTCATCTAGCACAAATGGAATGGGATGCAGGAGAATCTTTTACTCTGGTTTCTCAGTCTGTTTCCTAGTGCCGGTTTGAAGTTCCTGCAGTTTTCACTGTACAACCGAGTTGGACCTAGTACCTCCCCATACATAAGTATGGAGTGGAGTTTGCAACTAAAATGTAATTTGTGTTCCCAACAATCTAGGTGAAGGACGGCTTTCACACACCCAAATCTCTCAGAACTGAGTATGTGGAGAGAAGTTCGTTCATCTAGCACAAACGGAACGGTTTGCAGGAGAAACTTTTACTTTGGTATCTCAGTCTTTCTCCTAGTGCCGGTTTGAAGTTCCTGCAGTTTTCAATGTAAAACTTATTTGGAGCTACTACATCCCCATGTATATGTATGGAGTGTTGTTTTAATCTTAAAGGAAACTTAGTTTTCCCAACAAGCAAGGTGAAGGACGGCTTTCAAACCCACTTATCTCTCAGAACTGAGAATGTGGAGAGACGTTCGTTCATCTAGCAAAAAGGGAACGGGTGGCAGGAGAAACTTTACTCTGGTTTCTCAGTCTGTTTCCTAGTGCTGGTTTGAAGTTCCTGAATTTTTCACTATAAAACCGTGTTGGAGCTAGTAACTCCTAGTATATATATATGGATTGGAATTGGCAACTGAAAAGAAACTTTGTGTTCCCAAGAAGCTGGGTGAAGTACTGCTTCACTCACACTTATCTCTCAGAACTGAGCATGTGGAGAGACGTTCGTTCATCTAGCAAAAAGGGAACGGGTTGCAGGAGTAACTTTACTCTGGTTTCTCAGTCTGTTTCCTAGTGCTGGTTTGAAGTTCCTGAATTTTTCACTATAAAACTGTGTTGGAGCTAGTAACTCCCCATATATATATATTGAGTGGATTTTGCAACTGAAAAGAAACTTTGTGTTCCCAAAAGCTAGTTGAAGAACGGCTTTCACACACACTTAAATCTCAGAACAGAGCATGTGGAGAGACGTTCGTTCATCTAACACAAAGGGAACGGTTTCCAGGAGAAACTGTTACTCTGGATTTTCAGTCTGTTTCCTAGTGCCGATTTGAAGTTCCTGCTGTTTTCACTGTAAAACCGAGTTGAAGCTGGTACCTCCCCATATATATGTATGGATTGGAGTTTGCAAGTGAAAAGAAACTTTGTGTTTCCAACAAGATAGTTGAAGGACGGCTTTCACACACACATTTCTCTCAGATCTGAGCATGTGGTGAGACGTTCGTTCTTCTTGCACAAAATGAACGGGTTGCAAGAGAATCTTTTACTCTGGTTTCTCAGTATGTTTCCTAGTGCCGTTTTGAAGTTCCTGCAGTTTTCACTGTAAAATTGATTTGGAGCTTGTACCTCCCCATATATATTTATAGAGTGGAGTTTTCAACTGAAAAAATTCTTTGTGTTCCCCACAAGATGGATGAAGTACGGCTTTCACACACCCTTTTCTCTCAGTGCATAGCATGTGGCGAGACGCTCGTTCATATAGCACAAATGGAAAGGGTTGCAGGAGAAACTGTTACTCTGGCTTCTCAGTCTGTTTCCTAGTGCCCGTTTGAAATTCCTGCAGTTTTCACTGTAAAATCTGATTTGGAACTAGTACCTCCCCATACATAAGTATGGAATGGAGTTTGCAACTAAAAGAAAATTTGTGTTCCCAACAATGTAGTTGAAGGAAGGCTTTCACACACCCTTTTCTCTCAGTGCATAGCATGTGGCGAGACGCTCGTTCATATAGCACAAAGGGAAAGAGATGCAGGAGAAACTGTTACTCTGTCTTCTCAGTTTGTTTCCTAGTGCCGGTTTGAAGTTCCTGCAGTTTTCACTCTAAAACCGAGTTGGAGATTGTACCTCCCCATATATATATATGGAGTGGAGTATGCAACTGAAAAGAAACTTTGTGTTCCCAACAAGCTAGGTGAAGGGCGGCTTTCACACACACTTATCTCTCAGAAGTTAGCATGTGGAGAGACTTTCGTTCATCTAGCACAATGGGAACGGGTTTCAAGAGAAACTTTTACCCTGGTTTCTCAGTCTGTATCCTAGTGCCAGTCTGAAGTTCCTGCAGTTTTCACTGTAAAACGGAGTTGGATCTAGCACCCCCCCCATATATATGTATGGAGTGGAGTTTTCATCTAAAAAGTAACTTAGGTTTCCCAACAAGCAAGGTGAAGTACGGCTATCAATCACACTTAACTCTCAGAAATTAGCATGTGGTGAGACGTTCGTTCATCTAGCAAAAAGGGAACAGTTTGCAGGAGAAAATTTTACTCTGGTTTCTCAGTCTGTTTCCTAGTGCCTGTTTGAAGTTCCTGCAGTTCTCACTGTAAAACCTGATTTGGAACTAGTACCTCCCCATATATATGTATAGAGTGGAGTTTGCAACTGAAAAGAAACTTTGTGTTCCCAACAAGCTAGGTGAAAAACGGCTTTCACACACACTTATCTCTCAGTACTGAGCATGTGGAGATACGTTCGTTCATCTAGCACAAAGGGAACGGGTTGCAGGAGAAACTTTTTTTCTGGTTTCTCAGTCTGTTTCTTAGTGCCGGTTTGAGTTCCTACAGTTTACACTGAAAAACCGAGTTGGAGCTAGTTCTTCCCCATACATAAGTATGGAATGGAGTTTGCAACTAAAAGAAACTTTGTGTTCCCAACAAGGAAGTTGAAGAATGGCTTTCACACACACTTATCTCTCAGAACTGAGCATGTGGAGATACGTTCGTTCATCTAGCCGAAAAGGAACGGGTTGTAGGGGAAACTTTTACTCTGGTTTCTCAGTCTGTTTCCTAGTGCCGGTTTGAAGTTCCTGCAGTTTTCACTGTTAAACGGAGTTGGATCTATTACCACCCATATATATATATATGGAGTGGAGTTTTCATCTAAAATTTAAATTAGTTTTCCCAACAGGCAATTTGAAGGATGGCTTTCAAACACACTTATCTCTCAGAATTGAGAATGTGGAGAGACGTTCGTTCATCTAGCACAAAGGGAACAGGTTGCAGGATAAACTGTTACTCTGGTTTCTCAGTCTGTTTCCTAGTGCCCGTTTGAAGTTCCTGCAGTTTTCACTGTAAAACGGATTTGGAGCTATTACCTCCCCATATATATGTATGGATTGGAGTTTGCAAATAAAAAGAAACTTAGTTTTCCCAACAAGCAAGGTCAAGTATGGCTTTCACACATAATTATCTCTCAGGCCTGAGCATGTGGAGAGACGTTCGTTCATCTACCGCATAGAGAACGGGTTGCAGGAGAAAATTTCTCTGGTTTATCAGTCTGTTTCCTAGTGCTGGTTGATGTTCCTGCAGTTTTCACTGTAAAACGGTGTTGCAGCTATTACCTCCCCATATATATGTATGGAGTGGTGTTTACAACTAAAAATAACTTAGTGTTCCCAAGAAGCAAGGTCAAGGACGGCTTTCACACACAATTATCTCTCAGAACTGAGCATGTGGAGAGACGTTCGTTCATCTAGCACAAAGGGAACGGTTTGCAGGCGAAACTTTTACTCTGGTTTCTCAGTCTTTTTCCTAGTGCCGGTTTGAAGTTCCTGCAGTTTTCACTGTAAAACTAATTTGGAGCTACTACATCCCCATGTATATGTATGGAGTGTTGTTTTAATCTTAAAGGTATCTTAGTTTTCCCAACAAGCAAGGTGAAGGACGGCTTTCAAACACAATTATCTCTCAGAACTGAGCATGTGGAGAAACTTTCGTTCATCTAGCACAAGGGGAACAGGTTGCAGGAGCAACTTTTACTCTGGTTTCTCAGTCTGTTTCCTAGTGCCCGTTTGAAGTTCCTGCAGTTTTCACTGAAAAACCGTGTTGGAGCTAGTAACTCCTAATTTATATGTATGGATTGGAGTTGGCATCTGAAAAGTAACTTTGTGTTCCCAACAAGCTAGGGGAAGTACTGCTTCGCTCACACTTATCTCTCAGAACTGAGCATGTGGAGAGAAGTTCGTTCATCTAGCAAAACTGGAACGGGTTGCAGGAGAAACTTTACTCTGGTTTCTCAGTCTGTTTCCTAGTGCTGGTTTGAAGTTCCTGAATTATTCACTATAAAACCGTCTTGGATCTAGTAACTCCCCATATATATATATTGAGTGGATTTTGCAACTGAAAAGAAACTTTGTGTTCTCCACAAGCTGGTTGAAGAACGGCTTTCACACACACTTAAATCTCAGAACAGAGCATGTGGAGATACGTTCGTTCATCTAGCCGAAAAGGAACGGGTTGCAGGGGAAACTTTTACTCTGGTTTCTCAGTCTGTTTCCTAGTGCCGGTTTGAAGTTCCTGCAGTTTTCACTGTTAAACGGAGTTGGATCTATTACCACCCCATATATATATATGGAGTGGAGTTTTCATCTAAAATTTAAATTAGTTTTCCCAACAAGGAAGTTGAAGGACGGCTTTCAAACACACTTATCTCTCAGAATTGAGAATGTGGAGAGACGTTCGTTCATCTAGCACAAAGGGAACAGGTTGCAGGATAAACTGTTACTCTGGTTTCTCAGTCAGTTTCCTAGTGCCGGTTTGAAGTTCCTGCAGTTTTCACTGTAAAACGGATTTGGAGCTATTACCTCCCCATATATATGTATGGATTGGAGTTTGCAAATAAAAAGAAACTTAGTTTTCCCAACAAGCAAGGTCAAGTATGGCTTTCACACACAATTATCTCTCAGACATGAGCATGTGGAGAGACGTTCGTTCAACTACCACATATAGAACGGGTTGCAGGAGAAAATTTCTCTGGTTTATCAGCCTGTTTCCTAGTGCTGGTTGAAGTTCCTGCAGTTTTCACTGTAAAACGGGGTTGCAGCTATTACCTCCCCATATATATGTATGGAGTGGTGTTTAAAAACTAAAAAAAAACTTAGTGTTCCCAACAAGCAAGGTCAAGGACGGCTTTCACACACAATTATCTCTCAGAACTGAGCATGTGGAGAGAAGTTCGTTCATCTAGCACAAAGGGAACGTGTTGCAGGTGAAACTATTACTCTGGATTCTCAGTCTGTTTCCGAGTGCCTGTTTGAAGTTCCTGAATTATTCACTATAAAACCGTGTTGGATCTAGTAACTCCCCATATATATATATTGAGTGGATTTTGCAATTGAAAAGAAACTTTGTGTTCTCAACACGCTGGTTGAAGAGCGGCTTTCACACACACTTAAATCTCAGAACAGAGCATGTGGAGAGACGTTCGTTCATCTAGCACAAAGGAAACGGTTTCCAGGAGAAACTTTTACTCTGGTTTTTCAGTCTGTTTCCTAGTGCCGGTTTGAAGTTCCTGCTGTTTTCACTGTAAAACCGAGTTGGACCTAGTACCTCCCCATACATAAGTATGGAGTTGAGTTTGTAACTAAAAGGAAATTTGTGTTCCCAACAAGATAGGTGAAGGATGGCTTTCACACACCCATATCTCTCAGAACTGTGCATGTGGAGAGAAGTTCGTTCATCTAGCACAAAGGGAACGGTTTGCAGGAGAAACTTTTATTTTGGTATCTCAGTTTGTTTCTTAGTGCTGGTTTGAGGTTCCTGCAGTTTTCACTGTAAAACCGAGTTCGAGCTAGTACCACTCCATATAAATTTTTGAGTGGTGTTTGCACCTGAAAAGAAACTTTGTATTCCAAACAAGCTTGGTGAATGACGGCTTTCACACACACTTATCTCTCAGAACTGAGCATGTGGAGAGACGTTAGTTCATTTAGCACAAAGGGAACGGTTTGCAGGCGAAACTTTTACTCTGGTATCTCAGTCTTATTCCTAGTGCCCGTTTGAAGTTCCTGCAGTTTTCACTGAAAAACCGTGTTGGAGCTAATAATTCCTAATATATATGTATGGATTGGAGTTGGAAACTTAAAAGAAACTTTGTGTTCCCAACAAGCTAGGTGAAGTACTGATTCACTCACACTTATCTCTCAGAACTGAGCATGTGGAGAGAAGTTCGTTCATCTAGCAAAAAGGGAACGGGTTGCAGGAGAAACTTTACTCTGGTTTCTCAGTCTGTTTCCTAGTGCCGGTTTGAAGTTCCTGAATATTTCACTATAAAACCGTGTTGGAGCTAGTAACTCCCCATATATATATATTGAGTGGATTTTGCAACTGAAAAGAAACTTTGTGTTCCCAAAAAGCTAGTTGAAGAACGGCTTTCACACACACTTAAATCTCAGAACAGAGCATGTGGAGAGACGATCGTTCATCTAGCACAAATGGAACGGGATGCAGGAGAATCTTTTACTCTGGTTTCTCAGTCTGTTTCCTAGTGCCGGTTTGAAGTTCCTGCAGTTTTCACTGTACAACCGTGTTGGACCTAGTACCTCCCCATACATAAGTATGGAGTGGAGTTTGCAACTAAAATGTAATTTGTGTTCCCAACAATCTAGGTGAAGGACGGCTTTCACACACCCAAATCTCTCAGAACTGAGTATGTGGAGAGAAGTTCGTTCATCTAGCACAAACGGAACGGTTTGCAGGAGAAACTTTTACTTTGGTATCTCAGTCTTTTTCCTAGTGCCGGTTTGAAGTTCCTGCAGTTTTCAATGTAAAACTAATTTGGAGCTACTACATCCCCATGTATATGTATGGAGTGTTGTTTTAATCTTAAAGGTAACTTAGTTTTCCCAACAAGCAGGGTGAAGGACGGCTTTCAAACCCACTTATCTCTCAGAACTGAGCATGTGGAGAGAAGTTCGTTCATCTAGCAAAACTGGAACGGGTTGCAGGAGAAACTTTACTCTGGTTTCTCAGTCTGTTTCCTAGTGCTGGTTTGAAGTTCCTGAATTATTCACTATAAAACCGTCTTGGATCTAGTAACTCCCCATATATATATATTGAGTGGATTTTGCAACTGAAAAGAAACTTTGTGTTCTCCACAAGCTGGTTGAAGAACGGCTTTCACACACACTTAAATCTCAGAACAGAGCATGTGGAGATACGTTCGTTCATCTAGCACAAAGGGAACGGGTTGCAGGAGAAACTTTTTTTCTGGTTTCTCAGTCTGTTTCTTAGTGCCGGTTTGAGTTCCTGCAGTTTACACTGTAAAACCGAGTTGGAGCTAGTTCTTCCCCATACATAAGTAGGGAATGGAGTTTGCAACTAAAAGAAACTTTGTGTTCCCAACAAGGAAGTTGAAGGGCGGCTTTCACACACACTTATCTCTCAGAACTGATCATGTGGAGATACGTTCGTTCATCTAGCCGAAAAGGAACGGGTTGCAGGGGAAACTTTTACTCTGGTTTCTCAGTCTGTTTCCTAGTGCCGGTTTGAAGTTCCTGCAGTTTTCACTGTTAAACGGAGTTGGATCTATTACCACCCCATATATATATATGGAGTGGAGTTTTCATCTAAAATTTAAATTAGTTTTCCCAACAAGGAAGTTGAAGGACGGCTTTCAAACACACTTATCTCTCAGAATTGAGAATGTGGAGAGACGTTCGTTCATCTAGCACAAAGGGAACAGGTTGCAGGATAAACTGTTACTCTGGTTTCTCAGTCAGTTTCCTAGTGCCGGTTTGAAGTTCCTGCAGTTTTCACTGTAAAACGGATTTGGAGCTATTACCTCCCCATATATATGTATGGATTGGAGTTTGCAAATAAAAAGAAACTTAGTTTTCCCAACAAGCAAGGTCAAGTATGGCTTTCACACACAATTATCTCTCAGACATGAGCATGTGGAGAGACGTTCGTTCAACTACCACATATAGAACGGGTTGCAGGAGAAAATTTCTCTGGTTTATCAGCCTGTTTCCTAGTGCTGGTTGAAGTTCCTGCAGTTTTCACTGTAAAACGGGGTTGCAGCTATTACCTCCCCATATATATGTATGGAGTGGTGTTTAAAAACTAAAAAAAAACTTAGTGTTCCCAACAAGCAAGGTCAAGGACGGCTTTCACACACAATTATCTCTCAGAACTGAGCATGTGGAGAGAAGTTCGTTCATCTAGCACAAAGGGAACGGGTTGCAGGTGAAACTATTACTCTGGATTCTCAGTCTGTTTCCGAGTGCCTGTTTGAAGTTCCTGAATTATTCACTATAAAACCGTGTTGGATCTAGTAACTCCCCATATATATATATTGAGTGGATTTTGCAATTGAAAAGAAACTTTGTGTTCTCAACACGCTGGTTGAAGAACGGCTTTCACACACACTTAAATCTCAGAACAGAGCATGTGGAGAGACGTTCGTTCATCTAGCACAAAGGAAACGGTTTCCAGGAGAAACTTTTACTCTGGTTTTTCAGTCTGTTTCCTAGTGCCGGTTTGAAGTTCCTGCTGTTTTCACTGTAAAACCGAGTTGGACCTAGTACCTCCCCATACATAAGTATGGAGTTGAGTTTGTAACTAAAAGGAAATTTGTGTTCCCAACAAGATAGGTGAAGGACGGCTTTCAAACACAATTATCTCTCAGAACTGAGCATGTGGAGAAACTTTCGTTCATCTAGCACAAGGGGAACAGGTTGCAGGAGCAACTTTTACTCTGGTTTCTCAGTCTGTTTCCTAGTGCCCGTTTGAAGTTCCTGCAGTTTTCACTGAAAAACCGTGTTGGAGCTAGTAACTCCTAATATATATGTATGGATTGGAGTTGGAAACTGAAAAGAAACTTTGTGTTCCCAACAAGCTAGGTGAAGTACTGCTTCACTCACACTTATCTCTCAGAACTGAGCATGTGGAGAGACGTTCGTTCATCTAGCAAAAAGGGAACGGGTTGCAGGAGAAACTTTACTCTGGTTTCTCAGTGTGTTGCCTAGTGCCGGTTTGAAGTTCCTGAATTTTTCACTATAAAACCGTGTTGGATCTAGTAACTCCCCATATATATATATTGAGTGGATTTTGCAACTGAAAAGAAAATTTGTGTTCCCAACAAGCTAGTTGAAGAACGGCTTTCACACACACTTTAATCTCAGAACACAGCATGTGGAGAGAATTTCGTTCATCTAACACAAATGGAACGGTTTCTAGGAGAAACTTTTACTCTGGATTTTCAGTCTGTTTCCTAGTGCCGATTTGAAGTTCCTGCTGTTTTCACTGTAAAACCGAGTTGGAGCTGGTACCTCCCCATATATATGTATGGAGTGGAGTTTGCAACTGAAAAGAAACTTTGTGTTCCCAAAAAGATAAATGAAGGACGGCTTTCACACACACATTATTCTCAGAACTGAGCATGTGGTGAGACGTTCGTACTTCTTGCACAAAATGAACGGGTTGCAAGAGAATCTTTTATCCTGGTTTCTCAGTATGTTTCCTAGTGACGTTTTGAAGTTCCTGCAGTTTTCACTGTAAAATTGATTTGGAGCTTGTACTTCCCCATATATATTTATGGATTGGAGTTTGCAACTGAAAAGAAACTTTGTGTTCCCAACAAGCTAAGTGAAGTACGGCTTTCACACACACTTATCACTCAGAACTGAGTATGTGGAGAGACGTTCGTTCATCTAGCCCAAATGGAACCGATCTCAGGAGAAACTCTTACTCTGGTTTCTCAGTTTTTTACTAGTGCCGGTTTTAAGTTCCTGCAGTTTTCACTGCATAACTGAGTCGGACCTTGTACCTCCCCATATATATTTATTGAGTGGAGTTTGCAACTGAAAAGAAACTTTGTTTTCCCAAAAAGATAGTTGAAGGACGGCTTTCACACACACTTATCTCTCAGAATTGAACATGTGGAGAGAAATTCGTTCATCTAGCACAAAGGGAATGGGATACAGGAGAAACTTTTACTCTGGTTTCTCAGTCTGTTTCCTAGTGCCGGTTTGAAGTTCCTGCAGTTTTCAATGTAATACCGAGTTGGACCTAGTACCTCCCCATATATATGTATGGAGTGGGGTTTGCAACTGAAAAGTATCTTTGTGTTCTCAACAAGCGAGGTGAAGGACGGCTTTCACACACAGTTATGTCTCAGAACTGAGCATGTGGAGAGACTTTCATTCATCTAGCACAAACGGAACGGGTTGCAGGAGAAACTATTACTCTGGATTATCCGTCATTTTCCTAGTGCCAGTTTGAAGTTCCTGCAGTTTTCACTGTAAAACTGAGTTGGAGCTAGTACCTCCCTATATATATGTATGCAGTGGGGTTTGTAACAGAAAAGAAACTTTGTGTTCCCAACAAGACAGTTGGAGGACGGCTTTCACTCACACTTATCTCTCAGAACTGAGCATGTGGAGAGACGTTCGTTCATCTAGCACAAAGGGAAATGGATACAGGAGAAACTTTTACTCTGATTTTTCAGTCTGTTTACTAGTACCGGTATGAAGTTCCTGCTGTTTTCACTGTAAAACCGATTTGGACCTAGTACCTCCCCATACATAAGTATGGAGTGGAGTTTGTAACTAAAAGGAAATTTGTGTTCCCAACAAGATAGGTGAAGGACGGCTTTCACACACCCATATCTCTCAGAACTGTGCATGTGGAGAGAAGTTCGTTCATCTAGCACAAAGGGAACGGTTTGCAGGAGAAACTTTTATTTTGGTATCTCAGTTTGTTTCTTAGTGCTGGTTTGAGGTTCCTGCAGTTTTCACTGTAAAACCGAGTTCGAGCTAGTACCACTCCATATAAATTTTTGAGTGGTGTTTGCACCTGAAAAGAAACTTTGTATTCCAAACAAGCTTGGTGAATGACGGCTTTCACACACACTTATCTCTCAGAACTGAGCATGTGGAGAGACGTTAGTTCATTTAGCACAAAGGGAACGGTTTGCAGGCGAAACATTTACTCTGGTTTCTCAGTCTTATTCCTAGTGCCCGTTTGAAGTTCCTGCAGTTTCACTGAAAAACCGTGTTGGAGCTAATAATTCCTAATATATATGTATGGATTGGAGTTGGAAACTTAAAAGAAACTTTGTGTTCCCAACAAGCTAGGTGAAGTACTGATTCACTCACACTTATCTCTCAGAACTGAGCATGTGGAGAGAAGTTCGTTCATCTAGCAAAAAGGGAACGGGTTGCAGGAGAAACTTTACTCTGGTTTCTCAGTCTGTTTCCTAGTGCCGGTTTGAAGTTCCTGAATATTTCACTGTAAAACCGTGTTGGAGCTAGTAACTCCCCATATATATATATTGAGTGGATTTTGCAACTGAAAAGAAACTTTGTGTTCCCAAAAAGCTAGTTGAAGAACGGCTTTCACACACACTTAAATCTCAGAACATAGCATGTGGAGAGACGATCGTTCATCTAGCACAAATGGAACGGGATGCAGGAGAATCTTTTACTCTGGTTTCTCAGTCTGTTTCCTAGTGCCGGTTTGAAGTTCCTGCAGTTTTCACTGTACAACCGAGTTGGACCTAGTACCTCCCCATACATAAGTATGGAGTGGAGTTTGCAACTAAAATGTAATTTGTGTTCCCAACAATCTAGGTGAAGGACGGCTTTCACACACCCAAATCTCTCAGAACTGAGTATGTGGAGAGAAGTTCGTTCATCTAGCACAAACGGAACGGTTTGCAGGAGAAACTTTTACTTTGGTATCTCAGTCTTTTTCCTAGTGCCGGTTTGAAGTTCCTGCAGTTTTCAATGTAAAACTAATTTGGAGCTACTACATCCCCATGTATATGTATGGAGTGTTGTTTTAATCTTAAAGGTAACTTAGTTTTCCCAACAAGCAGGGTGAAGGACGGCTTTCAAACCCACTTATCTCTCAGAACTGAGAATGTGGAGAGACGTTCGTTCATCTAGCAAAAAGGGAACGGGTTGCAGGAGAAACTTTACTCTGGTTTCTCAGTCTGTTTCCTAGTGCTGGTTTGAAGTTCCTGAATTTTTCACTATAAAACGGTGTTGGAGCTAGTAACTCCTAGTATATATATATATGGATTGGAATTGGCAATTGAAAAGAAACTTTGTGTTCCCAAGAAGCTAGGTGAAGTACTGCTTCACTCACACTTATCTCTCAGAACTGAGCATGTGGAAAGACGTTCGTTCATCTAGCACAAAGGGAACGGGTTGCAGGAGAAACTTTACTCTGGTTTCTCAGTCTGTTTCCTAGTGCTGGTTTGAAGTTCCTGAATTTTTCACTATAAAACCGTGTTGGAGCTAGTAACTCCCCATATATATATATTGAGTGGATTTTGCAACTGAAAAGAAACTTTGTGTTCCCAAAAGCTAGTTGAAGAACGGCTTTCACACACACTTAAATCTCAGAACAGAGCATGTGGAGAGACGTTCGTTCATCTAACACAAAGGGAACGGTTTCCAGGAGAAACTGTTACTCTGGATTTTCAGTCTGTTTCCTAGTGCCGATTTGAAGTTCCTGCTGTTTTCACTGTAAAACCGAGTTGAAGCTGGTACCTCCCCATATATATGTATGGAGTGGAGTTTGCAAGTGAAAAGAAACTTTGTGTTTCCAACAAGATAGTTGAAGGACGGCTTTCACACACACATTTCTCTCAGAACTGACCATGTGGTGAGACGTTCGTTCTTCTTGCACAAAATGAACGGGTTGCAAGAGAATCTTTTACTCTGGTTTCTCAGTATGTTTCCTAGTGCCGTTTTGAAGTTCCTGCAGTTTTCACTGTAAAATTGATTTGGAGCTTGTACTTCCCCATATATATTTATAGAGTGGAGTTTGCAACTGAAAAGAAACTTTGTGTTCCCAACAAGCTAAGTGAAGTACGGCTTTCACACACACTTATCACTCAGAACTGAGTATGTGGAGAGACGTTCGTTCATCTAGCCCAAATGGAACCGATCTCAGGAGAAACTCTTTCTCTGGTTTCTCAGTTTTTTACTAGTGCCGGTTTGAAGTTCCTGCAGTTTTCACTGCAAAATTGAGTCGGACCATGTACCTCCCCATATATATTTATTGAGTGGAGTTTGCAACTGAAAAGAAACTTTGTGTTCCCAAATTGCAAGGTGAAGGACGGCTTTGACACAGACTTATCTCTCAGAATTTAGCATGTGGAGATACGTTCGTTCATCTAGCCGAAAAGGAACGGGTTGCAGGGGAAACTTTTACTCTGGTTTCTCAGTCTGTTTCCTAGTGCCGGTTTGAAGTTCCTGCAGTTTTCACTGTTAAACGGAGTTGGATCTATTACCACCCCATATATATGTATGGATTGGAGTTTTCATCTAAAATTTAAATTAGTTTTCCCAACAGGCAAGTTGAAGGATGGCTTTAAAACACACTTACCTCTCAGAATTGAGAATGTGGAGAGACGTCCGTTCATCTAGCACAAATGGAACGGGTAGCATAATAAACTTTTACTCTGGTTTCTCAGTCTGTTTCCTAGTGCCGGTTTGAAGTTCCTGCAGTTTTCACTGTAAAACGGATTTGGAGCTATAACCTCCCCATATATATGTATGGAGTGGAGTTTGCAAATAAAAAGAAACTTAGTGTTTGCAACAAGCAAGGTCAAGTATGGCTTTCACACACAATTATCTCTCAGGCCTGAGCATGTGGAGAGACGTTCGTTCATCTACCGCATAGAGAACGGGTTGCAGGAGAAAATTTCTCTGGTTTATCAGTCTGTTTCCTAGTGCTGGTTGATGTTCCTGCAGTTTTCACTGTAAAACGGTGTTGCAGCAATTACCTCCCCATATATATGTATGGAGTGGTGTTTACAACTAAAAATAACTTAGTGTTCCCAAGAAGCAAGGTCAAGGACGGCTTTCACACACAATTATCTCTCAGAACTGAGCATGTGGAGAGACGTTCGTTCATCTAGCACAAAGGGAACGGTTTGCAGGCGAAACTTTTACTCTGGTTTCTCAGTCTTTTTCCTAGTGCCGGTTTGAAGTTCCTGCAGTTTTCACTGTAAAACTAATTTGGAGCTACTACATCCCCATGTATATGTATGGAGTGTTGTTTTAATCTTAAAGGTATCTTAGTTTTCCCAACAAGCAAGGTGAAGGACGGCTTTCAAACACAATTATCTCTCAGAACTGAGCATGTGGAGAAACTTTCGTTCATCTAGCACAAGGGGAACAGGTTGCAGGAGCAACTTTTACTCTGGTTTCTCAGTCTGTTTCCTAGTGCCCGTTTGAAGTTCCTGCAGTTTTCACTGAAAAACCGTGTTGGAGCTAGTAACTCCTAATATATATGTATGGATTGGAGTTGGAAACTGAAAAGAAACTTTGTGTTCCCAACAAGCTAGGTGAAGTACTGCTTCACTCACACTTATCTCTCAGAACTGAGCATGTGGAGAGACGTTCGTTCATCTAGCAAAAAGGGAACGGGTTGCAGGAGAAACTTTACTCTGGTTTCTCAGTGTGTTGCCTAGTGCCGGTTTGAAGTTCCTGAATTTTTCACTATAAAACCGTGTTGGATCTAGTAACTCCCCATATATATATATTGAGTGGATTTTGCAACTGAAAAGAAACTTTGTGTTCCCAACAAGCTAGTTGAAGAACGGCTTTCACACACACTTTAATCTCAGAACACAGCATGTGGAGAGAATTTCGTTCATCTAACACAAATGGAACGGTTTCTAGGAGAAACTTTTACTCTGGATTTTCAGTCTGTTTCCTAGTGCCGATTTGAAGTTCCTGCTGTTTTCACTGTAAAACCGAGTTGGAGCTGGTTCCTCCCCATATATATGTATGGAGTGGAGTTTGCAACTGAAAAGAAACTTTGTGTTCCCAAAAAGATAAATGAAGGACGGCTTTCACACACACATTATTCTCAGAACTGAGCATGTGGTGAGACGTTCGTACTTCTTGCACAAAATGAACGGGTTGCAAGAGAATCTTTTATCCTGGTTTCTCAGTATGTTTCCTAGTGACGTTTTGAAGTTCCTGCAGTTTTCACTGTAAAATTGATTTGGAGCTTGTACTTCCCCATATATATTTATGGATTGGAGTTTGCAACTGAAAAGAAACTTTGTGTTCCCAACAAGCTAAGTGAAGTACGGCTTTCACACACACTTATCACTCAGAACTGAGTATGTGGAGAGACGTTCGTTCATCTAGCCCAAATGGAACCGATCTCAGGAGAAACTCTTACTCTGGTTTCTCAGTTTTTTACTAGTGCCGGTTTTAAGTTCCTGCAGTTTTCACTGCATAACTGAGTCGGACCTTGTACCTCCCCATATATATTTATTGAGTGGAGTTTGCAACTGAAAAGAAACTTTGTTTTCCCAAAAAGATAGTTGAAGGACGGCTTTCACACACACTTATCTCTCAGAATTGAGCATGTGGAGAGAAATTCGTTCATCTAGCACAAAGGGAATGGGATACAGGAGAAACTTTTACTCTGGTTTCTCAGTCTGTTTCCTAGTGCCGGTTTGAAGTTCCTGCAGTTTTCACTGTAATACCGAGTTGGACCTAGTACCTCCCCATATATATGTATGGAGTGGGGTTTGCAACTGAAAAGTATCTTTGTGTTCTCAACAAGCGAGGTGAAGGACGGCTTTCACACACAGTTATGTCTCAGAACTGAGCATGTGGAGAGACTTTCATTCATCTAGCACAAACGGAACGGGTTGCAGGAGAAACTATTACTCTGGATTATCCGTCATTTTCCTAGTGCCAGTTTGAAGTTCCTGCAGTTTTCACTGTAAAACTGAGTTGGAGCTAGTACCTCCCTATATATATGTATGCAGTGGGGTTTGTAACAGAAAAGAAACTTTGTGTTCCCAACAAGACAGTTGGAGGACGGCTTTCACTCACACTTATCTCTCAGAACTGAGCATGTGGAGAGACGTTCGTTCATCTAGCACAAAGGGAAATGGATACAGGAGAAACGTTTACTCTGGTTTTTCAGTCTGTTTACTAGTACCGGTATGAAGTTCCTGCTGTTTTCACTGTAAAACCGATTTGGACCTAGTACCTCCCCATACATAAGTATGGAGTGGAGTTTGTAACTAAAAGGAAATTTGTGTTCCCAACAAGATAGGTGAAGGACGGCTTTCACACACCCATATCTCTCAGAACTGTGCATGTGGAGAGAAGTTCGTTCATCTAGCACAAAGGGAACGGTTTGCAGGAGAAACTTTTATTTTGGTATCTCAGTTTGTTTCTTAGTGCTGGTTTGAGGTTCCTGCAGTTTTCACTGTAAAACCGAGTTCGAGCTAGTACCACTCCATATAAATTTTTGAGTGGTGTTTGCACCTGAAAAGAAACTTTGTATTCCAAACAAGCTTGGTGAATGACGGCTTTCACACACACTTATCTCTCAGAACTGAGCATGTGGAGAGACGTTAGTTCATTTAGCACAAAGGGAACGGTTTGCAGGCGAAACATTTACTCTGGTTTCTCAGTCTTATTCCTAGTGCCCGTTTGAAGTTCCTGCAGTTTCACTGAAAAACCGTGTTGGAGCTAATAATTCCTAATATATATGTATGGATTGGAGTTGGAAACTTAAAAGAAACTTTGTGTTCCCAACAAGCTAGGTGAAGTACTGATTCACTCACACTTATCTCTCAGAACTGAGCATGTGGAGAGAAGTTCGTTCATCTAGCAAAAAGGGAACGGGTTGCAGGAGAAACTTTACTCTGGTTTCTCAGTCTGTTTCCTAGTGCCGGTTTGAAGTTCCTGAATATTTCACTATAAAACCGTGTTGGAGCTAGTAACTCCCCATATATATATATTGAGTGGATTTTGCAACTGAAAAGAAACTTTGTGTTCCCAAAAAGCTAGTTGAAGAACGGCTTTCACACACACTTAAATCTCAGAACAGAGCATGTGGAGAGACGATCGTTCATCTAGCACAAATGGAACGGGATGCAGGAGAATCTGTTACTCTGGTTTCTCAGTCTGTTTCCTAGTGCCGGTTTGAAGTTCCTGCAGTTTTCACTGTACAACCGAGTTGGACCTAGTACCTCCCCATACATAAGTATGGAGTGGAGTTTGCAACTAAAATGTAATTTGTGTTCCCAACAATCTAGGTGAAGGACGGCTTTCACACACCCAAATCTCTCAGAACTGAGTATGTGGAGAGAAGTTCGTTCATCTAGCACAAACGGAACGGTTTGCAGGAGAAACTTTTACTTTGGTATCTCAGTCTTTTTCCTAGTGCCGGTTTGAAGTTCCTGCAGTTTTCAATGTAAAACTAATTTGGAGCTACTACATCCCCATGTATATGTATGGAGTGTTGTTTTAATCTTAAAGGTAACTTAGTTTTCCCAACAAGAAAGGTGAAGGACGGCTTTCAAACCCACTTATCTCTCAGAACTGAGAATGTGGAGAGACGTTCGTTCATCTAGCAAAAAGGGAACGGGTTGCAGGAGAAACTTTACTCTGGTTTCTCAGTCTGTTTCCTAGTGCTGGTTTGAAGTTCCTGAATTTTTCACTATAAAACGGTGTTGGAGCTAGTAACTCCTAGTATATATATATGGATTGGAATTGGCAACTGAAAAGAAACTTTGTGTTCCCAAGAAGCTAGGTGAAGTACTGCTTCACTCACACTTATCTCTCAGAACTGAGCATGTGGAGAGACGTTCGTTCATCTAGCACAAAGGGAACGGGTTGCAGGAGAAACTTTACTCTGGTTTCTCAGTCTGTTTCCTAGTGCTGGTTTGAAGTTCCTGAATTTTTCACTATAAAACCGTGTTGGAGCTAGTAACTCCCCATATATATATATTGAGTGGATTTTGCAACTGAAAAGAAACTTTGTGTTCCCAAAAGCTAGTTGAAGAACGGCTTTCACACACACTTAAATCTCAGAACAGAGCATGTGGAGAGACGTTCGTTCATCTAACACAAAGGGAACGGTTTCCAGGAGAAACTGTTACTCTGGATTTTCAGTCTGTTTCCTAGTGCCGATTTGAAGTTCCTGCTGTTTTCACTGTAAAACCGAGTTGAAGCTGGTACCTCCCCATATATATGTATGGAGTGGAGTTTGCAAGTGAAAAGAAACTTTGTGTTTCCAACAAGATAGTTGAAGGACGGCTTTCACACACACATTTCTCTCAGAACTGACCATGTGGTGAGACGTTCGTTCTTCTTGCACAAAATGAACGGGTTGCAAGAGAATCTTTTACTCTGGTTTCTCAGTATGTTTCCTAGTGCCGTTTTGAAGTTCCTGCAGTTTTCACTGTAAAATTGATTTGGAGCTTGTACTTCCCCATATATATTTATAGAGTGGAGTTTGCAACTGAAAAGAAACTTTGTGTTCCCAACAAGCTAAGTGAAGTACGGCTTTCACACACACTTATCACTCAGAACTGAGTATGTGGAGAGACGTTCGTTCATCTAGCCCAAATGGAACCGATCTCAGGAGAAACTCTTTCTCTGGTTTCTCAGTTTTTTACTAGTGCCGGTTTGAAGTTCCTGCAGTTTTCACTGCAAAATTGAGTCGGACCATGTACCTCCCAATATATATTTATTGAGTGGAGTTTGCAACTGAAAAGAAACTTTGTGTTCCCAAATTGCAAGGTGAAGGACGGCTTTGACACAGACTTATCTCTCAGAATTTAGCATGTGGAGATACGTTCGTTCATCTAGCCGAAAAGGAACGGGTTGCAGGGGAAACTTTTACTCTGGTTTCTCAGTCTGTTTCCTAGTGCCGGTTTGAAGTTCCTGCAGTTTTCACTGTTAAACGGAGTTGGATCTATTACCACCCCATATATATGTATGGATTGGAGTTTTCATCTAAAATTTAAATTAGTTTTCCCAACAGGCAAGTTGAAGGATGGCTTTAAAACACACTTACCTCTCAGAATTGAGAATGTGGAGAGACGTCCGTTCATCTAGCACAAATGGAACGGGTAGCATAATAAACTTTTACTCTGGTTTCTCAGTCTGTTTCCTAGTGCCGGTTTGAAGTTCCTGCAGTTTTCACTGTAAAACGGATTTGGAGCTATAACCTCCCCATATATATGTATGGAGTGGAGTTTGCAAATAAAAAGAAACTTAGTGTTTGCAACAAGCAAGGTCAAGTATGGCTTTCACACACAATTATCTCTCAGGCCTGAGCATGTGGAGAGACGTTCGTTCATCTACCGCATAGAGAACGGGTTGCAGGAGAAAATTTCTCTGGTTTATCAGTCTGTTTCCTAGTGCTGGTTGATGTTCCTGCAGTTTTCACTGTAAAACGGTGTTGCAGCAATTACCTCCCCATATATATGTATGGAGTGGTGTTTACAACTAAAAATAACTTAGTGTTCCCAAGAAGCAAGGTCAAGGACGGCTTTCACACACAATTATCTCTCAGAACTGAGCATGTGGAGAGACGTTCGTTCATCTAGCACAAAGGGAACGGTTTGCAGGCGAAACTTTTACTCTGGTTTCTCAGTCTTTTTCCTAGTGCCGGTTTGAAGTTCCTGCAGTTTTCACTGTAAAACTAATTTGGAGCTACTACATCCCCATGTATATGTATGGAGTGTTGTTTTAATCTTAAAGGTATCTTAGTTTTCCCAACAAGCAAGGTGAAGGACGGCTTTCAAACACAATTATCTCTCAGAACTGAGCATGTGGAGAAACTTTCGTTCATCTAGCACAAGGGGAACAGGTTGCAGGAGCAACTTTTACTCTGGTTTCTCAGTCTGTTTCCTAGTGCCCGTTTGAAGTTCCTGCAGTTTTCACTGAAAAACCGTGTTGGAGCTAGTAACTCCTAATATATATGTATGGATTGGAGTTGGAAACTTAAAAGAAACTTTGTGTTCCCAACAAGCTAGGTGAAGTACTGCTTCACTCACACTTATCTCTCAGAACTGAGCATGTGGAGAGAAGTTCGTTCATCTAGCAAAAAGGGAACGGGTTGCAGGAGAAACTTTACTCTGGTTTCTCAGTGTGTTGCCTAGTGCCGGTTTGAAGTTCCTGAATTTTTCACTATAAAACCGTGTTGGATCTAGTAACTCCCCATATATATATATTGAGTGGATTTTGCAACTGAAAAGAAACTTTGTGTTCCCAACAAGCTAGTTGAAGAACGGCTTTCACACACACTTTAATCTCAGAACACAGCATGTGGAGAGAATTTCGTTCATCTAACACAAATGGAACGGTTTCTAGGAGAAACTTTTACTCTGGATTTTCAGTCTGTTTCCTAGTGCCGATTTGAAGTTCCTGCTGTTTTCACTGTAAAACCGAGTTGGAGCTGGTACCTCCCCATATATATGTATGGAGTGGAGTTTGCAACTGAAAAGAAACTTTGTGTTCCCAAAAAGATAAATGAAGGACGGCTTTCACACACACATTATTCTCAGAACTGAGCATGTGGTGAGACGTTCGTACTTCTTGCACAAAATGAACGGGTTGCAAGAGAATCTTTTATCCTGGTTTCTCAGTATGTTTCCTAGTGACGTTTTGAAGTTCCTGCAGTTTTCACTGTAAAATTGATTTGGAGCTTGTACTTCCCCATATATATTTATGGATTGGAGTTTGCAACTGAAAAGAAACTTTGTGTTCCCAACAAGCTAAGTGAAGTACGGCTTTCACACACACTTATCACTCAGAACTGAGTATGTGGAGAGACGTTCGTTCATCTAGCCCAAATGGAACCGATCTCAGGAGAAACTCTTACTCTGGTTTCTCAGTTTTTTACTAGTGCCGGTTTTAAGTTCCTGCAGTTTTCACTGCATAACTGAGTCGGACCTTGTACCTCCCCATATATATATTTATTGAGTGGAGTTTGCAACTGAAAAGAAACTTTGTTTTCCCAAAAAGATAGTTGAAGGACGGCTTTCACACACACTTATCTCTCAGAATTGAGCATGTGGAGAGAAATTCGTTCATCTAGCACAAAGGGAATGGGATACAGGAGAAACTTTTACTCTGGTTTCTCAGTCTGTTTCCTAGTGCCGGTTTGAAGTTCCTGCAGTTTTCACTGTAATACCGAGTTGGACCTAGTACCTCCCCATATATATGTATGGAGTGGGGTTTGCAACTGAAAAGTATCTTTGTGTTCTCAACAAGCGAGGTGAAGGACGGCTTTCACACACAGTTATGTCTCAGAACTGAGCATGTGGAGAGACTTTCATTCATCTAGCACAAACGGAACGGGTTGCAGGAGAAACTATTACTCTGGATTATCCGTCATTTTCCTAGTGCCAGTTTGAAGTTCCTGCAGTTTTCACTGTAAAACTGAGTTGGAGCTAGTACCTCCCTATATATATGTATGCAGTGGGGTTTGTAACAGAAAAGAAACTTTGTGTTCCCAACAAGACAGTTGGAGGACGGCTTTCACTCACACTTATCTCTCAGAACTGAGCATGTGGAGAGACGTTCGTTCATCTAGCACAAAGGGAAATGGATACAGGAGAAACTTTTACTCTGGTTTTTCAGTCTGTTTACTAGTACCGGTATGAAGTTCCTGCTGTTTTCACTGTAAAACCGATTTGGACCTAGTACCTCCCCATACATAAGTATGGAGTGGAGTTTGTAACTAAAAGGAAATTTGTGTTCCCAACAAGATAGGTGAAGGACGGCTTTCACACACCCATATCTCTCAGAACTGTGCATGTGGAGAGAAGTTCGTTCATCTAGCACAAAGGGAACGGTTTGCAGGAGAAACTTTTATTTTGGTATCTCAGTTTGTTTCTTAGTGCTGGTTTGAGGTTCCTGCAGTTTTCACTGTAAAACCGAGTTCGAGCTAGTACCACTCCATATAAATTTTTGAGTGGTGTTTGCACCTGAAAAGAAACTTTGTATTCCAAACAAGCTTGGTGAATGACGGCTTTCACACACACTTATCTCTCAGAACTGAGCATGTGGAGAGACGTTAGTTCATTTAGCACAAAGGGAACGGTTTGCAGGCGAAACATTTACTCTGGTTTCTCAGTCTTATTCCTAGTGCCCGTTTGAAGTTCCTGCAGTTTCACTGAAAAACCGTGTTGGAGCTAATAATTCCTAATATATATGTATGGATTGGAGTTGGAAACTTAAAAGAAACTTTGTGTTCCCAACAAGCTAGGTGAAGTACTGATTCACTCACACTTATCTCTCAGAACTGAGCATGTGGAGAGAAGTTCGTTCATCTAGCAAAAAGGGAACGGGTTGCAGGAGAAACTTTACTCTGGTTTCTCAGTCTGTTTCCTAGTGCCGGTTTGAAGTTCCTGAATATTTCACTATAAAACCGTGTTGGAGCTAGTAACTCCCCATATATATATATTGAGTGGATTTTGCAACTGAAAAGAAACTTTGTGTTCCCAAAAAGCTAGTTGAAGAACGGCTTTCACACACACTTAAATCTCAGAACAGAGCATGTGGAGAGACGATCGTTCATCTAGCACAAATGGAACGGGATGCAGGAGAAACTTTTACTCTGGTTTCTCAGTCTGTTTCCTAGTGCTGGTTTGAAGTTCCTGCAGTTTTCACTGTACAACCGAGTTGGACCTAGTACCTCCCCATACATAAGTATGGAGTGGAGTTTGCAACTAAAATGTAATTTGTGTTCCCAACAATCTAGGTGAAGGACGGCTTTCACACACCCAAATCTCTCAGAACTGAGTATGTGGAGAGAAGTTCGTTCATCTAGCACAAACGGAACGGTTTGCAGGAGAAACTTTTACTTTGGTATCTCAGTCTTTTTCCTAGTGCCGGTTTGAAGTTCCTGCAGTTTTCAATGTAAAACTAATTTGGAGCTACTACATCCCCATGTATATGTATGGAGTGTTGTTTTAATCTTAAAGGTAACTTAGTTTTCCCAACAAGAAAGGTGAAGGACGGCTTTCAAACCCACTTATCTCTCAGAACTGAGAATGTGGAGAGACGTTCGTTCATCTAGCAAAAAGGGAACGGGTTGCAGGAGAAACTTTACTCTGGTTTCTCAGTCTGTTTCCTAGTGCTGGTTTGAAGTTCCTGAATTTTTCACTATAAAACGGTGTTGGAGCTAGTAACTCCTAGTATATATATATGGATTGGAATTGGCAACTGAAAAGAAACTTTGTGTTCCCAAGAAGCTAGGTGAAGTACTGCTTCACTCACACTTATCTCTCAGAACTGAGCATGTGGAGAGACGTTCGTTCATCTAGCAAAAAGGGAACGGGTTGCAGGAGAAACTTTACTCTGGTTTCTCAGTCTGTTTCCTAGTGCTGGTTTGAAGTTCCTGAATTTTTCACTATAAAACCGTGTTGGAGCTAGTAACTCCCCATATATATATATTGAGTGGATTTTGCAACTGAAAAGAAACTTTGTGTTCCCAAAAGCTAGTTGAAGAACGGCTTTCACACACACTTAAATCTCAGAACAGAGCATGTGGAGAGACGTTCGTTCATCTAACACAAAGGGAACGGTTTCCAGGAGAAACTGTTACTCTGGATTTTCAGTCTGTTTCCTAGTGCCGATTTGAAGTTCCTGCTGTTTTCACTGTAAAACCGAGTTGAAGCTGGTACCTCCCCATATATATGTATGGAGTGGAGTTTGCAAGTGAAAAGAAACTTTGTGTTTCCAACAAGATAGTTGAAGGACGGCTTTCACACACACATTTCTCTCAGAACTGACCATGTGGTGAGACGTTCGTTCTTCTTGCACAAAATGAACGGGTTGCAAGAGAATCTTTTACTCTGGTTTCTCAGTATGTTTCCTAGTGCCGTTTTGAAGTTCCTGCAGTTTTCACTGTAAAATTGATTTGGAGCTTGTACTTCCCCATATATATTTATAGAGTGGAGTTTGCAACTGAAAAGAAACTTTGTGTTCCCAACAAGCTAAGTGAAGTACGGCTTTCACACACACTTATCACTCAGAACTGAGTATGTGGAGAGACGTTCGTTCATCTAGCCCAAATGGAACCGATCTCAGGAGAAACTCTTTCTCTGGTTTCTCAGTTTTTTACTAGTGCCGGTTTGAAGTTCCTGCAGTTTTCACTGCAAAATTGAGTCGGACCATGTACCTCCCAATATATATTTATTGAGTGGAGTTTGCAACTGAAAAGAAACTTTGTGTTCCCAAATTGCAAGGTGAAGGACGGCTTTGACACAGACTTATCTCTCAGAATTTAGCATGTGGAGATACGTTCGTTCATCTAGCCGAAAAGGAACGGGTTGCAGGGGAAACTTTTACTCTGGTTTCTCAGTCTGTTTCCTAGTGCCGGTTTGAAGTTCCTGCAGTTTTCACTGTTAAACGGAGTTGGATCTATTACCACCCCATATATATGTATGGATTGGAGTTTTCATCTAAAATTTAAATTAGTTTTCCCAACAGGCAAGTTGAAGGATGGCTTTAAAACACACTTACCTCTCAGAATTGAGAATGTGGAGAGACGTCCGTTCATCTAGCACAAATGGAACGGGTAGCATAATAAACTTTTACTCTGGTTTCTCAGTCTGTTTCCTAGTGCCGGTTTGAAGTTCCTGCAGTTTTCACTGTAAAACGGATTTGGAGCTATAACCTCCCCATATATATGTATGGAGTGGAGTTTGCAAATAAAAAGAAACTTAGTGTTTGCAACAAGCAAGGTCAAGTATGGCTTTCACACACAATTATCTCTCAGGCCTGAGCATGTGGAGAGACGTTCGTTCATCTACCGCATAGAGAACGGGTTGCAGGAGAAAATTTCTCTGGTTTATCAGTCTGTTTCCTAGTGCTGGTTGATGTTCCTGCAGTTTTCACTGTAAAACGGTGTTGCAGCAATTACCTCCCCATATATATGTATGGAGTGGTGTTTACAACTAAAAATAACTTAGTGTTCCCAAGAAGCAAGGTCAAGGACGGCTTTCACACACAATTATCTCTCAGAACTGAGCATGTGGAGAGACGTTCGTTCATCTAGCACAAAGGGAACGGTTTGCAGGCGAAACTTTTACTCTGGTTTCTCAGTCTTTTTCCTAGTGCCGGTTTGAAGTTCCTGCAGTTTTCACTGTAAAACTAATTTGGAGCTACTACATCCCCATGTATATGTATGGAGTGTTGTTTTAATCTTAAAGGTATCTTAGTTTTCCCAACAAGCAAGGTGAAGGACGGCTTTCAAACACAATTATCTCTCAGAACTGAGCATGTGGAGAAACTTTCGTTCATCTAGCACAAGGGGAACAGGTTGCAGGAGCAACTTTTACTCTGGTTTCTCAGTCTGTTTCCTAGTGCCCGTTTGAAGTTCCTGCAGTTTTCACTGAAAAACCGTGTTGGAGCTAGTAACTCCTAATATATATGTATGGATTGGAGTTGGAAACTTAAAAGAAACTTTGTGTTCCCAACAAGCTAGGTGAAGTACTGATTCACTCACACTTATCTCTCAGAACTGAGCATGTGGAGAGAAGTTCGTTCATCTAGCAAAAAGGGAACGGGTTGCAGGAGAAACTTTACTCTGGTTTCTCAGTCTGTTTCCTAGTGCCGGTTTGAAGTTCCTGAATATTTCACTATAAAACCGTGTTGGAGCTAGTAACTCCCCATATATATATATTGAGTGGATTTTGCAACTGAAAAGAAACTTTGTGTTCCCAACAAGCTAGTTGAAGAACGGCTTTCACACACACTTAAATCTCAGAACAGAGCATGTGGAGAGACGATCGTTCATCTAGCACAAATGGAACGGGATGCAGGAGAATCTTTTACTCTGGTTTCTCAGTCTGTTTCCTAGTGCCGGTTTGAAGTTCCTGCAGTTTTCACTGTAAAATTGATTTGGAGCTTGTACCTCCCCATATATATTTATGGAGTGGAGTTTGCAACTGAAAAGAAACTTTGTGTTCCCAACAATCTAGGTGAAGGTCGGCTTTCACACACCCAAATCTCTCAGAACTGAGTATGTGGAGAGAAGTTCGTTCATCTAGCACAAACGGAACGGTTTGCAGGAGAAACTTTTACTTTGGTATCTCAGTCTTTTTCCTAGTGCCGGTTTGAAGTTCCTGCAGTTTTCAATGTAAAACTAATTTGGAGCTACTACATCCCCATGTATATGTATGGAGTGTTGTTTTAATCTTAAAGGTAACTTAGTTTTCCCAACAAGCAAGGTGAAGGACGGCTTTCAAACCCACTTATCTCTCAGAACTGAGAATGTGGAGAGACGTTCGTTCATCTAGCAAAAAGGGAACGGGTTGCAGGAGAAACTTTACTCTGGTTTCTCAGTCTGTTTCCTAGTGCTGGTTTGAAGTTCCTGAATTTTTCACTATAAAACGGTGTTGGAGCTAGTAACTCCTAGTATATATATATGGATTGGAATTGGCAACTGAAAAGAAACTTTGTGTTCCCAAGAAGCTAGGTGAAGTACTGCTTCACTCACACTTATCTCTCAGAACTGAGCATGTGGAGAGACGTTCGTTCATCTAGCAAAAAGGGAACGGGTTGCAGGAGAAACTTTACTCTGGTTTCTCAGTCTGTTTCCTAGTGCTGGTTTGAAGTTCCTGAATTTTTCACTATAAAACGGTGTTGGAGCTAGTAACTCCTAGTATATATATATGGATTGGAATTGGCAACTGAAAAGAAACTTTGTGTTCCCAAGAAGCTAGGTGAAGTACTGCTTCACTCACACTTATCTCTCAGAACTGAGCATGTGGAGAGACGTTCGTTCATCTAGCAAAATGGGAACGGGTTGCAGGAGAAACTTTACTCTGGTTTCTCAGTCTATTTCCTAGTGCTAGTTTGAAGTTCCTTAATTTTTCACTATAAAACCGTGTTGGAGCTAGTAACTCCCCATATATATATATTGAGTGGATTTTGCAACTGAAAAGAAACTTTGTGTTCCCAAAAGCTAGTTGAAGAACGGCTTTCACACACACTTAAATCTCAGAACAGTGCATGTGGAGAGACGTTCGTTCATCTAACACAAAGGGAACGGTTTCCAGGAGAAACTGTTACTCTGGATTTTCAGTCTGTTTCCTAGTGCCGATTTGAAGTTCCTGCTGTTTTCACTGTAAAACCGAGTTGAAGCTGGTACCTCCCCATATATATGTATGGAGTGGAGTTTGCAAGTGAAAAGAAACTTTGTGTTTCCAACAAGATAGTTGAAGGACGGCTTTCACACACACATTTCTCTCAGAACTGACCATGTGGTGAGACGTTCGTTCTTCTTGCACAAAATGAACGGGTTGCAAGAGAATCTTTTACTCTGGTTTCTCAGTATGTTTCCTAGTGCCGTTTTGAAGTTCCTGCAGTTTTCACTGTAAAATTGATTTGGAGCTTTTACTTCCCCATATATATTTATAGAGTGGAGTTTGCAACTGAAAAGAAACTTTGTGTTCCCAACAAGCTAAGTGAAGTACGGCTTTCACACACACTTATCACTCAGAACTGAGTATGTGGAGAGACGTTCGTTCATCTAGCCCAAATGGAACCGATCTCAGGAGAAACTCTTTCTCTGGTTTCTCAGTTTTTTACTAGTGCCGGTTTGAAGTTCCTGCAGTTTTCACTGCAAAATTGAGTCGGACCATGTACCTCCCCATATATATTTATTGAGTGGAGTTTGCAACTGAAAAGAAACTTTGTGTTCCCAAATTGCAATGTGAAGGACGGCTTTGACACAGACTTATCACTCAGAATTTAGCATGTGGAGATACGTTCGTTCATCTAGCCGAAAAAGAACGGGTTGCAGGGGAAACTTTTACTCTGGTTTCTCAGTCTGTTTCCTAGTGCCGGTTTGAAGTTCCTGCAGTTTTCACTGTTAAACGGAGTTGGATCTATTACCACCCCATATATATGTATGGATTGGAGTTTTCATCTAAAATTTAAATTAGTTTTCCCAACAGGCAAGTTGAAGGATGGCTTTAAAACACACTTACCTCTCAGAATTGAGAATGTGGAGAGACGTCCGTTCATCTAGCACAAATGGAACGGGTAGCATAATAAACTTTTACTCTGGTTTCTCAGTCTGTTTCCTAGTGCCGGTTTGAAGTTCCTGCAGTTTTCACTGTAAAACGGATTTGGAGCTATAACCTCCCCATATATATGTATGGAGTGGAGTTTGCAAATAAAAAGAAACTTAGTGTTTGCAACAAGCAAGGTCAAGTATGGCTTTCACACACAATTATCTCTCAGGCCTGAGCATGTGGAGAGACGTTCGTTCATCTACCGCATAGAGAACGGGTTGCAGGAGAAAATTTCTCTGGTTTATCAGTCTGTTTCCTAGTGCTGGTTGATGTTCCTGCAGTTTTCACTGTAAAACGGTGTTGCAGCAATTACCTCCCCATATATATGTATGGAGTGGTGTTTACAACTAAAAAAACTTAGTGTTCCCAAGAAGCAAGGTCAAGGACGGCTTTCACACACAATTATCTCTCAGAACTGAGCATGTGGAGAGACGTTCGTTCATCTAGCACAAAGGGAACGGTTTGCAGGCGAAACTTTTACTCTGGTTTCTCAGTCTTTTTCCTAGTGCCGGTTTGAAGTTCCTGCAGTTTTCACTGTAAAACTAATTTGGAGCTACTACATCCCCATGTATATGTATGGAGTGTTGTTTTAATCTTAAAGGTATCTTAGTTTTCCCAACAAGCAAGGTGAAGGACGGCTTTCAAACACAATTATCTCTCAGAACTGAGCATGTGGAGAAACTTTCGTTCATCTAGCACAAGGGGAACAGGTTGCAGGAGCAACTTTAACTCTGGTTTCTCAGTCTGTTTCCTAGTGCCCGTTTGAAGTTCCTGCAGTTTTCACTGAAAAACCGTGTTGGAGCTAGTAACTCCTAATATATATGTATGGATTGGAGTTGGAAACTGAAAAGAAACTTTGTGTTCCCAACAAGCTAGGTGAAGTACTGCTTCACTCACACTTATCTCTCAGAACTGAGCATGTGGAGAGACGTTCGTTCATCTAGCAAAAAGGGAACGGGTTGCAGGAGAAACTTTACTCTGGTTTCTCAGTGTGTTGCCTAGTGCCGGTTTGAAGTTCCTGAATTTTTCACTATAAAACCGTGTTGGATCTAGTAACTCCCCATATATATATATTGAGTGGATTTTGCAACTGAAAAGAAACTTTGTGTTCCCAACAAGCTAGTTGAAGAACGGCTTTCACACACACTTTAATCTCAGAACACAGCATGTGGAGAGAATTTCGTTCATCTAACACAAATGGAACGGTTTCTAGGAGAAACTTTTACTCTGGATTTTCAGTCTGTTTCCTAGTGCCGATTTGAAGTTCCTGCTGTTTTCACTGTAAAACCGAGTTGGAGCTGGTACCTCCCCATATATATGTATGGAGTGGAGTTTGCAACTGAAAAGAAACTTTGTGTTCCCAAAAAGATAAATGAAGGACGGCTTTCACACACACATTATTCTCAGAACTGAGCATGTGGTGAGACGTTCGTACTTCTTGCACAAAATGAACGGGTTGCAAGAGAATCTTTTATCCTGGTTTCTCAGTATGTTTCCTAGTGACGTTTTGAAGTTCCTGCAGTTTTCACTGTAAAATTGATTTGGAGCTTGTACCTCCCCATATATATTTATGGAGTGGAGTTTGCAACTGAAAAGAAACTTTGTGTTCCCAACAAGCTAAGTGAAGTACGGCTTTCACACACACTTATCACTCAGAACTGAGTATGTGGAGAGACGTTCGTTCATCTAGCCCAAATGGAACCGATCTCAGGAGAAACTCTTACTCTGGTTTCTCAGTTTTTTACTAGTGCCGGTTTTAAGTTCCTGCAGTTTTCACTGCATAACTGAGTCGGACCTTGTACCTCCCCATATATATTTATTGAGTGGAGTTTGCAACTGAAAAGAAACTTTGTTTTCCCAAAAAGATAGTTGAAGGACGGCTTTCACACACACTTATCTCTCAGAATTGAGCATGTGGAGAGAAATTCGTTCATCTAGCACAAAGGGAATGGGATACAGGAGAAACTTTTACTCTGGTTTCTCAGTCTGTTTCCTAGTGCCGGTTTGAAGTTCCTGCAGTTTTCACTGTAATACCGAGTTGGACCTAGTACCTCCCCATATATATGTATGGAGTGGGGTTTGCAACTGAAAAGTATCTTTGTGTTCTCAACAAGCGAGGTGAAGGACGGCTTTCACACACAGTTATGTCTCAGAACTGAGCATGTGGAGAGACTTTCATTCATCTAGCACAAACGGAACGGGTTGCAGGAGAAACTATTACTCTGGATTATCCGTCATTTTCCTAGTGCCAGTTTGAAGTTCCTGCAGTTTTCACTGTAAAACTGAGTTGGAGCTAGTACCTCCCTATATATATGTATGCAGTGGGGTTTGTAACAGAAAAGAAACTTTGTGTTCCCAACAAGACAGTTGGAGGACGGCTTTCACTCACACTTATCTCTCAGAACTGAGCATGTGGAGAGACGTTCGTTCATCTAGCACAAAGGGAATGGGATACAGGAGAAACTTTTACTCTGGTTTTTCAGTCTGTTTACTAGTACCGGTATGAAGTTCCTGCAGTTTTCAATGTAATACCGAGTTGGACCTAGTACCTCCCCATATATATGTATGGAGTGGAGTTTGCAACTGAATAGAATGTTTGTGTTCTCAACCAGCGAGTTGAAGGACGGCTTTCACACACAGTTATCTCTGAGAACTGAGTATGTGGAGACACGTTCTTTCATTTAGCACAAATGTAACGGGTTGCATGGAAACATTTACTCAGGTTTCTCATGCTTTTTCCTAAAGACGGATTGTTGTTCCTGCAGTTTTCACTGTAAAACCGAGTTGGAGCTAGTACTTCCCCATATATGTATGGAGTGGAGTTTGCAACTGAAAAGAAACTTTGTGTTCCCAACAAGCTAAATGAAGTACGGCTTTCACACACACTTATATCTCAGAACTGAGTGTGTGGAGAGACGTTCGTTCTTCTAGCACAAAGGGAATGGGTTGCAGGAGAAACTTTTACTCTGGTTTCTCAGTCTGTTTCCTAGTGCCGGTTGGAAGTTCCTGCAGTTTTCACTGTAAACCCGAGTTGGAGCTTGTACCTCCCCATATGTATGTATGCAGTGGTGTTTGCAACTGAAAAAATTCTTTGTGTTCCCCACAAGATGGATGAAGTACGGCTTTCACACACCCTTTTCTCTCAGTGCATAGCATGTGGCGAGACGCTCGTTCATATAGCACAAATGGAAAGGGTTGCAGGAGAAACTGTTACTCTGGCTTCTCAGTCTGTTTCCTAGTGCCCGTTTGAAGTTCCTGCAGTTTTCACTGTAAAATCTGATTTGGAACTAGTACCTCCCCATACATAAGTATGGAATGGAGTTTGCAACTAAAAGAAAATTTGTGTTCCCAACAAGGTAGTTGAAGGAAGGCTTTCACACACCCTTTTCTCTCAGTGCATAGCATGTGGTGAGACGCTCGTTCATATAGCACAAAGGGAAAGAGATGCAGGAGAAACTGTTACTCTGTCTTCTCAGTTTGTTTCCTAGTGCCGGTTTGAAGTTCCTGCAGTTTTCACTCTAAAACCGAGTTGGAGATAGTACCTCCCCATATATATATATGGAGTGGAGTATGCAACTGAAAAGAAACTTTGTGTTCCCAACAAGCTAGGTGAAGGACGGCTTTCACACACACTTATCTCTCAGAAGTTAGCATGTGGAGAGACTTTCGTTCATCTAGCACAATGGGAACGGGTTTCAAGAGAAATTTTACTCTGGTTTCTCAGTCTGTATCCTAGTGCCAGTCTGAAGTTCCTGCAGTTTTCACTGTAAAACGGAGTTGGATCTAGCACCCCCCCATATATATGTATGGAGTGGAGTTTTCATCTAAAAAGTAACTTAGGTTTCCCAACAAGCAAGGTGAAGTACGGCTATCAATCACACTTATCTCTCAGAAATTAGCATGTGGTGAGACGTTCGTTCATCTAGCAAAAAGGGAACAGTTTGCAGGAGAAAATTTTACTCTGGTTTCTCAGTCTGTTTCCTAGTGCCTGTTTGAAGTTCCTGCAGTTCTCACTGTAAAACCTGATTTGGAACTAGTACCTCCCCATATATATGTATAGAGTGGAGTTTGCAACTGAAAAGAAACTTTGTGTTCCCAACAAGCTAGGTGAAAACGGCTTTCACACACACTTATCTCTCAGTACTGAGCATGTGGAGATACGTTCGTTCATCTAGCACAAAGGGAACGGGTTGCAGGAGAAACTTTTTTTCTGGTTTCTCAGTCTGTTTCTTAGTGCCGGTTTGAGTTCCTGCAGTTTACACTGTAAAACCGAGTTGGAGCTAGTTCTTCCCCATACATAAGTATGGAATGGAGTTTGCAACTAAAAGAAACTTTGTGTTCCCAACAAGGAAGTTGAAGGACGGCTTTCACACACACTTATCTCTCAGAACTGAGCATGTGGAGATACGTTCGTTCATCTAGCCGAAAAGGAACGGGTTGCAAGGGAAACTTTTACTCTGGTTTCTCAGTCTGTTTCCTAGTGCCGGTTGGAAGTTCCTGCAGTTTTCACTGTAAACCCGAGTTGGAGCTTGTACCTCCCCATTTGTATGTATGCAGTGGTGTTTGCAACTGAAAAAATTCTTTGTGTTCCCCACAAGATGGATGAAGTACGGCTTTCACACACTCTTTTCTCTCAGTGCATAGCATGTGGCGAGACGCTCGTTCATATAGCACAAATGGAAAGGGTTGCAGGAGAAACTGTTACTCTGGCTTCTCAGTCTGTTTCCTAGTGCCCGTTTGAAGTTCCTGCAGTTTTCACTGTAAAATCTGATTTGGAACTAGTACCTCCCCATACATAAGTATGGAATGGAGTTTGCACCTAAAAGAAAATTTGTGTTCCCAACAAGGTAGTTGAAGGAAGGCTTTCACACACCCTTTTCTATCAGTGCATAGCATGTGGCGAGACGCTCGTTCATATAGCACAAAGGGAAAGAGATGCAGGAGAAACTGTTACTCTGTCTTCTCAGTTTGTTTCCTAGTGCCGGTTTGAAGTTCCTGCATTTTTCACTCTAAAACCGAGTTGGAGATAGTACCTCCCCATATATATATATGGAGTGGAGTATGCAACTGAAAAGAAACTTTGTGTTCCCAACAAGCTAGGTGAAGGACGGCTTTCACACACACTTATCTCTCAGAAGTTAGCATGTGGAGAGACTTTCGTTCATCTAGCACAATGGGAACGGGTTTCAAGAGAAATTTTACTCTGGTTTCTCAGTCTGTATCCTAGTGCCAGTCTGAAGTTCCTGCAGTTTTCACTGTAAAACGGAGTTGGATCTAGCACCCCCCCCATATATATGTATTGAGTGGAGTTTTCATCTAAAAAGTAACTTAGGTTTCCCAACAAGCAAGGTGAAATACGGCTATCAATCACACTTATCTCTCAGAAATTAGCATGTGGTGAGACGTTCGTTCATCTAGCAAAAAGGGAACAGTTTGCAGGAGAAAATTTTACTCTGGTTTCTCAGTCTGTTTCCTAGTGCCTGTTTGAAGTTCCTGCAGTTCTCACTGTAAAACCTGATTTGGAACTAGTACCTCCCCATATATATGTATAGAGTGGAGTTTGCAACTGAAAAGAAACTTTGTGTTCCCAACAAGCTAGGTGAAAAACGGCTTTCACACACACTTATCTCTCAGTACTGAGCATGTGGAGATACGTTTGTTCATCTAGCACAAAGGGAACGGGTTGCAGGAGAAACTTTTATTCTGGTTTCTCAGTCTGTTTCTTAGTGCCGGTTTGAGTTCCTGCAGTTTACACTGTAAAACCGAGTTGGAGCTAGTTCTTCCCCATACATAAGTATGGAATGGAGTTTGCAACTAAAAGAAACTTTGTGTTCCCAACAAGGAAGTTGAAGGACGGCTTTCACACACACTTATCTCTCAGAATTGAGCATGTGGAGAGAAATTCGTTCATCTAGCACAAAGGGAATGGGATACAGGAGAAACTTTTACTCTGGTTTCTCAGTCTGTTTCCTAGTGCCGGTTTGAAGTTCCTGCAGTTTTCACTGTAATACCGAGTTGGACCTAGTACCTCCCCATATATATGTATGGAGTGGGGTTTGCAACTGAAAAGTATCTTTGTGTTCTCAACAAGCGAGGTGAAGGACGGCTTTCACACACAGTTATGTCTCAGAACTGAGCATGTGGAGAGACTTTCATTCATCTAGCACAAACGGAACGGGTTGCAGGAGAAACTATTACTCTGGATTATCCGTCATTTTCCTAGTGCCAGTTTGAAGTTCCTGCAGTTTTCACTGTAAAACTGAGTTGGAGCTAGTACCTCCCTATATATATGTATGCAGTGGGGTTTGTAACAGAAAAGAAACTTTGTGTTCCAAACAAGACAGTTGGAGGACGGCTTTCACTCACACTTATCTCTCAGAACTGAGCATGTGGAGAGACGTTCGTTCATCTAGCACAAAGGGAATGGGATACAGGAGAAACTTTTACTCTGGTTTTTCAGTCTGTTTACTAGTACCGGTATGAAGTTCCTGCAGTTTTCAATGTAATACCGAGTTGGACCTAGTACCTCCCCATATATATGTATGGAGTGGAGTTTGCAACTGAATAGAATGTTTGTGTTCTCAACCAGCGAGTTGAAGGACGGCTTTCACACACAGTTATCTCTGAGAACTGAGTATGTGGAGACACGTTCTTTCATTTAGCACAAATGTAACGGGTTGCATGGAAACATTTACTCAGGTATCTCATGCTTTTTCCTAAAGACGGATTGTTGTTCCTGCAGTTTTCACTGTAAAACCGAGTTGGAGCTAGTACTTCCCCATATATGTATGGAGTGGAGTTTGCAACTGAAAAGAAACTTTGTGTTCCCAACAAGCTAAATGAAGTACGGCTTTCACACACACTTATATCTCAGAACTGAGTGTGTGGAGAGACGTTCGTTCTTCTAGCACAAAGGGAATGGGTTGCAGGAGAAACTTTTACTCTGGTTTCTCAGTCTGTTTCCTAGTGCCGGTTTGAAGTTCCTGCAGTTTTCACTGTTAAACGGAGTTGGATCTATTACCACCCCATATATATATATGGAGTGGAGTTTTCATCTAAAATTTAAATTAGTTTTCCCAACAGGCAATTTGAAGGATGGCTTTCAAACACACTTATCTCTCAGAATTGAGAATGTGGAGAGACGTTCGTTCATCTAGCACAAAGGGAACAGGTTGCAGGATAAACTGTTACTCTGGTTTCTCAGTCTGTTTCCTAGTGCCGGTTTGAAGTTCCTGCAGTTTTCACTGTAAAACGGATTTGGAGCTATTACCTCCCCATATATATGTATGGATTGGAGTTTGCAAATAAAAAGAAACTTAGTTTTCCCAACAAGCAAGGTCAAGTATGGCTTTCACACACAATTATCTCTCAGACCTGAGCATGTGGAGAGACGTTCGTTCAACTACCACATATAGAACGGGTTGCAGGAGAAAATTTCTCTGGTTTATCAGCCTGTTTCCTAGTGCTTGTTGAAGTTCCTGCAGTTTTCACTGTAAAACGGAGTTGCAGCTATTACCTCCCCATATATATGTATGGAGTGGTGTTTAAAAACTAAAAAAAAACTTAGTGTTCCCAACAAGCAAGGTCAAGGACGGCTTTCACACACAATTATCTATCAGAACTGAGCATGTGGAGAGAAGTTCGTTCATCTAGCACAAAGGGAACGGGTTGCAGGCGAAACTTTTACTCTGGATTCTCAGTCTTTTTCCTAGTGCCGTTTTGAAGTTCCTGCATTTTTCACTGTAAAACTAATTTGGAGCTACTACATCCCCATGTATATGTAGGCAGTGTTGTTTTAATCTTAAAATTAACTTAGTTTTCCCAACAAGCAAGGTGAAGGACGGCTTTCAAACACACTTATCTCTCAGAACTGAGCATGTGGAGAGACGTTCGTTCATCTAGCACAAGGGGAAGAGGTTGCAGGTGAAACTTTTACTCTGGTTTCTCAGTCTGTTTCCTAGTGCCCGTTTGAAGTTCCTGCAGTTTTCACAGAAAAACCGTGTTGGAGCTAGTAACTCCTAATTTATATGTATGGATTGGAGTTGGCATCTGAAATGTAACTTTGTGTTCCCAACAAGCTAGGGGAAGTACTGCTTCGCTCACACTTATCTCTCAGAACTGAGCATGTGGAGAGAAGTTCGTTCATCTAGCAAAAATGGAACGGGTTGCAGGAGAAACTTTACTCTGGTTTCTCAGTCTGTTTCCTAGTGCTGGTTTGAAGTTCCTGAATTATTCACTATAAAACCGTGTTGGATCTAGTAACTCCCCATATATATATATTGAGTGGATTTTGCAACTGAAAAGAAACTTTGTGTTCTCCACAAGCTGGTTGAAGAACGGCTTTCACACACACTTAAATCTCAGAACAGAGCATGTGGAGATACGTTCGTTCATCTAGCACAAAGGGAACGGGTTGCAGGAGAAACATTTTTCTGGTTTCTCAGTCTGTTTCTTAGTGCCGGTTTGAGTTCCTGCAGTTTACACTGTAAAACCGAGTTGGAGCTAGTTCTTCCCCATACATAAGTATGGAATGGAGTTTGCAACTAAAAGAAACTTTGTGTTCCCAACAAGGAAGTTGAAGGACGGCTTTCACACACACTTATCTCTCAGAACTGAGCATGTGGAGATACGTTCGTTCATCTAGCCGAAAAGGAACGGGTTGCAGGGGAAACTTTTACTCTGGTTTCTCAGTCTGTTTCCTAGTGCCGGTTTGAAGTTCCTGCAGTTTTCACTGTTAAACGGAGTTGGATCTATTACCACCCCATATATATATATGGAGTGGAGTTTTCATCTAAAATTTAAATTAGTTTTCCCAACAAGGAAGTTGAAGGACGGCTTTCAAACACACTTATCTCTCAGAATTGAGAATGTGGAGAGACGTTCGTTCATCTAGCACAAAGGGAACAGGTTGCAGGATAAACTGTTACTCTGGTTTCTCAGTCAGTTTCCTAGTGCCGGTTTGAAGTTCCTGCAGTTTTCACTGTAAAACGGATTTGGAGCTATTACCTCCCCATATATATGTATGGATTGGAGTTTGCAAATAAAAAGAAACTTAGTTTTCCCAACAAGCAAGGTCAAGTATGGCTTTCACACACAATTATCTCTCAGACATGAGCATGTGGAGAGACGTTCGTTCAACTACCACATATAGAACGGGTTGCAGGAGATAATTTCTCTGGTTTATCAGCCTGTTTCCTAGTGCTGGTTGAAGTTCCTGCAGTTTTCACTGTAAAACGGAGTTGCAGCTATTACCTCCCCATATATATGTATGGAGTGGTGTTTAAAAACTAAAAAAAAACTTAGTGTTCCCAACAAGCAAGGTCAAGGACGGCTTTCACACACAATTATCTCTCAGAACTGAGCATGTGGAGAGAAGTTCGTTCATCTAGCACAAAGGGAACGGGTTGCAGGTGAAACTTTTACTCTGGATTCTCAGTCTGTTTCCTAGTGCCTGTTTGAAGTTCCTGAATTATTCACTATAAAACCGTGTTGGATCTAGTAACTCCCCATATATATATATTGAGTGGATTTTGCAATTGAAAAGAAACTTTGTGTTCTCAACACGCTTGTTGAAGAACGGCTTTCACACACTCTTAAAACTCAGAACAGAGCATGTGGAGAGACGTTCGTTCATCTAGCACAAAGGGAACGGTTTCCAGGAGAAACTTTTACTCTGGTTTTTCAGTCTGTTTCCTAGTGCCGGTTTGAAGTTCCTGCTGTTTCCACTGTAAAACCGAGTTGGCCCTAGTACCTCCCCATACATAAGTATGGAGTGGAGTTTGCAACTAAAATGAAATTTGTGTTCCCAACAATCTAGGTGAAGGACGGCTTTCACACACCCATATCTGTCAGAACTGAGTATGTTTAGAGAAGTTCGTTCATCTAGCACAAACGGAACGGTTTGCAGGAGAAACTTTTACTTTGGTATCTCAGTTTGTTTCTTAGTGCCGGTTTGAAGTTCCTGCAGTTTTCACTCTAAAACTGTGTTGGAGCTAGTACCTCCCCATATATATGTATGGAGTGGAGTTTGCAACTGAAAAGAATCTTTGTGTTCCCAACAAGCTAGGTGAAGGACGGCTTTCACACACGCTTATCTCTCAGAACTGAGCATGTGGAGAGACGTTCGTTCATCTAGCACAAAGGGAACAGTTTGCAGGAGAAACTTTTACTCTGGTTTCTCACTCTGCTTCCTAGTGCCTGTTTGAATTTCCTGCAGTTCTCACTGTAAAACCTGATTTGGAACTAGTACCTCCCCATACATAAGTATGGAATGGAGTTTGCAACTAAAAGAAACTTTGTGTTCCCAACAAGGTAGTTGAAGGAAGGCTTTCACACACCCTTATCTCTCAGGGCATAGCATGTGGCGAGACACTCGTTCATATAGCACAAAGGGAAAGGGTTGCAGGAGAAACTGTTACTCTGGCTTCTCAGTCTGTTTCCTAGTGCCGGTTTGAAGTTCCTGCAGTTTTCACTCTAAAACTGTGTTGGAGCTAGTACCTCCCCATATATATGTATGGAGTGGAGTTTGCAACTGAAAAGAATCTTTGTGTTCCCAACAAGCTAGGTGAAGGACGGCTTTCACACACGCTTATCTCTCAGAAGTGAGCATGTGGAGAGACTTTTGTTCATTTAGCCCAAAGGGAACGTTTTGCAGGAGAAACTATTACTAGGGTTTCTCAGTCTGAATCCTAGTTCCGGTTTGAATTTCCTGCAGTTTTCACTGTAAAACAGAGTTGGAGCTAGTACCTCCCCATAGAATGTCTGGAGTGGAGTTTGCACCTGAAAATTAACATTGTGTTCCCAAAATCTAGGTGAAGAACGGCTTCACACACACTTATCTCTCAGAACTGAGCATGTGGGGAAACGTTCGTTCATCTAGCACAAACGGAACGGGTTGCAGGAGAAAATTTCTCTGGTTTCTCAGTCTGTGTCCTAGTGCCGGTTGAAGTTCCTGCAGTTTTCACTGTAAAGCGGAGTTGGAGCTATTACCTCCCCATATATATGTACGGAGTGGAGTTTCAACTAAAAAAACTTAGTGTTCCCAACAAGCAAGGTGAAGGACGGCTTTCACACACACCTATCTCTGAGAACTGAGCATGTGTAGAGACTTTTGTTCATCTAGCACAAAGGGAACAGGTTTCAAGAGAAACTTTTACTCTGGTTTCTCAGTCTGTTTCCTAGTGCCAGTCTGAAGATCCTGCAGTTTTCACTGTAAAACGGAGTTGGAGCTAGTACCTCCCCATATATATGTATGGAGTGGAGTTTTCATCTAAAAAGTAACTTAGTTTTCCCAACAAGCAAGGTGAAGTACGGCTATCAATCACACTTATCTCTCAGAAATGAGCATGTGGTGATACGTTCGATCATCTAGCAAAAAGGGAACAGTCTGCCGGAGAAAATTTTTCTCTGGTTTCTCAGTCTGTTTCTTAGTGCCTGTTTGAAGTTCCTGCAGTTCTCACTGTAAAATCTAATTTGGAACTAGTACCTCCCCATATATATGTATGGAGTGGAATTTGCAACTGAAAATAAACTCTTTGTTCCCAACAAGCTAGGTGAAAGACGGCTTTCACACACACTTATCTCTCAGAACTGAGCATTTGGAGATACGTTCGTTCATCTAGCACAAAGGGAACGGGTTGCTGGAGAAACTTTTTTTCTGGTTTCTCAGACTGTTTCCTAGTGCCGGTTTGAAGTTCCTGCAGTTTTCAGTGTAAAACCGAGTTGGAGCTAGTACCACCCCATATATATGTATGGAGTGGATTTGGCAACTGAAAAGCAACTTTGTGTTCCAAAAAAGCTTGGTGAAGGACGGCTTTCACACACACTTACCTCACAGAACTGAGCATTTGGAGAGACGATCGTTCATCTAGCACAAAGGGAACGGATTGCAGGAGAAACATTTACTCTGGTTTCTCAGTCTGTTTCTTAGTGCCGGTTTGAGTTCCTGCAGTTTACACTGTATAACCGGGTTGGAGCTTGTTCTTCCCCATACATAAGTATGGAATGGAGTTTGCAACTAAAAGAAACTTTGTGTTCCCAACATGGTAGTTGAAGGACGGCTTTCACACACACGTATCTCTCAGAAATGAGCATGTGGAGATACGTTCGTTCATCTAGCCGAAAAGGAACGGGTTGCAGGGGAAACTTTTACTCTGGTTTCTCAGTCTGTTTCCTAGTGCCGTTTTGAAGTTCCTGCAGTTTTCTCTGTTAAACGAATTTGGATCTATTACCACCACATATATATGTATGGAGTAGAGTTTTCATCTAAAATTTAAATAAGATTTACCAACAGGCAAGTTGAAGGATGGCTTTCAAACACACTTATCTCTCAGAATTGAGAATGTGGAGAGACGTTTGTCCATCTAGCAAAAAGGGAACTGGTTGCAGGATAAACATTTACTCTGGTTTCTCAGTCTGTTTCCTAGTGCCGGTTTGAAGTTCCTGCAGTTTTCACTGTAAAACGGATTTGGAGCTATTACCCCCCCATATATATGTATAGATTGGAGTTTGCAAATAAAAAGAAACTTAGTGTTCCCAACAAGCAAGGTCAAGTATGGCTTTCACACACAATTATCTCTCAGACCTGAGCATGTAGAGAGACGTTCGTTCATCTACCACATATAGAACGGGTTGCAGGAGAAAATTTCTCTGGTTTATCAGTCTGTTTCCTAGTGCTGGTTGAAGTTCCGGCAGTTTTCACTGTAAAACGGTGTTGCAGCTATTACCTCCCCATACATATGTATGGAGTGGTGTTTACAACTAAAAGTAACTTAGTGTTCCCAACAAGCAAGGTCAAGGACGGCTTTCACACACAATTATCTCTCAGAACTGAGCATGTGGAGAGACGTTCGTTCATCTAGCACAAAGGGAACGGGTTGTAGGCGAAAATTTTACTCTGGTTTCTCAGTCTTTTTCCTAGTGCCGGTTAGAAGTTCCTGCAGTTTTCACTGTAAATCTAATTTGGAGCTACTACATCCCCATGTATATGTATGGAGTGTTGTTTTAATCTTAAAGGTAACTTAGTTTTCCCAACAAGCAAGGTGAAGTACGGCTTTCAAACACACTTATCTCTCAGAACTGAGCATGTGGAGAGACGTTCGTTCATCTAGCACAAGGGGAACAGGTTGCAGGAGAAAGTTTTACTCTGGTTTCTCAGTCTGTATCTTAGTGCCGGTTTGAGTTCCTGCAGTTTACACTGTAAAACCGGGTTGGAGCTTGTTCTTCCCCATTCATAAGTATGGAATGGAGTTTGCAACTAAAAGAAACTTTGTGTTCCCAACAAGGTAGTTGAAGGACGGCTTTCACACACACTTATCTCTCAGAAATGAGCATGTGGAGATACGTTCGTTCATCTAGCCGTAAAGGAACGGGTTGCAGGGGAAACTTTTATTCTGGTTTCTTAGTCTGTTTCCTAGTGCCGGTTTGAAGTTCCTGCAGTTTTCACTGTTAAACGTAGTTGGATCTATTACCACCACATATATATGTATGGAGTGGAGTTTTCATCTAAAATTTAAATAAGTTTTCCCAACAGGCAAGTTGAAAGATGGCTTTCAAACACACTTATCTCTCAGAATTGAGAATGTGGAGAGACGTTTGTTCATCTAGCACAAAGGGAACGGGTTGCAGGCGAAACTTTTACTCTGGTTTCTCAGTCTTATTCCTAGTGCCGGTTTGAAGTTCCTGCAGTTTTCACTGTAAAACAAATTTGGAGCTACTACATCCCCATGTATATGTATGGAGTGTTGTTTTAATCTTAAAGGTAACTTAGTTTTCCCTACAAGCAAGGTGAAGTACGGCTTTCAAACACACTTATCTCTCAGAACTGAGCATGTGGAGAGACGTTCGTTCATCTAGCACAAGAGGAACAGGTTGCAGGAGGAACTTTTACTCTGGTTTCTCAGTCTGTTTCCTAGTGCCCGTTTGAAGTTCCTGCAGTTTTCACTGCACATCCGATTTGGACCTAGTACCTCCCCATACATAAGTATGGAGTGGAGTTTGCAACTAAAATGAAATTTGTGTTCCCAACAATCTAGGTGAAGGACGGCTTTCACACACCCATATCTCTCAGAACTGAGTATGTGGAGAGAAGTTCGTTCATCTAGCACAAACGGAACGGTTTGCAGGAGAAACTTTTACTTTGGTATCTCAGTTTGTTTCTTAGTGCCGGTTTGAAGTTCCTGCATTTTTCACTGTAAAACCGAGTTGGAGCTAGTACCACCCCATAATTTTTTGGAGTGGTGTTTGCACCTGAAAAGGAACTTTGTGTTCCCAACAAGCAATGTGAAGTACGGCTTTCAATCACACTTATCTCTCAGAACTGAGCATGTGGAGAGACGTTCGTTCATCTAGCACAAAGGGAACAGTTTGCAGGAGAAACTTTTACTCTGGTTTCTCACTCTGCTTCCTAGTGCCTGTTTGAATTTCCTGCAGTTCTCACTGTAAAACCTGATTTGGAACTAGTACCTCCCCATACATAAGTATGGAATGGAGTTTGCAACTAAAAGAAACTTTGTGTTCCCAACAAGGTAGTTGAAGGAAGGCTTTCACACACCCTTATCTCTCAGGGCATAGCATGTGGCGAGACACTCGTTCATATAGCACAAAGGGAAAGGGTTGCAGGAGAAACTGTTACTCTGGCTTCTCAGTCTGTTTCCTAGTGCCGGTTTGAAGTTCCTGCAGTTTTCACTCTAAAACTGTGTTGGAGCTAGTACCTCCCCATATATATGTATGGAGTGGAGTTTGCAACTGAAAAGAATCTTTGTGTTCCCAACAAGCTAGGTGAAGGACGGCTTTCACACACGCTTATCTCTCAGAACTGAGCATGTGGAGAGACGTTCGTTCATCTAGCACAAAGGGAACAGTTTGCAGGAGAAACTTTTACTCTGGTTTCTCACTCTGCTTCCTAGTGCCTGTTTGAATTTCCTGCAGTTCTCACTGTAAAACCTGATTTGGAACTAGTACCTCCCCATACATAAGTATGGAATGGAGTTTGCAACTAAAAGAAACTTTGTGTTCCCAACAAGGTAGTTGAAGGAAGGCTTTCACACACCCTTATCTCTCAGGGCATAGCATGTGGCGAGACACTCGTTCATATAGCACAAAGGGAAAGGGTTGCAGGAGAAACTGTTACTCTGGCTTCTCAGTCTGTTTCCTAGTGCCGGTTTGAAGTTCCTGCAGTTTTCACTCTAAAACTGTGTTGGAGCTAGTACCTCCCCATATATATGTATGGAGTGGAGTTTGCAACTGAAAAGAATCTTTGTGTTCCCAACAAGCTAGGTGAAGGACGGCTTTCACACACGCTTATCTCTCAGAAGTGAGCATGTGGAGAGACTTTTGTTCATTTAGCCCAAAGGGAACGTTTTGCAGGAGAAACTATTACTAGGGTTTCTCAGTCTGAATCCTAGTTCCGGTTTGAATTTCCTGCAGTTTTCACTGTAAAACAGAGTTGGAGCTAGTACCTCCCCATAGAATGTCTGGAGTGGAGTTTGCACCTGAAAATTAACATTGTGTTCCCAAAATCTAGGTGAAGAACGGCTTCACACACACTTATCTCTCAGAACTGAGCATGTGGGGAAACGTTCGTTCATCTAGCACAAACGGAACGGGTTGCAGGAGAAAATTTCTCTGGTTTCTCAGTCTGTGTCCTAGTGCCGGTTGAAGTTCCTGCAGTTTTCACTGTAAAGCGGAGTTGGAGCTATTACCTCCCCATATATATGTACGGAGTGGAGTTTCAACTAAAAAAACTTAGTGTTCCCAACAAGCAAGGTGAAGGACGGCTTTCACACACACCTATCTCTGAGAACTGAGCATGTGTAGAGACTTTTGTTCATCTAGCACAAAGGGAACAGGTTTCAAGAGAAACTTTTACTCTGGTTTCTCAGTCTGTTTCCTAGTGCCAGTCTGAAGATCCTGCAGTTTTCACTGTAAAACGGAGTTGGAGCTAGTACCTCCCCATATATATGTATGGAGTGGAGTTTTCATCTAAAAAGTAACTTAGTTTTCCCAACAAGCAAGGTGAAGTACGGCTATCAATCACACTTATCTCTCAGAAATGAGCATGTGGTGATACGTTCGATCATCTAGCAAAAAGGGAACAGTCTGCCGGAGAAAATTTTTCTCTGGTTTCTCAGTCTGTTTCTTAGTGCCTGTTTGAAGTTCCTGCAGTTCTCACTGTAAAATCTAATTTGGAACTAGTACCTCCCCATATATATGTATGGAGTGGAATTTGCAACTGAAAATAAACTCTTTGTTCCCAACAAGCTAGGTGAAAGACGGCTTTCACACACACTTATCTCTCAGAACTGAGCATGTGGAGATACGTTCGTTCATCTAGCACAAAGGGAACGGGTTGCTGGAGAAACTTTTTTTCTGGTTTCTCAGACTGTTTCCTAGTGCCGGTTTGAAGTTCCTGCAGTTTTCAGTGTAAAACCGAGTTGGAGCTAGTACCACCCCATATATATGTATGGAGTGGATTTGGCAACTGAAAAGCAACTTTGTGTTCCAAAAAAGCTTGGTGAAGGACGGCTTTCACACACACTTACCTCACAGAACTGAGCATTTGGAGAGACGATCGTTCATCTAGCACAAAGGGAACGGATTGCAGGAGAAACATTTACTCTGGTTTCTCAGTCTGTTTCTTAGTGCCGGTTTGAGTTCCTGCAGTTTACACTGTATAACCGGGTTGGAGCTTGTTCTTCCCCATACATAAGTATGGAATGGAGTTTGCAACTAAAAGAAACTTTGTGTTCCCAACATGGTAGTTGAAGGACGGCTTTCACACACACGTATCTCTCAGAAATGAGCATGTGGAGATACGTTCGTTCATCTAGCCGAAAAGGAACGGGTTGCAGGGGAAACTTTTACTCTGGTTTCTCAGTCTGTTTCCTAGTGCCGTTTTGAAGTTCCTGCAGTTTTCTCTGTTAAACGAATTTGGATCTATTACCACCACATATATATGTATGGAGTAGAGTTTTCATCTAAAATTTAAATAAGATTTACCAACAGGCAAGTTGAAGGATGGCTTTCAAACACACTTATCTCTCAGAATTGAGAATGTGGAGAGACGTTTGTCCATCTAGCAAAAAGGGAACTGGTTGCAGGATAAACATTTACTCTGGTTTCTCAGTCTGTTTCCTAGTGCTGGTTGAAGTTCCTGCAGTTTTCACTGTAAAACGGTGTTGCAGCTATTACCTCCCCATACATATGTATGGAGTGGTGTTTACAACTAAAAGTAACTTAGTGTTCCCAACAAGCAAGGTCAAGGACGGCTTTCACACACAATTATCTCTCAGAACTGAGCATGTGGAGAGACGTTCGTTCATCTAGCACAAAGGGAACGGGTTGTAGGCAAAAATTTTACTCTGGTTTCTCAGTCTTTTTCCTAGTGCCGGTTAGAAGTTCCTGCAGTTTTCACTGTAAATCTAATTTGGAGCTACTACATCCCCATGTATATGTATGGAGTGTTGTTTTAATCTTAAAGGTAACTTAGTTTTCCCAACAAGCAAGGTGAAGTACGGCTTTCAAACACACTTATCTCTCAGAACTGAGCATGTGGAGAGACGTTCGTTCATCTAGCACAAGGGGAACAGGTTGCAGGAGAAAGTTTTACTCTGGTTTCTCAGTCTGTATCTTAGTGCCGGTTTGAGTTCCTGCAGTTTACACTGTAAAACCGGGTTGGAGCTTGTTCTTCCCCATTCATAAGTATGGAATGGAGTTTGCAACTAAAAGAAACTTTGTGTTCCCAACAAGGTAGTTGAAGGACGGCTTTCACACACACTTATCTCTCAGAAATGAGCATGTGGAGATACGTTCGTTCATCTAGCCGTAAAGGAACGGGTTGCAGGGGAAACTTTTATTCTGGTTTCTTAGTCTGTTTCCTAGTGCCGGTTTGAAGTTCCTGCAGTTTTCACTGTTAAACGTAGTTGGATCTATTACCACCACATATATATGTATGGAGTGGAGTTTTCATCTAAAATTTAAATAAGTTTTCCCAACAGGCAAGTTGAAAGATGGCTTTCAAACACACTTATCTCTCAGAATTGAGAATGTGGAGAGACGTTTGTTCATCTAGCACAAAGGGAACGGGTTGCAGGCGAAACTTTTACTCTGGTTTCTCAGTCTTATTCCTAGTGCCGGTTTGAAGTTCCTGCAGTTTTCACTGTAAAACAAATTTGGAGCTACTACATCCCCATGTATATGTATGGAGTGTTGTTTTAATCTTAAAGGTAACTTAGTTTTCCCTACAAGCAAGGTGAAGTACGGCTTTCAAACACACTTATCTCTCAGAACTGAGCATGTGGAGAGACGTTCGTTCATCTAGCACAAGAGGAACAGGTTGCAGGAGGAACTTTTACTCTGGTTTCTCAGTCTGTTTCCTAGTGCCCGTTTGAAGTTCCTGCAGTTTTCACTGCACATCCGATTTGGACCTAGTACCTCCCCATACATAAGTATGGAGTGGAGTTTGCAACTAAAATGAAATTTGTGTTCCCAACAATCTAGGTGAAGGACGGCTTTCACACACCCATATCTCTCAGAACTGAGTATGTGGAGAGAAGTTCGTTCATCTAGCACAAACGGAACGGTTTGCAGGAGAAACTTTTACTTTGGTATCTCAGTTTGTTTCTTAGTGCCGGTTTGAAGTTCCTGCATTTTTCACTGTAAAACCGAGTTGGAGCTAGTACCACCCCATAATTTTTTGGAGTGGTGTTTGCACCTGAAAAGGAACTTTGTGTTCCCAACAAGCAATGTGAAGTACGGCTTTCAATCACACTTATCTCTCAGAACTGAGCATGTGGAGAGACGTTCGTTCATCTAGCACAAAGGGAACAGTTTGCAGGAGAAACTTTTACTCTGGTTTCTCACTCTGCTTCCTAGTGCCTGTTTGAATTTCCTGCAGTTCTCACTGTAAAACCTGATTTGGAACTAGTACCTCCCCATACATAAGTATGGAATGGAGTTTGCAACTAAAAGAAACTTTGTGTTCCCAACAAGGTAGTTGAAGGAAGGCTTTCACACACCCTTATCTCTCAGGGCATAGCATGTGGCGAGACACTCGTTCATATAGCACAAAGGGAAAGGGTTGCAGGAGAAACTGTTACTCTGGCTTCTCAGTCTGTTTCCTAGTGCCGGTTTGAAGTTCCTGCAGTTTTCACTCTAAAACTGTGTTGGAGCTAGTACCTCCCCATATATATGTATGGAGTGGAGTTTGCAACTGAAAAGAATCTTTGTGTTCCCAACAAGCTAGGTGAAGGACGGCTTTCACACACGCTTATCTCTCAGAAGTGAGCATGTGGAGAGACTTTTGTTCATCTAGCCCAAAGGGAACGTTTTGCAGGAGAAACTATTACTAGGGTTTCTAAGTCTGAATCCTAGTTCCGGTTTGAATTTCCTGCAGTTTTCACTGTAAAACAGATTTGGAGCTAGTAACTCCCCATAGAATGTTTGGAGTGGAATTTGCACCTGAAAATTAACATTGTGTTCCCAAAAATCTAGGTGAAGAACGGCTTCACACACACTTATCTCTCAGAACTGAGCATGTGGGGAAACGTTCGTTCATCTAGCACAAACGGAACGGGTTGCAGGAGAAAATTTCTCTGGTTTCTCAGTCTGTGTCCTAGTGCCGGTTGAAGTTCCTGCAGTTTTCACTTTAAAGCGGAGTTGGAGCTATTACCTCCCCATATATATGTACGGAGTGGAGTTTCAACTTAAAAAAACTTAGTGTTCCCAGCAAGTAAGGTGAAGGACGGCTTTCACACACACCTATCTCTGAGAACTGAGCATGTGTAGAGACTTTTGTTCATCTAGCACAAAGGGAACAGGTTTCAAGAGAAACTTTTACTCTGGTTTCTCAGTCTGTTTCCTAGTGCCAGTCTGAAGATCCTGCAGTTTTCACTGTAAAACGGAGTTGGAGCTAGTACCTCCCCATATATATGTATGGAGTGGAGTTTTCATCTAAAAAGTAACTTAGTTTTCCCAACAAGCAAGGTGAAGTACGGCTATCAATCACACTTATCTCTCAGAAATGAGCATGTGGTGATACGTTCGATCATCTAGCAAAAAGGGAACAGTCTGCCGGAGAAACTTTTTCTCTGGTTTCTCAGTCTGTTTCTTAGTGCCTGTTTGAAGTTCCTGCAGTTCTCACTGTAAAACCTAATTTGGAACTAGTACCTCCCCATATATATGTATGGAGTGGAATTTGCAACTGAAAATAAACTCTTTGTTCCCAACAAGCTAGGTGAAAGACGGCTTTCACACACACTTATCTCTCAGAAGTGAGCATGTGGAGATACGTTCGTTCATCTAGCACAAAGGGAACGGGTTGCTGGAGAAACTTTTTTTCTGGTTTCTCAGTCTGTTTCCTAGTGCCGGTTTGAAGTTCCTGCAGTTTTCAGTGTAAAACCGAGTTGGAGCTAGTACCACCCCATATATATTTATGGAGTGGATTTGGCAACTGAAAAGCAACTTTGTGTTCCAAAAAAGCTTGGTGAAGGACGGCTTTCACAAACACTTACCTCTCAGAACTGAGCATTTGGAGAGACGTTCGTTCATCTAGCACAAAGGGAACGGATTGCAGGAGAAACATTTACTTTGGTTTCTCAGTCTGTTTCTTAGTGCCGGTTTGAGTTCCTGCAGTTTACACTGTAAAACCGGGTTGGAGCTTGTTCTTCCCCATACATAATTATGGAATGGAGTTTGCAACTAAAAGAAACTTTGTGTTCCCAACATGGTAGTTGAAGGACGGCTTTCACACACACGTATCTCTCAGAAATGAGCATGTGGAGATACGTTCGTTCATCTAGCCGAAAAGGAACGGGTTGCAGGGGAAACTTTTACTCTGGTTTCTCAGTCTGTTTCCTAGTGCCGTTTTGAAGTTCCTGCAGTTTTCACTGTTAAACGAATTTGGATCTATTACCACCACATATATATGTATGGAGTGGAGTTTTCATCTAGAATTTAAATAAGTTTTCCCAACAGACAAGTTGAAGGATGGCTTTCAAACACACTTATATCTCAGAATTGAGAATGTGGAGAGACGTTTGTTCATCTAGCCCAAAGGGAACTGGTTGCAGGCGAAACTTTTACTCTGGTTTCTCAGTCTTATTCCTAGTGCCGGTTTGAAGTTCCTGCAGTTTTCACTGTAAAACGGATTTGGAGCTATTACGCCCCCATATATATGTATAGATTGGAGTTTGCAAATAAAAAGAAACTTAGTGTTCCCAACAAGCAAGGTCAAGTATGGCTTTCACACACAATTATCTCTCAGACCTGAGCATGTAGAGAGACGTTCGTTCATCTACCACATATAGAACGGGTTGCAGGAGAAAATTTCTCTGGTTTATCAGTCTGTTTCCTAGTGCTGGTTGAAGTTCCGGCAGTTTTCACTGTAAAACGGTGTTGCAGCTATTACCTCCCCATATATATGTATGGAGTGGTGTTTACAACTAAAAATATCTTAGTGTTCCCAACAAGCAAGGTCAAGGACGGCTTTCACACACAATTATCTCTCAGAACTGAGCATGTGGAGAGACGTTTGTTCATCTAGCACAAAGGGAACGTGTTGCAGGCGAAAATTTTACTCTGGTTTCTCAGTCTTTTTCCTAGTGCCGGTTAGAAGTTCCTGCAGTTTTCACTGTAAATCTAAATTGGAGCTACTACATCCCCATGTATATGTATGGAGTGTTGTTTTAATCTTAAAGGTAACTTAGTTTTCCCAACAAGCAAGGTGAAGGACGGCTTTCAAACACACTTATCTCTCAGAACTGAGCATGTGGAGAGACGTTCGTTCATCTAGCACAAGGGGAACAGGTTGCAGGTGAAACTTTTACTCTGGTTTCTCAGTCTGTTTCCTAGTGCCCGTTTGAAGTTCCTGCAGTTTTCACTTAAAAACCGTGTTGGAGCTAGTAAATCCTAATATATATGTATGGATTGTATTTGGCAACTGAAAAGAAACTTTGTGTTCCCGATAAGCTAGGTGAAGTACTGCTTCACTCACACTTATCTCTCAGAATTGAGCATGTGTAGAGACGTTCTTTCATCTAGCAAAAAGGGAACGGGTTGCAGGAGAAACTTTACTCTGGTTTCTCAGTCTGTTTCCTATTGCCTGTTTGAAGTTCCTGAATTTTTCACTATAAAACCGTGTTGGAGCTAGTAACTCCCCATATATAAATATTGAGTGGATATTGCAAATGAAAAGAAACTTTGTGTTCCCAACAAGCTTGTTGAAGAACGGCTTTCACACACACTTAAATCTCAGAACAGAGAATGTGGAGAGACGATCGTTCATCTAGCACAAATGGAACGGGATGCAGGAGAATCTTTTACTCTGGTTTCTCAGTCTGTTTCCTAGTGCCGGTTTGAAGTTCCTGCAGTTTTCACTGTAAAACCGATTTGGAGCTAGTAACTCCCCATATATATGTTTGGAGAGGAGTTTGCACCTGAAAAGAAACTTTGTGTTCAAAACAAGTTTGGTGAAGTACGGCTTTCACACACACTTTTCTCTCAGATTTGATCATGTGGAGTGAAATTCGTTCATCTAGCACAAAGTGAAGGGGTTGCAGGAGAAACTATTACTCTTGTTTCTCAGTCTGTTTCCTAGTGCCGGGTTGAAGTTCCTGCAGTTTTCAATGTAAACACGCTTTGGTGCAAGTACCTCCCCATATATATGTATGGAGTGCGGTTTGTACCTGAAAAGAAACTTTGTGTTCCCAACAAGCTAGGTGAAGGACGGCTTTCACACTCACTTATTTCTCAGAACTGAGCATGTGGAGATACGTTCGTTCATCTAGCCGAAAAAGAACGGGTTGCAGGGGAAACTTTTACTCTGGTTGCTCAGTCTGTTTCCTAGTGCCGGTTTGAAGTTCCTGCAGTTTTCACTGTTAAACGGAGTTGGAGCTATTACCACCCCATTTATATTTATGGAGTGGAGTTTTCATCTAAATTTAAATTAGTTTTCCCAACAGGCAAGTTGAAGGATGGCTTTCAAACACACTTATCTCTCAGAATTGAGAATGTGGAGAGACGTTCGTTCATCTAGCAAAAAGGGAACGGGTTGCAGGATAAACTTTTACTCTGGATTCTCAGTCTGTTTCCTAGTGCCGGTTTGAAGTTCCTACAGCTATCGCTGTAAACCCGAGTTGGAGGTAGTACCTCCGCATATGTATGTATGTAGTGGAGTTTGCAACTGAAAAGAAACTTTGTGTTCCCAACAAGCTAGGTGAAGGACGGCTTTCACACACACTTATCTCTCAGAACTGAGCATGTGGAGAGAGGTTCGTTCATCTAGCACAAAGGGAACGGGTAGCAGGAGAAAGTTTTACTCTGGATTCTCAGTCTGTTTCCTAGTGCCGGTTTGATGTTCCTGCAGTTTTCACTGTAAAACCGTGTTGGAGCTAGTAACTTCCCATATATATGTTTTAGAGGAGTTTGCACCTGAAAATAAACTTTGTGTTCAAAACAAGGTAGGTGAAGGACGGCTTTCACACACACTTTTCTCTCAGAATTCATCATGTGGAGTGAAGTTCGTTCATGTAGCACAAATGGAACGGGATGCAGGAGAAACTTTTCTCTGGTTTCTCAGTCTGTTTCCTAGTGCTGGTTTGAAGTTCCTACAGCTTTCACTGTAAACCCGAGTTGGAGCTAGTACCTCACCATATATATGTATGGAGTGGAGTTGCAAATGAAAATAGTATTTGTGTTCCCAACAAGCTATGTGAAGGACGGCTTTCAAACACACTTTTATCTCAGAACTGAGCATTTGGAGAGAATTTCATTCATTTAGCACAAATTGAATGGTTTGCAGGAGAAACTTTTACTCTGGTTTCTCAGTCTGTTTCCTAGTGCCTGTTTGAATTTCCTGAATTTTTCACTATAAAACAGTCTTGGAGCTAGTATCTCCCCATATATATGTATGGAGTTGAGTTGGCAACTGAAAAGAAACTATGTGTTCCTAACAAGCTAGGTGATGGAAAGTTTTCACACACAATTATCTCTCAGAACTGAGCATATGGAGAGACGTTCGTTCGTCTAGCACAAAGGGAAAGATATGCAGGAGAATCTGTTACTCTGATTTCTCAGTCTGTTTCCTAGTGCCTGTTTGAAGTTCCTGCAATTTTCACTCTAAAACCGAGTTGGAGCTAGTACCTCCCCATATACATGTATGGAGTGGAGTTTGCAACTGAAAAGAAACTTTGTGTTCCCAACAAGCTAGGTGAAGGACGGCTTTCACACACACTTATCTCTCAGAAGTGAGCATGTGGAGAGACTTTCGTTCATCTAGCCCAAATGGAACGTTTTGCAGGAGAAACTATTACTATGGTTTCTCAGTCTGAATCTTAGTTCCGGTTTGAAATTCCTGCAGTTTTCACTGTAATACAGAGTTGGAGCTATTAACTCCCCATATAAATGTTTGGAGTGGAGGTTGCACCTGAAAATTAACATTGGTTCCCAAAAATCTAGGTGAAGAATGGCTTCACACACACTTATCTCTCAGAACTGAGCATGTGGAGAAACGTTCGTTCATCTAGCACAAACGGAAAGGGTTGCAGGAGAAAATTTCTCTGGATTCTCAGTCTGTGTCCTAGTGCCGATTGAAGTTCCTGCAGTTTTCACTGTAAAGCGGAGTTGGAGCTATTACCTCCCCATATATATGTACGGAGTGGGGTTTGCAACTAAAAAAACTTAGTGTTCCCAACAAGCAAGGTGAAGGACGGCTTTCACACACACCTATCTCTGAGAACTGAGCATGTGTAGAGACTTTCGTTCATCTAGCACAATTGGAACGGGTTTCAAGAGAAACTTTTACTCTGGTTTCTCAGTCTGTTTCCTAGTGCCAGTCTGAAGATCCTGCAGTTTTCACTGTAAAACGGAGTTGGAGCTAGTACCTCCCCATATATATGTATGGAGTAGAGTTTTCATCTTAAAGTAACTTAGATTTCCCAACAAGCAAGGTGAAGTACGGCTATCAATCACAATTATCTCTCAGAAATGAGCATGTGGTGATACGTTCGTTCATCTAGCACAAAGGGAAAGGTTTGCAGGGGAAATAGTTAGTCTGGTTCCTCAGTGTGTTTCCTAGTGCCTGTTTGAAATTCCTGCAGTTCTCAGTGTAAAAAGAGTTATAGCTAGTACCTCCCCATATATATGTATGGAGTGGAGTTTGCAACAGAAAAGAAACTATGTGTTCCCAACAAGCGAGGTGAAGGACGGCTTTCACACCCACTTATCTCTCAGAACTTATCATGTGGAGAGACTTTCATTCATCTAGCACAAAGGGAACGGGTTACAGGGGAAACATTTACTCTGGTTACTCATTCTGTTTCCTAGTGTGGGTTTGAAGTTCCTGCAATTTTCACTGTAAATCCGAGTTGGAGCTTGTTCCTCCCCATATATATGTATGCAGAGGAGTTTGCAACTGAAAAGAATCTTTGTGTTCCCAACAAGCTAGTTGAAGACGGCTTTCACACACACTGATCTCTCAGAAATGAGCATGTGGAGAGACTTTCGTTCATCTAGCAGAAAGGGATCGGGTTGCATGACAAACTTTTACTCTGGTTTCTCAGTCTGTTTCCTAGTGCCTGTTTGAAGTTCCTGCAGTTTTCACTGTAAAACCGAGTTGGAGCTAGTACCTCCCCATATATATGTATGGAGTGCAGTTTGCAAATGGAAAGAAACTTTCTGTTCCCAACAAGCTATGTGAAAGGCGTCTTTCACACACACTTATCTCTCAGAAATGAGCATGTGGAGAGACGTTCGTTCTACTAGCACAAAGGGAACGGGATGCAGAGAAACTTATACACTGGTTTCTCAGTCTGTTTCCTAGTGCCAGTTTTAAATTCCTGCAGATTTCACTGTAAAAACGAGTTGGAGCAAGTAACTACCATTATATATGTATGGACTGGAGTTTGCAACTGAAAAGAATCTTTGTGTTCCCTACAAGTTAGGTGAAGGACAGCTTTCACACACACTGAACTCTCAGAACTGAGTATGTGGAGAGACGTTCGTTCATCTAGCACAAAGGGAACGGTTTGCAGGAGTAACTTTTACTCTGGTTTCTCAGTCTGTTTCCTAGTGCCGGTTTGTAGTTCCTCCAATTTTCACTGTAAAACCCAGTTGGGGCTAGTACCTTCCCATATATATGTATGAAGTGGATTTTGCAACTGAAAATAAACTTTGTGTTCCCAACAAGCTAGGTGAAGGACTTCTTTCACACAAACTGATCTCTCAGAACCGAGCATGTCTAGAGACGTCCTTCCATCAAGCACAAAGGGAACGGGTTGCAGGAGTAACTTTTACTCTGGATTCTCAGTCTGTTTCCAATTGCCGGTTTGTAGTTCCTGCAGTTTTCACTGTAAATTCGAGTTGGAGCTAGTACTTCCCCATATATATGTATGGAGTGGAATTTGCAACTGAAAAGAAACTTTGTGTTCCCAACAAGCGAGGTGAAGGACGGCTTTCACACACACTTATCTCTCAGAACTGAGCATGTCTAGAGACCTTCATTCATCTAGCACAAAGGGAACGGGTTGCAGGAGAAACTTTTACTCTGGTTTCTCAGTCTGTTTCCTAGAACCGGTTTAAATTTCCCGCATTTTTCACTGTAAAACGGAGTTGGAACTAGTACTCACCATGTATATGAATGGAGTAGAGGTTGCAACTGAAAAAAAACTTTGTATTCCCAACCATAATGTGAAGAAAGGCTTTCACACACAATTATCCGTCAGAAATGAGCATGTGGAGAGACGTTCTTTCTTCTAGAACAAAGGGAACGGGTTGCAGGAGAAACTTTTACTCTGGTTTCTCAGTTTGTTTCCTAGATCCAGTTTGATGTTCCTGCATTTTTCACTTTAAAACCGTTTTGGCGCTAGTAACTCCCCATAATTATGTATGGATTGGAGTTTGCAACTGAAAAGAAACTTTGTGTTCCCAACAATCTATGTGAAGGACGGCTTTCACACACACTTATATCTCAGAACTGAGCATGTGTAGAGACGTTCGTTCTTCTAGCACAAAGGGAACGGGTTGCAGGTGTAACTGTTACTCTGGTTTCTCAGTCTGTTTCCTAGTGCCTGTTTGAAGTTCCTGCAGTTTTCACTGTAAAACCGAGTTGGAGCTAGTACCTCCCCATATATATGTATGAATTGGAGTTAGAAACTGAGAAGAATCTTGTTGTTCCCAACAAGCTATGTGAAAGGCGTCTTTCACACACACTTATCTCTCAGAAATGAGCATGTGGAGAGACGTTCGTTCTACTAGCACAAAGGGAACGGGATGCAGTGAAACTTATACACTGGTTTCTCAGTCTGTTTCCTAGTGCCAGTTTTAAATTCCTGCAGATTTCACTGTAAAAACGATTTGGAGCAAGTAACTACCCTTATATATGTATGGACTGGAGTTTGCAACTGAAAAGAATCTTTGTGTTCCCTACAAGTTAGGTGAAGGACAGCTTTCACACACACTGATCTCTCAGAACTGAGTATGTGGAGAGACGTTCGTTCATCTAGCACAAAGGGAACGGTTTGCAGGAGTAACTTTTACTCTGGTTTCTCAGTCTGTTTCCTAGTGCCGGTTTGTAGTTCCTCCAATTTTCACTGTAAAACCGATTTAGTGCTAGTACCTCCCCATATATATGTATGGAGTGTAGTTTGCCCCTGAAAAGAAACTTTGTGTTCCGAACAAGCTAGTTGAACAAGGCTTTCAGACAGACTTATCTCTGAGACCTGAGCATGTGGAGAGACGTTTTTTCATCTAGCAAATTTGAAACAGGTTGCAGGAGAAACTTGTACTCTGGTTTCTCAGGCTGTTTCCTAGTGCCGGTTTGAAGTTACTGCAGTTTTCAGTTTAAAAGTGATTTGGAACTTGTACCTCCCCATATATATGTATGGAGTGGACTTTGCCACTGAAAAGAAACTTTGTGTTCCCAATAATCTAGTTGAAGGACGGCTTTCACTCACACTTATCTCTCAGAACTGAGCATGTGGAGAGACGTTCATTCATCTAGCACAAAGGGAACGGGTTGCAGGATAAACTTTTACTCTGGAATCTCAGGCTGTTTCCTAGTGCCGGTTTGAATTTCCTGCAGTTTACACTGTAAAACCGTGTTGGAGCTAGTACCTTCCCATATATATGTATGGAGTGGAGTTTGCCACTGAAAAGAAACTATGTGTTCGTAATATGATAGTTGAAAGACTTCTTTCACACAAACTTATCTCTCAGAAAGGAGCATGTGGAGAGACGTTCGTTCATCTAGCACAAAGAAATCGGGTAGCAGGAGAAACTTTTACTCTGGTTTCTCAGGATTTTTCCTAGTGACTGTTTGAATTTCCTGCTGTATTCACTGTAAAACCGGGTTGGAGCTAGTACCTCCATATATATGTATGGAGTGGAGTTTGCCACTGAAAAGAAACTTTGTGTTCCGAACAAGCTAGGTGAACAAGGCTTTCAGACAGACTTATCTCTCAGACATGAGCATGTGGAGAGACGTTCGTTCATCTAGCATATTGGAAACAGTTTGCAGGAGAAACTTGTACTCTGGTTTCTCAGTGTGTTTCCTAGTTCCGGTTTGAAGTTCCTGAAGTTTTCACTGTAAATCCGAGTTGGAGCTAGTACTTCCCAATATATATGTATGGAGTGGAGTTTTCAACTGAAAAGAAACTTTGTGTTACCAACAAGCGAGGTGAAGTACGGCTTTCACACCCACTTATCTCTCAGAACTGATCATGTGGAGAGACTTTCGTTCATCTAGCACAAAGGGAACGGGTTACAGGGGAAACATTTACTCTGGTTACTCATTCTGTTTCCTAGTGTGGGTTTGAAGTTCCTGCAATTTTCACTGTAAATCCGAGTTGGAGCTTGTTCCTCCCCATATATATGTATGCAGAGGAGTTTGCAACTGAAAAGAATCTTTGTGTTCCCAACAAGCTAGTTGAAGACGGCTTTCACACACACTGATCTCTCAGAAATGAGCATGTGGAGAGACTTTCGTTCATCTAGCAGAAAGGGATCGGGTTGCAGGACAAACTTTTACTCTGCTTTCTCAGTCTGTTTCCTAGTGCCTGTTTGAAGTTCCTGCAGTTTTCACTGTAAAACCGTGTTGGAGCTTTTACCTACCCATATATATGTATGGAGTGCAGTTTGCAAATGGAAAGAAACTTTCTGTTCCCAACAAGCTAGTTGAAGGACGGCTTTCACACACACTGATCTCTCAGATCTGAGTATGTGGAGAGGCGTTAGTTCATCTAGCACAAAGGGAATGTCTTGCAGGAGAAACATTTACTCTGGTTTCTCAGTCTGCTTCCTAGTGCCGGTTTGAAGTTCCTGCAGTTTTCACTGTAAAACCGAGTTGGAGCTAGTACCTCCCCATATATATGTATGGAGTGCAGTTTGCAAATGGAAAGAAACTTTCTGTTCCCAACAAGCTATGTGAAAGGCGTCTTTCACACACACTTATCTCTCAGAAATGAGCATGTGGAGAGACGTTCGTTCTACTAGCACAAAGGGAACGGGATGCAGAGAAACTTATACACTGGTTTCTCAGTATGTTTCCTAGTGCCAGTTTTAAATTCCTGCAGATTTCACTGTAAAAACGAGTTGGAGCAAGTAACTACCATTATATATGTATGGACTGGAGTTTGCAACTGAAAAGAATCTTTGTGTTCCCTACAAGTTAGGTGAAGGACAGCTTTCACACACACTGAACTCTCAGAACTGAGTATGTGGAGAGACGTTCGTTCATCTAGCACAAAGGGAACGGTTTGCAGGAGTAACTTTTACTCTGGTTTCTCAGTCTGTTTCCTAGTGCCGGTTTGTAGTTCCTCCAATTTTCACTGTAAAACCCAGTTGGGGCTAGTACATCCCCTTATATATGTATGGAGTGGATTTTGCAACTGAAAAGAAACTTTGTGTTCCCAACAAGCTAGGTGAAGGACTTCTTTCACACAAACTGATCTCTCAGAACCGAGCATGTCTAGAGACGTCCTTCCATCAAGCACAAAGGGAACGGGTTGCAGGAGTAACTTTTACTCTGGATTCTCAGTCTGTTTCCAATTGCCGGTTTGTAGTTCCTGCAGTTTTCACTGTAAAATCGAGTTGGAGCTAGTACTTCCCCATATATATGTATGGAGTGGAATTTGCAACTGAAAAGAAACTTTGTGTTCCCAACAAGCGAGGTGAAGGACGGCTTTCACACACACTTATCTCTCAGAACAGAGCATGTCTAGAGACCTTCATTCATCTAGCACAAAGGGAACGGGTTGCAGGAGAAACTTTTACTCTGGTTTCTCAGTCTGTTTCCTAGAACCGGTTTAAATTTCCCGCATTTTTCACTGTAAAACGGAGTTGGAACTAGTACTCACCATGTATATGAATGGAGTAGAGGTTGCAACTGAAAAAAAACTTTGTATTCCCAACCAGCAAGGTGAAGAAAGGCTTTCACACACAATTATCCTTCAGAAATGAGCATGTGGAGAGACGTTCTTTCTTCTAGAACAAAGGGAACGGGTTGCAGGAGAAACTTTTACTCTGGTTTCTCAGTTTGTTTCCTAGATCCAGTTTGATGTTCCTGCATTTTTCACTTTAAAACCGTTTTGGCGCTAGTAACTCCCCATAATTATGTATGGATTGGAGTTTGCAACTGAAAAGAAACTTTGTGTTCCCAACAATCTATGTGAAGGACGGCTTTCACACACACTTATATCTCAGAACTGAGCATGTGTAGAGACGTTCGTTCTTCTAGCACAAAGGGAACGGGTTGCAGGTGTAACTGTTACTCTGGTTTCTCAGTCTGTTTCCTAGTGCCTGTTTGAAGTTCCTGCAGTTTTCACTGTAAAACCGAGTTGGAGCTAGTACCTCCCCATATATATGTATGAATTGGAGTTAGAAACTGAGAAGAATCTTGTTGTTCCCAACAAGCTATGTGAAAGGCGTCTTTCACACACACTTATCTCTCAGAAATGAGCATGTGGAGAGACGTTCGTTCTACTAGCACAAAGGGAACGGGATGCAGTGAAACTTATACACTGGTTTCTCAGTCTGTTTCCTAGTGCCAGTTTTAAATTCCTGCAGATTTCACTGTAAAAACGATTTGGAGCAAGTAACTACCCTTATATATGTATGGACTGGAGTTTGCTACTGAAAAGAATCTTTGTGTTCCCTACAAGTTAGGTGAAGGACAGCTTTCACACACACTGATCTCTCAGAAATGAGCATGTGGAGAGACTTTCGTTCATCTAGCAGAAAGGGATCGGGTTGCAGGACAAACTTTTACTCTGGTTTCTCAGTCTGTTTCCTAGTGCCGGTTTGTAGTTCCTCCAATTTTCACTGTAAAACCGATTTAGTGCTAGTACCTCCCCATATATATGTATGGAGTGTAGTTTGCCCCTGAAAAGAAACTTTGTGTTCCGAACAAGCTAGTTGAACAAGGCTTTCAGACAGACTTATCTCTGAGACCTGAGCATGTGGAGAGACGTTTTTTCATCTAGCAAATTTGAAACAGGTTGCAGGAGAAACTTGTACTCTGGTTTCTCAGGCTGTTTCCTAGTGCCGGTTTGAAGTTACTGCAGTTTTCAGTTTAAAAGTGATTTGGAACTTGTACCTCCCCATATATATGTATGGAGTGGACTTTGCCACTGAAAAGAAACTTTGTGTTCCCAATAATCTAGTTGAAGGACGGCTTTCACTCACACTTATCTCTCAGAACTGAGCATGTGGAGAGACGTTCATTCATCTAGCACAAAGGGAACGGGTTGCAGGATAAACTTTTACTCTGGAATCTCAGGCAGTTTCCTAGTGCCGGTTTGAATTTCCTGCAGTTTACACTGTAAAACCGTGTTGGAGCTAGTACCTTCCCATATATATGTATGGAGTGGAGTTTGCCACTGAAAAGAAACTATGTGTTCGTAATATGATAGTTGAAAGACTTCTTTCACACAAACTTATCTCTCAGAAAGGAGCATGTGGAGAGACGTTCGTTCATCTAGCACAAAGAAATCGGGTAGCAGGAGAAACTTTTACTCTGGTTTCTCAGGATTTTTCCTAGTGACTGTTTGAATTTCCTGCTGTATTCACTGTAAAACCGGGTTGGAGCTAGTACCTCCATATATATGTATGGAGTGGAGTTTGCCACTGAAAAGAAACTTTGTGTTCCGAACAAGCTAGGTGAACAAGGCTTTCAGACAGACTTATCTCTCAGACATGAGCATGTGGAGAGACGTTCGTTCATCTAGCATATTGGAAACAGTTTGCAGGAGAAACTTGTACTCTGGTTTCTCAGTGTGTTTCCTAGTTCCGGTTTGAAGTTCCTGAAGTTTTCACTGTAAATCCGAGTTGGAGCTAGTACTTCCCAATATATATGTATGGAGTGGAGTTTTCAACTGAAAAGAAACTTTGTGTTACCAACAAGCGAGGTGAAGTACGGCTTTCACACCCACTTATCTCTCAGAACTGATCATGTGGAGAGACTTTCGTTCATCTAGCACAAAGGGAACGGGTTACAGGGGAAACATTTACTCTGCTTACTCAGTCTGTTTCCTAGTGTGGGTATGAAGTTCCTGCAATTTTCACTGTAAATCCGAGTTGGAGCTTATTCCTCCCCATATATATGTATGCAGAGGAGTTTGCAACTGAAAAGAATCTTTGTGTTCCCAACAAGCTAGTTGAAGACGGCTTTCACACACACTGATCTCTCAGAAATGAGCATGTGGAGAGACTTTCGTTCATCTAGCAGAAAGGGATCGGGTTGCAGGACAAACTTTTACTCTGCTTTCTCAGTCTGTTTCCTAGTGCCTGTTTGAAGTTCCTGCAGTTTTCACTGTAAAACCGTGTTGGAGCTTTTACCTACCCATATATATGTATGGAGTGCAGTTTGCAAATGGAAAGAAACTTTCTGTTCCCAACAAGCTAGTTGAAGGACGGCTTTCACACACACTGATCTCTCAGATCTGAGTGTGTGGAGAGGCGTTCGTTCATCTAGCACAAAGGGAATGTCTTGCAGGAGAAACATTTACTCTGGTTTCTCAGTCTGCTTCCTAGTGCCGGTTTGAAGTTCCTGCAGTTTTCACTGTAAAACCGAGTTGGAGCTAGTACCTCCCCATATATATGTATGGAGTGCAGTTTGCAAATGGAAAGAAACTTTCTGTTCCCAACAAGCTATGTGAAAGGCGTCTTTCACACACACTTATCTCTCAGAAATGAGCATGTGGAGAGACGTTCGTTCTACTAGCACAAAGGGAACGGGATGCAGAGAAACTTATACACTGGTTTCTCAGTCTGTTTCCTAGTGCCAGTTTTAAATTCCTGCAGATTTCAGTGTAAAAACGAGTTGGAGCAAGTAACTACCATTATATATGTATGGACTGGAGTTTGCAACTGAAAAGAATCTTTGTGTTCCCTACATGTTAGGTGAAGGACAGCTTTCACACACACTGAACTCTCAGAACTGAGTATGTGGAGAGACGTTCGTTCATCTAGCACAAAGGGAACGGTTTGCAGGAGTAACTTTTACTCTGGTTTCTCAGTCTGTTTCCTAGTGCCGGTTTGTAGTTCCTCCAATTTTCACTGTAAAACCCAGTTGGGGCTAGTACCTTCCCATATATATGTATGAAGTGGATTTTGCAACTGAAAATAAACTTTGTGTTCCCAACAAGCTAGGTGAAGGACTTCTTTCACACAAACTGATCTCTCAGAACCGAGCATGTCTAGAGACGTCCTTCCATCAAGCACAAAGGGAACGGGTTGCAGGAGTAACTTTTACTCTGGATTCTCAGTCTGTTTCCAATTGCCGGTTTGTAGTTCCTGCAGTTTTCACTGTAAATTCGAGTTGGAGCTAGTACTTCCCCATATATATGTATGGAGTGGAATTTGCAACTGAAAAGAAACTTTGTGTTCCCAACAAGCGAGGTGAAGGACGGCTTTCACACACACTTATCTCTCAGAACTGAGCATGTCTAGAGACCTTCATTCATCTAGCACAAAGGGAACGGGTTGCAGGAGAAACTTTTACTCTGGTTTCTCAGTCTGTTTCCTAGAACCGGTTTGAATTTCCCGCATTTTTCACTGTAAAACGGAGTTGGAACTAGTACTCACCATGTATATGAATGGAGTAGAGGTTGCAACTGAAAAAAAACTTTGTATTCCCAACCATAATGTGAAGAAAGGCTTTCACACACAATTATCCTTCAGAAATGAGCATGTGGAGAGACGTTCTTTCTTCTAGAACAAAGGGAACGGGTTGCAGGAGAAACTTTTACTCTGGTTTCTCAGTTTGTTTCCTAGATCCAGTTTGATGTTCCTGCATTTTTCACTTTAAAACCGTTTTGGCGCTAGTAACTCCCCATAATTATGTATGGATTGGAGTTTGCAACTGAAAAGAAACTTTGTGTTCCCAACAATCTATGTGAAGGACGGCTTTCACACACACTTATATCTCAGAACTGAGCATGTGTAGAGACGTTCGTTCTTCTAGCACAAAGGGAACGGGTTGCAGGTGTAACTGTTACTCTGGTTTCTCAGTCTGTTTCCTAGTGCCTGTTTGAAGTTCCTGCAGTTTTCACTGTAAAACCGAGTTGGAGCTAGTACCTCCCCATATATATGTATGAATTGGAGTTAGAATCTGAGAAGAATCTTGTTGTTCCCAACAAGCTATGTGAAAGGCGTCTTTCACACACACTTATCTCTCAGAAATGAGCATGTGGAGAGACGTTCGTTCTACTAGCACAAAGGGAACGGGATGCAGTGAAACTTATACACTGGTTTCTCAGTCTGTTTCCTAGTGCCAGTTTTAAATTCCTGCAGATTTCACTGTAAAAACGATTTGGAGCAAGTAACTACCCTTATATATGTATGGACTGGAGTTTGCAACTGAAAAGAATCTTTGTGTTCCCTACAAGTTAGGTGAAGGACAGCTTTCACACACACTGATCTCTCAGAACTGAGTATGTGGAGAGACGTTCGTTCATCTAGCACAAAGGGAACGGTTTGCAGGAGTAACTTTTACTCTGGTTTCTCAGTCTGTTTCCTAGTGCCGGTTTGTAGTTCCTCCAATTTTCACTGTAAAACCGATTTAGTGCTAGTACCTCCCCATATATATGTATGGAGTGTAGTTTGCCCCTGAAAAGAAACTTTGTGTTCCGAACAAGCTAGTTGAACAAGGCTTTCAGACAGACTTATCTCTGAGACCTGAGCATGTGGAGAGACGTTTTTTCATCTAGCAAATTTGAAACAGGTTGCAGGAGAAACTTGTACTCTGGTTTCTCAGGCTGTTTCCTAGTGCCGGTTTGAAGTTACTGCAGTTTTCAGTTTAAAAGTGATTTGGAACTTGTACCTCCCCATATATATGTATGGAGTGGACTTTGCCACTGAAAAGAAACTTTGTGTTCCCAATAATCTAGTTGAAGACGGCTTTCACACACACTGATCTCTCAGAAATGAGCATGTGGAGAGACTTTCGTTCATCTAGCAGAAAGGGATCGGGTTGCAGGACAAACTTTTACTCTGCTTTCTCAGTCTGTTTCCTAGTGCCTGTTTGAAGTTCCTGCAGTTTTCACTGTAAAACCGTGTTGGAGCTTTTACCTACCCATATATATGTATGGAGTGCAGTTTGCAAATGGAAAGAAACTTTCTGTTCCCAACAAGCTAGTTGAAGGACGGCTTTCACACACACTGATCTCTCAGATCTGAGTGTGTGGAGAGGCGTTCGTTCATCTAGCACAAAGGGAATGTCTTGCAGGAGAAACATTTACTCTGGTTTCTCAGTCTGCTTCCTAGTGCCGGTTTGAAGTTCCTGCAGTTTTCACTGTAAAACCGAGTTGGAGCTAGTACCTCCCCATATATATGTATGGAGTGCAGTTTGCAAATGGAAAGAAACTTTCTGTTCCCAACAAGCTATGTGAAAGGCGTCTTTCACACACACTTATCTCTCAGAAATGAGCATGTGGAGAGACGTTCGTTCTACTAGCACAAAGGGAACGGGATGCAGAGTAACTTATACACTGGTTTCTCAGTCTGTTTCCTAGTGCCAGTTTTAAATTCCTGCAGATTTCAGTGTAAAAACGAGTTGGAGCAAGTAACTACCATTATATATGTATGGACTGGAGTTTGCAACTGAAAAGAATCTTTGTGTTCCCTACATGTTAGGTGAAGGACAGCTTTCACACACACTGAACTCTCAGAACTGAGTATGTGGAGAGACGTTCGTTCATCTAGCACAAAGGGAACGGTTTGCAGGAGTAACTTTTACTCTGGTTTCTCAGTCTGTTTCCTAGTGCCGGTTTGTAGTTCCTCCAATTTTCACTGTAAAACCCAGTTGGGGCTAGTACCTTCCCATATATATGTATGAAGTGGATTTTGCAACTGAAAATAAACTTTGTGTTCCCAACAAGCTAGGTGAAGGACTTCTTTCACACAAACTGATCTCTCAGAACCGAGCATGTCTAGAGACGTCCTTCCATCAAGCACAAAGGGAACGGGTTGCAGGAGTAACTTTTACTCTGGATTCTCAGTCTGTTTCCAATTGCCGGTTTGTAGTTCCTGCAGTTTTCACTGTAAATTCGAGTTGGAGCTAGTACTTCCCCATATATATGTATGGAGTGGAATTTGCAACTGAAAAGAAACTTTGTGTTCCCAACAAGCGAGGTGAAGGACGGCTTTCACACACACTTATCTCTCAGAACTGAGCATGTCTAGAGACCTTCATTCATCTAGCACAAAGGGAACGGGTTGCAGGAGAAACTTTTACTCTGGTTTCTCAGTCTGTTTCCTAGAACCGGTTTGAATTTCCCGCATTTTTCACTGTAAAACGGAGTTGGAACTAGTACTCACCATGTATATGAATGGAGTAGAGGTTGCAACTGAAAAAAAACTTTGTATTCCCAACCATAATGTGAAGAAAGGCTTTCACACACAATTATCCTTCAGAAATGAGCATGTGGAGAGACGTTCTTTCTTCTAGAACAAAGGGAACGGGTTGCAGGAGAAACTTTTACTCTGGTTTCTCAGTTTGTTTCCTAGATCCAGTTTGATGTTCCTGCATTTTTCACTTTAAAACCGTTTTGGCGCTAGTAACTCCCCATAATTATGTATGGATTGGAGTTTGCAACTGAAAAGAAACTTTGTGTTCCCAACAATCTATGTGAAGGACGGCTTTCACACACACTTATATCTCAGAACTGAGCATGTGTAGAGACGTTCGTTCTTCTAGCACAAAGGGAACGGGTTGCAGGTGTAACTGTTACTCTGGTTTCTCAGTCTGTTTCCTAGTGCCTGTTTGAAGTTCCTGCAGTTTTCACTGTAAAACCGAGTTGGAGCTAGTACCTCCCCATATATATGTATGAATTGGAGTTAGAATCTGAGAAGAATCTTGTTGTTCCCAACAAGCTATGTGAAAGGCGTCTTTCACACACACTTATCTCTCAGAAATGAGCATGTGGAGAGACGTTCGTTCTACTAGCACAAAGGGAACGGGATGCAGTGAAACTTATACACTGGTTTCTCAGTCTGTTTCCTAGTGCCAGTTTTAAATTCCTGCAGATTTCACTGTAAAAACGATTTGGAGCAAGTAACTACCCTTATATATGTATGGACTGGAGTTTGCAACTGAAAAGAATCTTTGTGTTCCCTACAAGTTAGGTGAAGGACAGCTTTCACACACACTGATCTCTCAGAACTGAGTATGTGGAGAGACGTTCGTTCATCTAGCACAAAGGGAACGGTTTGCAGGAGTAACTTTTACTCTGGTTTCTCAGTCTGTTTCCTAGTGCCGGTTTGTAGTTCCTCCAATTTTCACTGTAAAACCGATTTAGTGCTAGTACCTCCCCATATATATGTATGGAGTGTAGTTTGCCCCTGAAAAGAAACTTTGTGTTCCGAACAAGCTAGTTGAACAAGGCTTTCAGACAGACTTATCTCTGAGACCTGAGCATGTGGAGAGACGTTTTTTCATCTAGCAAATTTGAAACAGGTTGCAGGAGAAACTTGTACTCTGGTTTCTCAGGCTGTTTCCTAGTGCCGGTTTGAAGTTACTGCAGTTTTCAGTTTAAAAGTGATTTGGAACTTGTACCTCCCCATATATATGTATGGAGTGGACTTTGCCACTGAAAAGAAACTTTGTGTTCCCAATAATCTAGTTGAAGACGGCTTTCACACACACTGATCTCTCAGAAATGAGCATGTGGAGAGACTTTCGTTCATCTAGCAGAAAGGGATCGGGTTGCAGGACAAACTTTTACTCTGCTTTCTCAGTCTGTTTCCTAGTGCCTGTTTGAAGTTCCTGCAGTTTTCACTGTAAAACCGTGTTGGAGCTTTTACCTACCCATATATATGTATGGAGTGCAGTTTGCAAATGGAAAGAAACTTTCTGTTCCCAACAAGCTAGTTGAAGGACGGCTTTCACACACACTGATCTCTCAGATCTGAGTGTGTGGAGAGGCGTTCGTTCATCTAGCACAAAGGGAATGTCTTGCAGGAGAAACATTTACTCTGGTTTCTCAGTCTGCTTCCTAGTGCCGGTTTGAAGTTCCTGCAGTTTTCACTGTAAAACCGAGTTGGAGCTAGTACCTCCCCATATATATGTATGGAGTGCAGTTTGCAAATGGAAAGAAACTTTCTGTTCCCAACAAGCTATGTGAAAGGCGTCTTTCACACACACTTATCTCTCAGAAATGAGCATGTGGAGAGACGTTCGTTCTACTAGCACAAAGGGAACGGGATGCAGAGTAACTTATACACTGGTTTCTCAGTCTGTTTCCTAGTGCCAGTTTTAAATTCCTGCAGATTTCAGTGTAAAAACGAGTTGGAGCAAGTAACTACCATTATATATGTATGGACTGGAGTTTGCAACTGAAAAGAATCTTTGTGTTCCCTACATGTTAGGTGAAGGACAGCTTTCACACACACTGAACTCTCAGAACTGAGTATGTGGAGAGACGTTCGTTCATCTAGCACAAAGGGAACGGTTTGCAGGAGTAACTTTTACTCTGGTTTCTCAGTCTGTTTCCTAGTGCCGGTTTGTAGTTCCTCCAATTTTCACTGTAAAACCCAGTTGGGGCTAGTACCTTCCCATATATATGTATGAAGTGGATTTTGCAACTGAAAATAAACTTTGTGTTCCCAACAAGCTAGGTGAAGGACTTCTTTCACACAAACTGATCTCTCAGAACCGAGCATGTCTAGAGACGTCCTTCCATCAAGCACAAAGGGAACGGGTTGCAGGAGTAACTTTTACTCTGGATTCTCAGTCTGTTTCCAATTGCCGGTTTGTAGTTCCTGCAGTTTTCACTGTAAATTCGAGTTGGAGCTAGTACTTCCCCATATATATGTATGGAGTGGAATTTGCAACTGAAAAGAAACTTTGTGTTCCCAACAAGCGAGGTGAAGGACGGCTTTCACACACACTTATCTCTCAGAACTGAGCATGTCTAGAGACCTTCATTCATCTAGCACAAAGGGAACGGGTTGCAGGAGAAACTTTTACTCTGGTTTCTCAGTCTGTTTCCTAGAACCGGTTTGAATTTCCCGCATTTTTCACTGTAAAACGGAGTTGGAACTAGTACTCACCATGTATATGAATGGAGTAGAGGTTGCAACTGAAAAAAAACTTTGTATTCCCAACCATAATGTGAAGAAAGGCTTTCACACACAATTATCCTTCAGAAATGAGCATGTGGAGAGACGTTCTTTCTTCTAGAACAAAGGGAACGGGTTGCAGGAGAAACTTTTACTCTGGTTTCTCAGTTTGTTTCCTAGATCCAGTTTGATGTTCCTGCATTTTTCACTTTAAAACCGTTTTGGCGCTAGTAACTCCCCATAATTATGTATGGATTGGAGTTTGCAACTGAAAAGAAACTTTGTGTTCCCAACAATCTATGTGAAGGACGGCTTTCACACACACTTATATCTCAGAACTGAGCATGTGTAGAGACGTTCGTTCTTCTAGCACAAAGGGAACGGGTTGCAGGTGTAACTGTTACTCTGGTTTCTCAGTCTGTTTCCTAGTGCCTGTTTGAAGTTCCTGCAGTTTTCACTGTAAAACCGAGTTGGAGCTAGTACCTCCCCATATATATGTATGAATTGGAGTTAGAAACTGAGAAGAATCTTGTTGTTCCCAACAAGCTATGTGAAAGGCGTCTTTCACACACACTTATCTCTCAGAAATGAGCATGTGGAGAGACGTTCGTTCTACTAGCACAAAGGGAACGGGATGCAGTGAAACTTATACACTGGTTTCTCAGTCTGTTTCCTAGTGCCAGTTTTAAATTCCTGCAGATTTCACTGTAAAAACGATTTGGAGCAAGTAACTACCCTTATATATGTATGGACTGGAGTTTGCAACTGAAAAGAATCTTTGTGTTCCCTACAAGTTAGGTGAAGGACAGCTTTCACACACACTGATCTCTCAGAACTGAGTATGTGGAGAGACGTTCGTTCATCTAGCACAAAGGGAACGGTTTGCAGGAGTAACTTTTACTCTGGTTTCTCAGTCTGTTTCCTAGTGCCGGTTTGTAGTTCCTCCAATTTTCACTGTAAAACCGATTTAGTGCTAGTACCTCCCCATATATATGTATGGAGTGTAGTTTGCCCCTGAAAAGAAACTTTGTGTTCCGAACAAGCTAGTTGAACAAGGCTTTCAGACAGACTTATCTCTGAGACCTGAGCATGTGGAGAGACGTTTTTTCATCTAGCAAATTTGAAACAGGTTGCAGGAGAAACTTGTACTCTGGTTCTCAGGCTGTTTCCTAGTGCCGGTTTGAAGTTACTGCAGTTTTCAGTTTAAAAGTGATTTGGAACTTGTACCTCCCCATATATATGTATGGAGTGGACTTTGCCACTGAAAAGAAACTTTGTGTTCCCAATAATCTAGTTGAAGGACGGCTTTCACTCACACTTATCTCTCAGAACTGAGCATGTGGAGAGACGTTCATTCATCTAGCACAAAGGGAACGGGTTGCAGGATTAACTTTTACTCTGGAATCTCAGGCAGTTTCCTAGTGCCGGTTTGAATTTCCTGCAGTTTACACTGTAAAACCGTGTTGGAGCTAGTACCTTCCCATATATATGTATGGAGTGGAGTTTGCCACTGAAAAGAAACTATGTGTTCGTAATATGATAGTTGAAAGACTTCTTTCACACAAACTTATCTCTCAGAAAGGAGCATGTGGAGAGACGTTCGTTCATCTAGCACAAAGAAATCGGGTAGCAGGAGAAACTTTTACTCTGGTTTCTCAGGATTTTTCCTAGTGACTGTTTGAATTTCCTGCTGTATTCACTGTAAAACCGGGTTGGATCTAGTACCTCCATATATATGTATGGAGTGGAGTTTGCCACTGAAAAGAAACTTTGTGTTCCGAACAAGCTAGGTGAACAAGGCTTTCAGACAGACTTATCTCTCAGACATGAGCATGTGGAGAGACGTTCGTTCATCTAGCATATTGGAAACAGTTTGCAGGAGAAACTTGTACTCTGGTTTCTCAGTGTGTTTCCTAGTTCCGGTTTGAAGTTCCTGAAGTTTTCACTGTAAATCCGAGTTGGAGCTAGTACTTCCCAATATATATATGGAGTGGAGTTTTCTACTGAAAAGAAACTTTGTGTTACCAACAAGCGAGGTGAAGTACGGCTTTCACACCCACTTATCTCTCAGAACTGATCATGTGGAGAGACTTTCGTTCATCTAGCACAAAGGGAACGGGTTACAGGGGAAACATTTACTCTGGTTACTCATTCTGTTTCCTAGTGTGGGTTTGAAGTTCCTGCAATTTTCACTGTAAATCCGAGTTGGAGCTTGTTCCTCCCCATATATATGTATGCAGAGGAGTTTGCAACTGAAAAGAATCTTTGTGTTCCCAACAAGCTAGTTGAAGACGGCTTTCACACACACTGATCTCTCAGAAATGAGCATGTGGAGAGACTTTCGTTCATCTAGCAGAAAGGGATCGGGTTGCAGGACAAACTTTTACTCTGGTTTCTCAGTCTGTTTCCTAGTGCCTGTTTGAAGTTCCTGCAGTTTTCACTGTAAAACCGTGTTGGAGCTTTTACCTACCCATATATATGTATGGAGTGCAGTTTGCAAATGGAAAGAAACTTTCTGTTCCCAACAAGCTAGTTGAAGGACGGCTTTCACACACACTGATCTCTCAGATCTGAGTATGTGGAGAGGCGTTAGTTCATCTAGCACAAAGGGAATGTCTTGCAGGAGAAACATTTACTCTGGTTTCTCAGTCTGCTTCCTAGTGCCGGTTTGAAGTTCCTGCAGTTTTCACTGTAAAACCGAGTTGGAGCTAGTACCTCCCCATATATATGTATGGAGTGCAGTTTGCAAATGGAAAGAAACTTTCTGTTCCCAACAAGCTATGTGAAAGGCGTCTTTCACACACACTTATCTCTCAGAAATGAGCATGTGGAGAGACGTTCGTTCTACTAGCACAAAGGGAACGGGATGCAGAGAAACTTATACACTGGTTTCTCAGTATGTTTCCTAGTGCCAGTTTTAAATTCCTGCAGATTTCACTGTAAAAACGAGTTGGAGCAAGTAACTACCATTATATATGTATGGACTGGAGTTTGCAACTTAAAAGAATCTTTGTGTTCCCTACAAGTTAGGTGAAGGACAGCTTTCACACACACTGAACTCTCAGAACTGAGTATGTGGAGAGACGTTCGTTCATCTAGCACAAAGGGAACGGTTTGCAGGAGTAACTTTTACTCTGGTTTCTCAGTCTGTTTCCTAGTGCCGGTTTGTAGTTCCTCAAATTTTCACTGTAAAACCCAGTTGGGGCTAGTACCTCCCCATATATATGTATGGAGTGGATTTTGCAACTGAAAAGAAACTTTGTGTTCCCAACAAGCTAGGTGAAGGACTTCTTTCACACAAACTGATCTCTCAGAACCGAGCATGTCTAGAGACGTCCTTCCATCAAGCACAAAGGGAACGGGTTGCAGGAGTAACTTTTACTCTGGATTCTCAGTCTGTTTCCAATTGCCGGTTTGTAGTTCCTGCAGTTTTCACTGTAAATTCGAGTTGGAGCTAGTACTTCCCCATATATATGTATGGAGTGGAATTTGCAACTGAAAAGAAACTTTGTGTTCCCAACAAGCGAGGTGAAGGACGGCTTTCACACACACTTATCTCTCAGAACAGAGCATGTCTAGAGACCTTCATTCATCTAGCACAAAGGGAACGGGTTGCAGGAGAAACTTTTACTCTGGTTTCTCAGTCTGTTTCCTAGAACCGGTTTAAATTTCCCGCATTTTTCACTGTAAAACGGAGTTGGAACTAGTACTCACCATGTATATGAATGGAGTAGAGGTTGCAACTGAAAAAAAACTTTGTATTCCCAACCAGCAAGGTGAAGAAAGGCTTTCACACACAATTATCCTTCAGAAATGAGCATGTGGAGAGACGTTCTTTCTTCTAGAACAAAGGGAACGGGTTGCAGGAGAAACTTTTACTCTGGTTTCTCAGTTTGTTTCCTAGATCCAGTTTGATGTTCCTGCATTTTTCACTTTAAAACCGTTTTGGCGCTAGTAACTCCCCATAATTATGTATGGATTGGAGTTTGCAACTGAAAAGAAACTTTGTGTTCCCAACAATCTATGTGAAGGACGGCTTTCACACACACTTATATCTCAGAACTGAGCATGTGTAGAGACGTTCGTTCTTCTAGCACAAAGGGAACGGGTTGCAGGTGTAACTGTTACTCTGGTTTCTCAGTCTGTTTCCTAGTGCCTGTTTGAAGTTCCTGCAGTTTTCACTGTAAAACCGAGTTGGAGCTAGTACCTCCCCATATATATGTATGAATTGGAGTTAGAAACTGAGAAGAATCTTGTTGTTCCCAACAAGCTATGTGAAAGGCGTCTTTCACACACACTTATCTCTCAGAAATGAGCATGTGGAGAGACGTTCGTTCTACTAGCACAAAGGGAACGGGATGCAGTGAAACTTATACACTGGTTTCTCAGTCTGTTTCCTAGTGCCAGTTTTAAATTCCTGCAGATTTCACTGTAAAAACGATTTGGAGCAAGTAACTACCCTTATATATGTATGGACTGGAGTTTGCTACTGAAAAGAATCTTTGTGTTCCCTACAAGTTAGGTGAAGGACAGCTTTCACACACACTGATCTCTCAGAAATGAGCATGTGGAGAGACTTTCGTTCATCTAGCAGAAAGGGATCGGGTTGCAGGACAAACTTTTACTCTGGTTTCTCAGTCTGTTTCCTAGTGCCGGTTTGTAGTTCCTCCAATTTTCACTGTAAAACCGATTTAGTGCTAGTACCTCCCCATATATATGTATGGAGTGTAGTTTGCCCCTGAAAAGAAACTTTGTGTTCCGAACAAGCTAGTTGAACAAGGCTTTCAGACAGACTTATCTCTGAGACCTGAGCATGTGGAGAGACGTTTTTTCATCTAGCAAATTTGAAACAGGTTGCAGGAGAAACTTGTACTCTGGTTTCTCAGGCTGTTTCCTAGTGCCGGTTTGAAGTTACTGCAGTTTTCAGTTTAAAAGTGATTTGGAACTTGTACCTCCCCATATATATGTATGGAGTGGACTTTGCCACTGAAAAGAAACTTTGTGTTCCCAATAATCTAGTTGAAGGACGGCTTTCACTCACACTTATCTCTCAGAACTGAGCATGTGGAGAGACGTTCATTCATCTAGCACAAAGGGAACGGGTTGCAGGATAAACTTTTACTCTGGAATCTCAGGCAGTTTCCTAGTGCCGGTTTGAATTTCCTGCAGTTTACACTGTAAAACCGTGTTGGAGCTAGTACCTTCCCATATATATGTATGGAGTGGAGTTTGCCACTGAAAAGAAACTATGTGTTCGTAATATGATAGTTGAAAGACTTCTTTCACACAAACTTATCTCTCAGAAAGGAGCATGTGGAGAGACGTTCGTTCATCTAGCACAAAGAAATCGGGTAGCAGGAGAAACTTTTACTCTGGTTTCTCAGGATTTTTCCTAGTGACTGTTTGAATTTCCTGCTGTATTCACTGTAAAACCGGGTTGGAGCTAGTACCTCCATATATATGTATGGAGTGGAGTTTGCCACTGAAAAGAAACTTTGTGTTCCGAACAAGCTAGGTGAACAAGGCTTTCAGACAGACTTATCTCTCAGACATGAGCATGTGGAGAGACGTTCGTTCATCTAGCATATTGGAAATAGTTTGCAGGAGAAACTTGTACTCTGGTTTCTCAGTGTGTTTCCTAGTTCCGGTTTGAAGTTCCTGAAGTTTTCACTGTAAATCCGAGTTGGAGCTAGTACTTCCCAATATATATGTATGGAGTGGAGTTTTCAACTGAAAAGAAACTTTGTGTTACCAACAAGCGAGGTGAAGTACGGCTTTCACACCCACTTATCTCTCAGAACTGATCATGTGGAGAGACTTTCGTTCATCTAGCACAAAGGGAACGGGTTACAGGGGAAACATTTACTCTGCTTACTCAGTCTGTTTCCTAGTGTGGGTATGAAGTTCCTGCAATTTTCACTGTAAATCCGAGTTGGAGCTTATTCCTCCCCATATATATGTATGCAGAGGAGTTTGCAACTGAAAAGAATCTTTGTGTTCCCAACAAGCTAGTTGAAGACGGCTTTCACACACACTGATCTCTCAGAAATGAGCATGTGGAGAGACTTTCGTTCATCTAGCAGAAAGGGATCGGGTTGCAGGACAAACTTTTACTCTGCTTTCTCAGTCTGTTTCCTAGTGCCTGTTTGAAGTTCCTGCAGTTTTCACTGTAAAACCGTGTTGGAGCTTTTACCTACCCATATATATGTATGGAGTGCAGTTTGCAAATGGAAAGAAACTTTCTGTTCCCAACAAGCTAGTTGAAGGACGGCTTTCACACACACTGATCTCTCAGAAATGAGCATGTGGAGAGACGTTCGTTCTACTAGCACAAAGGGAACGGGATGCAGAGAAACTTATACACTGGTTTCTCAGTCTGTTTCCTAGTGCCAGTTTTAAATTCCTGCAGATTTCAGTGTAAAAACGAGTTGGAGCAAGTAACTACCATTATATATGTATGGACTGGAGTTTGCAACTGAAAAGAATCTTTGTGTTCCCTACATGTTAGGTGAAGGACAGCTTTCACACACACTGAACTCTCAGAACTGAGTATGTGGAGAGACGTTCGTTCATCTAGCACAAAGGGAACGGTTTGCAGGAGTAACTTTTACTCTGGTTTCTCAGTCTGTTTCCTAGTGCCGGTTTGTAGTTCCTCCAATTTTCACTGTAAAACCCAGTTGGGGCTAGTACCTTCCCATATATATGTATGAAGTGGATTTTGCAACTGAAAATAAACTTTGTGTTCCCAACAAGCTAGGTGAAGGACTTCTTTCACACAAACTGATCTCTCAGAAACGAGCATGTCTAGAGACCTCCTTCCATCAAGCACAAAGGGAACGGGTTGCAGGAGTAACTTTTACTCTGGATTCTCAGTCTGTTTCCAATTGCCGGTTTGTAGTTCCTGCAGTTTTCACTGTAAAATCGAGTTGGAGCTTGTACTTCCCCATATATATGTATGGAGTGGAATTTGCAACTGAAAAGAAACTTTGTGTTCCCAACAAGCGAGGTGAAGGACGGCTTTCACACACACTTATCTCTCAGAACTGAGCATGTCTAGAGACCTTCATTCATCTAGCACAAAGGGAACGGGTTGCAGGTGAAACTTTTACTCTGGTTTCTCAGTCTGTTTCCTAGAACCGGTTTGAATTTCCCGCATTTTTCACTGTAAAACGGAGTTGGAACTAGTACTCACCATGTATATGAATGGAGTAGAGGTTGCAACTGAAAAAAAACTTTGTATTCCCAACCATAAGGTGAAGAAAGGCTTTCACACACAATTATCCTTCAGAAATGAGCATGTGGAGAGACGTTCTTTCTTCTAGAACAAAGGGAACGGGTTGCAGGAGAAACTTTTACTCTGGTTTCTCAGTTTGTTTCCTAGATCCAGTTTGATGTTCCTGCATTTTTCACTTTAAAACCGTTTTGGCGCTAGTAACTCCCCATAATTATGTATGGAGTGGAGTTTGCCACTGAAAAGAAACTATGTGTTCGTAATATGATAGTTGAAAGACTTCTTTCACACAAACTTATCTCTCAGAAAGGAGCATGTGGAGAGACGTTCGTTCATCTAGCACAAAGAAATCGGGTAGCAGGGGAAACTTTTACTCTGGTTTCTCAGGATTTTTCCTAGTGACTGTTTGAATTTCCTGCTGTATTCACTGTAAAACCGGGTTGGAGCTAGTACCTCCATATATATGTATGGAGTGGAGTTTGCCACTGAAAAGAAACTTTGTGTTCCGAACAAGCTAGGTGAACAAGGCTTTCAGACAGACTTATCTCTCAGACATGAGCATGTGGAGAGACGTTCGTTCATCTAGCATATTGGAAACAGTTTGCAGGAGAAACTTGTACTCTGGTTTCTCAGTGTGTTTCCTAGTTCCGGTTTGAAGTTCCTGAAGTTTTCACTGTAAATCCGAGTTGGAGCTTGTACTTCCCAATATATATGTATGGAGTGGAGTTTTCAACTGAAAAGAAACTTTGTGTTACCAACAAGCGAGGTGAAGTACGGCTTTCACACCCACTTATCTCTCGGAACTGATCATGTGGAGAGACTTTCGTTCATCTAGCACAAAGGGAACGGGTTACAGGGGAAACATTTACTCTGGTTACTCAGTCTGTTTCCTAGTGTGGGTTTGAAGTTCCTGCAATTTTCACTGTAAATCCGAGTTGGAGCTTGTTCCTCCCCATATATATGTATGCAGAGGAGTTTGCAACTGAAAAGAATCTTTGTGTTCCCAACAAGCTAGTTGAAGACGGCTTTCACACACACTGATCTCTCAGAAATGAGCATGTGGAGAGACTTTCGTTCATCTAGCAGAAAGGGATCGGGTTGCAGGACAAACTTTTACTCTGCATTCTCAGTCTGTTTCCTAGTGCCTGTTTGAAGTTCCTGCAGTTTTCACTGTAAAACCGTGTTGGAACTTTTACCTACCCATATATATGTATGGAGTGCAGTTTGCAAATGGAAAGAAACTTTCTGTTCCCAACAAGCTAGTTGAAGGACGGCTTTCACACACACTGATCTCTCAGATCTGAGTATGTGGAGAGGCGTTCGTTCATCTAGCACAAAGGGAACGGCTTGCAGGAGAAACATTTACTCTGGTTTCTCAGTCTGCTTCCTAGTGCCGGTTTGAAGTTCCTGCAGTTTTCACTGTAAAACCGAGTTGGAGCTAGTACCTCCCCATATATATGTATGGAGTGCAGTTTGCAAATGGAAAGAAACTTTCTGTTCCCAACAAGCTATGTGAAAGGCGTCTTTCACACACACTTATCTCTCAGAAATGAGCATGTGGAGAGACGTTCGTTCTACTAGCACAAAGGGAACGGATGCAGAGAAACTTATACACTGGTTTCTCAGTCTGTTTCCTAGTGCCAGTTTTAAATTCCTGCAGATTTCACTGTAAAAACGAGTTGGAGCAAGTAACTACCATTATATATGTATGGACTGGAGATTGCAACTGAAAAGAATCTTTGTGTTCCCTACAAGTTAGGTGAAGGACAGCTTTCACACACACTGAACTCTCAGAACTGAGTATGTGGAGAGACGTTCGTTCATCTAGCACAAAGGGAACGGTTTGCAGGAGTAACTTTTACTCTGGTTTCTCAGTCTGTTTCCTAGTGCCGGTTTGTAGTTCCTCCAATTTTCACTGTAAAACCGATTTAGTGCTAGTACCTCCCCATATATATGTATGGAGTGTAGTTTGCCCCTGAAAAGAAACTTTGTGTTCCGAACAAGCTAGGTGAACAAGGCTTTCAGACAGACTTATCTCTCAGAACTGAGCATGTGGAGAGACGTTCGTTTATCTAGCAAATTTGAAACAGGTTGCAGGAGAAACTTGTACTCTGGTTTCTCAGTCTGTTTCCTAGTGCCGGTTTGAAGTTACTGCAGTTTTCACTGTAAAATCGAGTTGGAGCTCGTACTTCCCCATATATATGTATGGAGTGGACTTTGCCACTGAAAAGAAACTTTGTGTTCCCAATAATCTAGTTGAAGGACGGCTTTCACACACACTTATCTCTCAGAACTGAGCATGTGGAAAGACGTTCGTTCATCTAGCACATAGGGAACTCGTTGCAGGAGAAACTATTACTCTGGAATCTCAGGCAGTTTCCTAGTGCCGGTTTGAATTTCCTGCAGTTTACACTGTAAAACCGTGTTGGAGCTAGTACCTTCCCATATATATGTATGGAGTGGGGTTTGCCACTGAAAAGAATCTATGTGTTCGTAACATGATAGTTGAAAGACTTCTTTCACACAAACTTATCTCTCAGAAAGGAGCATGTGGAGAGACGTTCGTTCATCTAGCACAAAGAAATCGGGTAGCAGGAGAAACTTTTACTCTGGTTTCTCAGGATTTTTCCTAGTGACTGTTTGAATTTCCTGCTGTATTCACTGTAAAACCGAGTTGGAGCTAGTACCTCAATATATATGTATGGAGTGGAGTTTGCCACTGAAAAGAAACTTTGTGTTCCGAACAAGCTAGGTGAACAAGGCTTTCAGACAGACTTATCTCTCATACATGAGCATGTGGAGAGACGTACGTTCATCTAGCATATTGGAAACAGTTTGCAGGTGAAACTTGTACTCTGGTTTCTCACTGTGTTTCCTAGTTCCGGTTTGAAGATCCTGAAGTTTTCACTGTAAATCCGAGTTGGAGCTAGTACTTCCCAATATATATGTATGGATTGGAGTTTTCAACTGAAAAGAATCTTTGTGTTACCAACAAGCGAGGTGAAGTACGGCTTTCACACCCACTTATCTCTCAGAACTGATCATGTGGAGAGACTTTCGTTCATCTAGCACAAAGGAACGGGTTACAGGGGAAACATTTACTCTGGTTACTCAGTCTGTTTCCTAGTGTGGGTTTGAAGTTCCTGCAATTTTCACTGTAAATCCGAGGTGGAGCTTGTTCCTCCCCATATATATGTATGCAGAGGAATTTGCAACTGAAAAGAATCTTTGTGTTCCCAACAAGCTAGTTGAAGTCTGCTTCAACACACACTGATCTCTCAGAAATGAGCATGTGGGGAGACTTTCGTTCATCTAGCAGAAAGGGATCGGGTTGCAGGACAAACTTTTACTCTGCTTTCTCAGTCTGTTTCCTAGTGCCTGTTTGTAGTTCCTGCAGTTTTCACTGTAAAACCGAGTTGGTGCTAGTAAATACCCTTCTATATATATGGAGTGGAGTTAACAAATTAAAAGTAACTTTGTGTTCCCAACAAACTAGGTGAAGGACGGCTTTCACATGCACATATCTCTCAGAACCTTGCATGAGGAGAGCCGTTCGTTTTTCTAGCTCAAAGTGAACGGTATATAGGTGTAACTATTTCTCGGGTTTCTCAGTCTGTTTCCTAGTGCCGGTTTGAAATTCCTGCAGTTTTCGCTGTAAAACCGAGTTGGAGCTTGTACCCCCCCATATATTTGTATGGATTGGAGTTTGCAACTGAAAAGTATCTTTGTATTCCCCACAAGCAAGGTGAAGTACGGATTTCATTCACAATTATCTCTCAGAAATGAGCATGAGGAGAGACGTTCTTTCATCTAGCACAAAGGGAATGTTTTCAAGTAGAAACTGTTACTCTGGTTTCTCAGTCTGTTTCCTAGTGCCGGTTTGAAGTTCCTGAAGTTTTCACTGTAAAACCGTGTTGGTGCTAGTACATCCATATATATGGATGGATTGGAGTTGCAACTGATAAGATAATTTCTGTTCCCGACAAGCTAGTTGAAGGACGGCTTTCACACATACTTATCTCTCAGAACTGAGCATGTGGAGAGACGTTCGTTCATCTAGCACAAAGAACGGGTTGTATTGGTAACTGTTGCTCTGGTTTCTCAGTCTGTTTCCTACTGCCGGTTTGAAGTTCCTGCAGTTTTCACAATAAAACCGAGTTGGAGCTTGTACCTCCCCATATATATGTATGGAGTGGAGTTTGCAACTGAAAAGAAACTTTGTGTTCACAAGAAGGTAGTTGAAGAATGACTTTCACACACACTTATCTCTAAAACTGAGAATGTGGGGATAGGTTCGTTCATCTAGCACAAAGGGAACGGGTTGCAGGAGAAATTTTTTCTCTGGTTTCTCAGTCTGTTTCCTAGTGTCGATTTGAAGATCCTTCAATTTTCCCTGTAAAACCGAGTTGGAGCTATTATCTCCCCATATATATGTATGGATAGGAGTTTGCAACTGAAAAGAATCTTTGTGTTCCCCACAAGCTAGTTGAAGGTCGGGTTTAACACACAAAGATCTCTCAGAACTGAGCATGTGGAGAGACGTTGGTTCTTCTAGCACAAAGGAACGGGTTGCAGGTGAAACTTTTACTCTGGATTCTCAGTATGTTTCCTAGTGCCGGTTTGAAGTTACTGCAGTTTTCACTATAAAACCGAATTGGAGATTGTACCTCCCCATATATATGTATGGAGTGGAGTTTGCAACTGAAAAGTAACTTTGTGTTCCCAACAAGCTAGTTGAAGCACGGCTTTCACACACACTTATCTCTCAGAACTGAGCATGACTAAAGACTTTCTTTCATCTAGCATAAAGGGAACGGGTTGCAGAGAAACTTATACTCTGTTTTCTCATCCTTTTTTCTTGTGCCGGTTTAAGTTCCTGCAGTTTTAACTGTAAAACTGAGTTGGAGCTTGTACCTCCCCATATATATGTATGGAGGGGTGTTTGCAACTGTAAAGAAACTTTGTGTTCCAAACATGCTAGTTGAAGGACGGCTTTCACACATATATTTCTCTCAGAACTGAGCTTGTGGAGAGACGTTCGTTCATCTAGCATAAATGGAACGGTTTGCAGGAGAAACTTTTACTCTGGTTTCTCAGTCTGTTTCTTAGTGCCGGTTTGTAGTTCCTGCACTTTTCACTGTAAACCCGAGTTGGTGCTAGAACCTCCCCATATATATGTATGGAGTGAAGTTTGCAACTGAAAAGAAACTTTGTGTTCCAAACATGCTAGGTGAAGTCGGCTTTCACACACACTTATCTATCAGAAGTGAGCATGTGGACAGACGTTCGTTCTTCTTGCACAAAGGGAACGGGTTGCAGGGGTAACAGTTTCTCTGGATTCTCAGTCTCTTTCTTAGTGCCTTTTTGAAGTTCCTGCATTTTTCACTGTAAAACCGAGTTGTAGCTACTAACTCCCCATATATACGTATGGAGAGGAGTTTGTAACTGAAAAGAAACTTTGTGTTCCGAACAACCTTGGTGAAGGGCGGCTTTCACCTACACATATCTCTCAGCACTGAGCATGTGGAGAGACTTTCGTTCTTCTTACACAAAGGGAACGGGTTGCAGGAGAATAATTTTCTCTGGTTTCTCAGTCTGTTTCCTAGTTCCGGTTTGAAGTTCCTGCAGTTTTCACTGTAAAACAGAGTTTGAGCTAGTAACCCCCCATATATATGTATGGTTTGGAGTTTGCAACTGAAAAGAATCTTTGTGTTCTCAACCAGCTAGTTGAAGGAAGGCTTTCACACACACTTATCTCTCAGAACTGAGCATGTCTGGAGACGTTCTTTCATCTAGCACAAAGGAACGTTTTGCAGGAGAAACTTTTATTCTGGTTTTTCAGTCGGTTACCTGGAGCCGTTTAGAAGTTCCTCAATTTTTCACTGTAAAACCTCGTTGGTGCTAGTAGCTCCACATATATATGTATGGGGTGGAAATTGCAAATGAAAAGAAACTTTATGTTCACAACAAGCTAGTTGAAGGACGGCTTTCACACACAATTATCTCTCAGAACTGAGCATGTGGAGAGACGTTCGTTCTTCTAGCACAAATAAAACGGGATGCAGGAGAAATTTTACTGTGGTTTCTCAGTCTGTTTCCCAGTTCCGGTTTGAAGTTCCTGCAGTTTTCACTGTAAAACCGATATGAAGATTGTACCTTACCATATATATGTATGGTTTGGAATTAGAAACTGAAAAGAAAATTTGTGTTCCCAACAAACTATTTGAAGGCCGACTTTCCCATACACTTATACCTCAGAACTGAGCATGTGGAGATAATTTCGTTCATCTAGCACAAAGGGAATGTGTTGCAGTAGAAACTTTTAGTCTGGTTTCTCAGTTTGTTTCCAAGTGCCGCTTTGAAGTTCCTGCAGTTTTCACTGTAAAACCGATTTGTTGCTACTACCTCCACATATATATGTATGGACTGGAGTTTGCAACTGAAAAGAAAATTTGTATTCCCAACAAGCTAGGTGAAGGACAGCATTCACCCACACTTATCTCTCAGAACTGAGCATGTGGAGAGACGTTCCTACAACTAGCAGAAAGAACGGGTTGTATTGGTAACTGTTACTCTGGTTTCTCAGTCTGTTTCCTACTGCCGGTTTGAAGTTCCTGCAGTTTTCACAATAAAACCGAGTTGGAGCTTGTACCTCCCCATATATATGTATGGAGTGGAGTTTGAAACTGAAAAGAAACTTTGTGTTCACAAGAAGGTAGGTGAAGAATGACTTTCACACACACTTATCTCTAGAACTGAGAATGTGGAGAGACGTTCGTTCATCTAGCACAAAGGGAACGGGTTGAAGGAGAAATATTTACTCTGGTTTCTCAGTCTGTTTCCTAGTGTCGATTTGAAGTTCCTTCAGTTTTCCCTGTAAAACCGAGTTGGAGCTATTATCTCCCAATATATATGTATGGATAGGAGTTTGCAACTGAAAAGAATCGTTGTGTTCCCCACAAGCTAGTTGAAGGACGGGTTTAACACACAAATATCTCTCAGAACTGAGCATGTGGAGAGAAATTCGTTCATCTAGCACAATGGGAACGGGTTGCAGGAGAAATTTTACTCTGGTTTCTCAGTCTGTTTCCTAGTGCTCTCTTGAAGTTCCTGCATTTTTCACTGTAAAACCGTGTTAGAGCTTGTACCTCCCCATATATATGTATGGATTGGAGTTTGCAACTGAAAAGAATCTTTGTGTTCCCAACAAGCTAGTTGAAGGACGGCTTTCAGACACAATTATCTCTCAGGAATGAGTATGTGGACAGACGTTCGTTCTTCTTCCACCAATGGAAAGGTTTGCAGGGGTAACTGTTACTCTGGATTCTCATTTTATTTCCTAGTTCCGGGTTGAAGTTCCTGCAGTTTTCACAATAAAACCGAGTTGGAGCTTGTACCTCCCAATATATATGTATGGAGTGGAGTTTGCAACTGAGAAGAATCTTTGTGTTCACAACAAGCTAGTTGAAGTACGGCTTTCACACACACTTATCTCTCAGAACTGAGCATGTGGAGAGACGTTCTGTCATCTAGCACAAAGAACGGGTTGTATTGGTAACTGTTACTCTGGTTTCTCAGTCTGTTTCCTAGTGCTGGTTTGAAGTTCCTGCAGTTTTCACCTTAAAACCGAGTTGGAGCTACTACCTACCCATATATATGTATGGAGTGGAGTTTGCAACTGAAAAGAAACTTTGTGTTCCCAACATGCTAGTTGAAGGACAGCTTTCACACACACTTATCTCTCAGGAATGAGCATGTGGACAGACGTTTGTTCTTCTTCCACAAAGGGAACGGTTTGCAGGGGTAACTGTTACTCTGGATTCTCAGTTTCTTTCCTAGTTCCGGTTTGGAGTTCCCGCAGTTTTCACAATAAAACCGAGTTGGAGCTTGTACCTCCCCATATATATGTATGGAGAGGAGTTTGCAACTGAAAAGAAACTTTGTGTTCCCAAGTGGTAGGTGAAGAATGACTTTCACACACACTTATCTCTAGAACTGAGAATGTGGAGAGACGTTCGTTCATCTAGCACAAAGGGAACGGGATGCAGGAGAAACTTTTACTCTGGTTTCACAGACTGTTTCCTAGTGTCGATTAAAAGTTCCTGCAGTTTTCACTGTAAAACCGAGTTGGAGCTATTATCTCCCCATATATATGTATGGATAGTTGTTAGCAACTGAAAAGAATCTTTGTGTTCCCCACAAGCTAGTTGAAGGACGGGTTTAACACACAAATATCTCTCAGAACTGAGCATGTGGAGAGAAGTTCATTCATCTAGCACAATGGGAACGGGTTGCAGGAGAAATTTTACTCTGGTTTCTCAGTCTGTTTCCTAGTGCTCTTTTGAAGTTCCTGCATTTTTCACTGTAAAACCGTGTTGGAGTTTGTACCTCCCCATATAAATATATGGATTGGAGTTTGCAACTGAAAGAAACTTTGTGTTCCCGACAAGCTATTTGAAGTACGGCTTTCACACACACTTATCTCTCAGAACTGAGCATGTGGACAGACGTTCATTCTTCTTCCACAAATGGAACGGTTTGCAGGGGTAACATTTACTCTGGATTCTCAGTTTGTTTCCTTGTTCCGGTTTGAAGTTCCTGCAGTTTTCACAATAAAACCGGGTTGGAGCTTGTACCTCCCCATATATATGTATGGAGTGGAGTTTGCAACTGAAAAGAAACATTGTGTTCCCAAGAAGGTAGGTGAAGAATGACTTTCACACACACTTATGTCTAGAACTGAGAATGTGGAGAGAAGTTCGTTCATCTAGCACAAAGGAAACGGGTTGAAGGAGAAATATTTACTCTGGTTTCTCAGTCTGTTTACTAGTGTCGATTTGAAGTTCCTTCAGTTTTCCCTGTAAAACCGAGTTGGAGCTATTTTCTCCCCATATATGTATGGATAGGAGTTTGCACCTGAAAAGAATCTTTGTGTTCCCCACAAGCTAGTTGAAGGACGGGTTTAACACACAAATATCTCTCAGAACTGAGCATGTGGAGAGAAGTTCGTTCATCTAGCACAATGGTAACGGGCTGTAGGAGAAACATTTACTCTGGTTTGCTAGTCTGTTTCCTAGTGCTCTTTTGAAGTTCCTGCATTTTTCACTGTAAAACCGTGTTGGAGTTTGTACCTCCCCATATAAATATATGGATTGGAGTTTGCAACTGAAAGAAACTTTGTGTTCCCAAAAAGCTAGTTGAAGAAGTTCTTTCACACACATTTATCACTCAGAACTGAGCATGTGGAGAGACGTTCGTTCTTCTAGCACAAAGGAACAGGTTACAGGAGAAAATTTTACTCTGGATTCTCAGTATGTTTCCTAGTGCCGTTTTGAAGTTACTGCAGTTTTCACTATAAAACCGAATTGGAGATTGTACCTCCCCATATATATGTATGGAGTGGAGTTTGCAATTGAAAAGAAACTTTGTGTTCACAACAACCTAGGTGAAGGATGGCTTTCACACACAATTACCTCTCAGAACTGAGAATGTGGAGAGACTTTCGTTCATCTAGCACAAAGTGAACAGGTTGCAGGAGAAACTTTTACTCTGGGTTCTCAGACTGTTTCCTAGTATCGAATTGAAGTTCCTGCAGTTTTCACTGTAAAATCGTGTTGGAGATTTTATCTCCCCATATATATGTATGGATTGGAGTTTGCAACTGAAAAGAATCTTTGTGTTCCCAACAAGCTAGTTGAAGTACGGCTTTCAGACACACATATCACTCAGAACTGAGCATGTGGAGAGAAGTTCGTTCATCTAGCACAAAGGGAACGGGTTGCAGGAGAAACTTTTACTCTGCTTTCTCAGTCTGTTTCCTAGTGCTGGTTTGAATTTCCTGCATTTTTCACTGTAAAACCGAGTTGGAGCTTGTACCTCCCCATATAAATGTATGGATTGGAATTTGCAACTGAAAAGAATCTTTGTGTTCCCAAAAAGCTAGGTGAAGTACGTCTTTCACACACATTTGTCTCTCAGATGTGAGCATGTGGAGAGACGTTTGTTCATCAAGCACAAAGGGAACGGGTTGAAGGGGAAACATTTACTCTGGTTTCTCAGTCTGTTTCCTAGTGCCAGTTTGAATTTCCTGAAGTTTTCACTGTAAAAACGTGTTGGTGCTTGTATATCCACATATAAATGGATGGATTGGAGTTTGCAACTGATAAGATAATTTGTGTTCCCGACAAGCTATTTGAAGTACGGCTTTCACACACACTTATCTCTCAGAACTGAGCATGTGGACAGACGTTCATTCTTCTTCCACAAAGGGAACGGTTTGCAGGGGTAACATTTACTCTGGATTCTCAGTTTGTTTCCTTGTTCCGGTTTGAAGTTCCTGCAGTTTTCACAATAAAACCGGGTTGGAGCTTGTACCTCCCCATATATATGTATGGAGTGGAGTTTTCAACTGAAAAGAAACATTGTGTTCCCAAGAAGGTAGGTGAAGAATGACTTTCACACACACTTATCTCTAGAACTGAGAATGTGGAGAGACGTTCGTTCATCTAGCATAAAGGGAACGGGTTGCTTGAGAAACATTTACTCTGGTTTCTCAGACTGTTTCCTAGTGTCGATTTGAAGTTCCTGCAGTTTTCACTGTAAAACCGTGTTGGAGCTATTATCTCCTCATATATATGTATGGATAGGAGTTTGCACCTGAAAAGAATCTTTGTGTTCCCCACAAGCTAGTTGAAGGACGGGTTTAACACACAAATATCTCTCAGAACTGAGCATGTGGAGAGAAGTTCGTTCATCTAGCACAATGTTAACGGGTTGTAGGAGAAACATTTACTCTGGTTTGCCAGTCTGTTTCCTAGTGCTCTTTTGAAGTTCCTGCATTTTTCTCTGTAAAACCGTGTTGGAGCTTGTACCTCTCCATATATATGTATGGATTGAAGTTTGCAACTGAAAAGAAATTTTGTGTTCCCAAAAAGCTAGTTGAAGAACGTCTTTCACACACATTTATCACTAAGAACTGAGCATGTGGAGAGACGTTCCTTCTTCTAGCACAAAGGAACAGGCTACAGGAGAAAATTTTACTCAGGATTATCAGTATGCTTCCTAGTGCCGTTTTGAAGTTACTGCAGTTTTCACTATAAAACCAAATTGGAGATTTTACCTCCCCATATATATGTATGGAGTGGAGTTTGCAACTGAAAAGAAACTTTGTGTTCACAACAAGCTAGGTGAAGGATGGCTTACACACACAATTATCTCTCAGAACTGAGAATGTGGAGAGACTTTCGTTTATCTAGCACAAAGGGAACGGGTTGCAGGAGAAACTTTTACTCTTGTTTCTCAGTTTGTTTCCTAGTGTCCATTTGAAGTTCCTGCAGTTTTCACTGTAAAACCGAGTAGGAGCTTGTACCACCCCGTATATTTGTATGGAGTGGAGTTTGCAACTGAAAATTATCTTTGTGTTCCCAACAAGCTAGGTCAAGGACGGCATTCACACACACTTATCTCTCAGAACTGAGCATGTGGAGAGACGTTCGTTCATCTAGCCCAAAGATCGGGTTGTATGGGTAACTTTTACTGTGGTTTCTCAGTCTATTTCCTAGTGCCGGTTTGAAGTTCCTGCAGTTTTCACTGTAAAACCGAGTTTGACCTAGTAACACCCCATATATTTGTATGGAGTGGAGTTTGCAACTGAAAAGAAACTTTGTGTTCCCAACATGCTAGTTGAAGTACGGCTTTCACACACACATTTCTCTCAGAACTGAGCATGTGGAGAGACGTTCGTTCATCTAGCACAAAGGGAACAGTTTGCAGGAGAAAATTTACTCTGGTTTCTCAGTCTGTTTCCAAGTGCCGGTTTCAATTTACGGCATTATTCACTGTAAAACAGTGTTGGAGCTTTTACCGTCCCCATATATATGTATGGAGTGCAGTTTGCAACTGAAAAGTATCTTTTTGTTCCCAACAAGCTAGTTGAAGTACGGCTTTCACACACACATATCTCTCAGAACTGAGCATTTGGAGAGACGTTCATTCATCTAGCACAAAGGGAACGGGTTGCAGGAGAAAATTTTACTCTGGTTTCTCAGTCTGTTTCCAAGTGCCTCTTTGAATTTCCTGCATTTTTCACTGTAAAACCGTGTTGGAGCTTTTACCTCCCTTTAAATATGTATGTAGTGCAGTTTGCAACTGAAAAGAAACCTTGTGTTCCAAAGAAGCAAGTTGAAGTACTTTTTTCACACACACTTATCTCTCAGAACTGAGCATGTGGAGAGACGTTCGTTCATCTAGCACAAAGAGAACGGGTTACAGGGGTCACAGTTACTCTGCTTTCTCAATCTGTTTCCTAGTGCCGGTTTGAAGTTCCTGCATTTTTCACTGTAAACACTTGTTGGAGCTTGTACTTCCCCATATATATGTATGGAGTGGGGTATGCAAATGAAAATAAACTTTGTGTTCCCAACAAACTTGTTGAAGGACTTCTTTTACACACATTTATCCCTCAGAACTGAACATGTGGAGAGACGTTCGTTCTTCTAGCAAAAATGGAACGGGTTACAGGAGAAACTTTTACTCTGGTTTCTCAGTCTGTTTCCTAGTGCCGGTTTGAAGTTCCTGCAATTTTCACTGTAAAACCGAGTTTGACCTAGTAAATCCCCGTATATTTTTATGGATTGTAGTTTGCAACTGAAAAGAATATTTGTGTTCCCAACAAGATAGGTGAATGTCAGCTTTCACACACAATTATCTCTCAGAACTGAGCATGTGGAGAGACCTTCGTTCATCTAGCACAAAGAAAGGGTTGTATGGGTAACTGTTACTCTGGTTTCTCAGTCTATTTCCTAGTGCCCGTTTGAAGTTCCTGCAGTTTTCACTGTAAAAAAGATTTGGACATAGAACCTCCCCATATATATTTATGGAGTGGAGGTTGCAACTGAAAATAAACTTTGTGTTCCCAACAAGCTAGATGAAGGACGGCTTTCACACACACTTATCTCTCAGAACTGAGCATGTGGAGAGACCTTCTTTCATCTAGCACAAAGGGAATGTGTTGCTGTAGAAACATATACTCTGGTTTCTCAGTCTTTTTCCTAGTGTCGGTTGGAAGTTCCTGCAGTTTTCACTGTAAAACCCAGTTTGTGCTAGTACCTCCACATATATATGGATGGACTGGAGTTTGCAACTGAAAATAAAATTTGTGTTACCAATAAGCTAGGTGAAGGACGGCATTCACACACACTTATCTCTCAGAACTGAGCATGTGGAGAGACGTTCGTTCATCCAGCACTAATATCGGGTTGTATAGGTAACTTTTACTCTGGTTTCTCAGTCTGTTTCCTAGTGCCGGATTGAAGTTCCTGCAGTTTTCACTGTAAAACCGAGTTGGAGCTTTTACCTCCCCTTATATATGTATGTAGTGCAGTTTGCAACTGAAAAGAATCTTTTTGTTCCCAACAAGCTAGTTGAAGTACGGCTTTCACACACACATATCACTCAGAACTGAGCATGTGGAGAGACGTTCGTTCATCTAGCACAAAGGGGACGGGTTGCAGGAGAAAGTTTTACTCTGGTTTCTCAGTCTGTTTCCAAGTGCCTTTTTGAAGTTCCTGCAGTTTTCACTGTAAAACCGAGTTGGAGCTTTTACCTCCCCTTATATATGTATGTAGTGCAGTTTGCAACTGAAAAGAAACCTTGTGTTCCAAAGAAGCAAGTTGAAGGACTTCTTTCACACACACTTATCTCTAAGAACTGAGCATGTGGAGAGACTTTCGTTCATCTAGCACAAAGGGAACGGGTTGCATGGGTTACAGTTACTCTGCTTTCTCAATCTGTTTCCAAGTGCCGGTTTGAAGTTCCTGCATTTTTCACTGTAAACACTAGTTGGAGCTTGTAACTCCCCATATATATGTATGGAGTGGGGTATGCAAATGAAAATAAACTTTGTGTTCCCAACAAGCTAGGTGAAGGACGTCTTTTACACACATTTATCTCTCAGAACTGAACATGTGGAGAGACGTTCGTTCTTCTAGCAAAAATGGAACGGGTTACAGGAGAAAGTTTTACTCTGGTTTCTCAGTCTGTTTCCTAGTGCCGTTTTGAAGTTCCTGCAGTTTTCACTGTAAAACCGAGTTTGACCTAGTAACTCCCCATATATTTGTATGGAGTGTACTTTGCCACTGAAAAGAATATTTGTGTTCCCAACAAGATAGATGAATGTCAGCTTTCACACACAATTATCTCTCAGAAATGAGCATGTGGAGAGACCTTCGTTCATCTAGCACAAAAAAGGGTTGTATGGGTAACTGTTACTCTGGTTTCTCAGTCTGTTTCCAAGTGCCGCTATGAATTTCCTGCAGTTTTCACTGTAAAACCGAGTTGGAGATAGTACCTCCTCATTTATATGTATTGACTGGGGTTTGAAACTGAAAAGAAACTTTGTGTTCACAACAAGCTAGGTGAAGGACGGCTTTCACACACACATTTCTCTCAGGAATGATCATGTGGACAGACTTTCTTTCTTCTTGCACAAAGGGAACGGTTTGCAGGGGTAACTGTTACTCTGGTTTCTCAGTCTGTTTCCTAGTGCCGGTTTGAAGTTCCTGCATTTTCACTGTAAAACCGAGTTGGAGCTAGAACCTCCCCATATATATGTAAGGAGTGGAGTTTGCAACTGAAAACAAAAACTGTGTTCCCAAAAAGCTAGGTGAAGTACGGCTTTCACACACACTTATCTCTCAGACCTGAGCATGTGGAGAGACGTTCGTTCATCTAGCACAAAGGGAACGTGTTGCAGGAGAAACTTTTTCTCTGGATTCTCAGTCTGTTTCCTAGTGGCGGTTTGAAGTTCCTGCATTTTTCACTGTAAAACCGAGTTGGAGATAGTACCCCCACATATTTATGTATGGAGTGGATTTTGCAACTGAAATAATCTTTGTGATCCCAACAAGCTACATGAAGAATGGCTTTCACACACATTAAACTCTCAGAACTGAGAATGTGGAGAGACTTTCGTTCTCCTAGCACAATTGTAACAGGTTGGAGGAGAAATTTTTACTCTGGTTTCTCAGTTTTTTTCCTAGTGCCGGTTTGAAGTTCCTGCAGTTTTCAGTGTAAATCCGAGTTGGAGCTAGCACTTCCCCATATATATGGATAGATTGGAGTTTGCAATTGAAAAGAATCTTGGTGTTCCCTACAAGCTATGTGAAGGACGGCTTTCACACACACTTTTCTCTCAGAACTGAGCATGTGGAGAGACGTTTTTTCATCTAGCACAAAGGGAATGCGTGGCAGGAGAAATTTTACTCTGGTTTCTCAGTCTGTTTCCTAGTGTCGGTTTGAAGTTCCTGCAGTTTTCACTGTAAAACAGATTTTGACATAGAACCTCCCCATATATATGTATGGATTGGAGGTTGCAACTGAAAAGAAACTTTGTGTTCCCAACAAGCTAGTTGAAGGACGGCTTTCACACACACTTATCTCTCAGAACTGAGCATGTAGAGAGACGTTCATTCATCTAGCACAAAGGGAATGCGCTGAAGGAGAATCTTTTACTCTGTTTTCTCAGTCTGTTTCCTAGTGCCTGTTTGATGTTCCTGCGTTTTTCACTGTAAAACCGAGATGGAGCTTTTACCTTCCTTTATATATGTATGTAGTGCAGTTTGCAACTGAAAAGAAACCTTGTGTTCCAAAGAAGCAAGTTGAAGGAATTCTTTCACACACACTTATCTCTCAGAACTGAGCATGTGGAGAGACGTTCGTTCATCTAGCACAAAGAGAACGGGTTGCAGGGGTTACAGTTACTCTGCTTTCTCAATCTGTTTCCTAGTGCCGGTTTGAAGTTCCTGCGTTTTTCACTGTAAACACTAGTTGGAGCTTGTAACTCCCCATATATATGTATGGAGTGGGTTATGCAAATGAAAATAAACTTTGTGTTCCCAACAAGCTAAGTGAAGGACGTCTTTTACACACATTTATCTCTCAGAACTGAACATGTGGAGAGACGTTCGTTCTTCTAGCAAAAATGGAACGGGTTACAGGAGAAACTTTTACTCTGGTTTCTCAGTCTGTTTCCTAGTGCCGGTTTGAAGTTCCTGCAGTTTTCACTGTAAAACTGAGTTTGACCTAGTAACTCCCCATATATTTGTATGGAGTGTACTTTGCCACTGAAAAGAATATTTGTGTTCCCAACAAGATAGATGAATGTCAGCTTTCACACACAGTTATCTCTCAGAACTGAGCATGTGGAGAGACGTTCGTTCATCTAGCACAAAGGGAACAGTTTGCAGGAGAAAATTTACTCTGGTTTCTCAGTCTGTTTCCAAGTGCCGGTTTCAATTTACGGCATTATTCACTGTAAAACAGTGTTGGAGCTTTTACCGTCCCCATATATATGTATGGAGTGCAGTTTGCAACTGAAAAGTATCTTTTTGTTCCCAACAAGCTAGTTGAAGTACGGCTTTCACACACACATATCTCTCAGAACTGAGCATGTGGAGAGACGTTCATTCATCTAGCACAAAGGGAACGGGTTGCAGGAGAAAATTTTACTCTGGTTTCTCAGTCTGTTTCCAAGTGCCTCTTTGAATTTCCTGCATTTTTCACTGTAAAACCGTGTTGGAGCTTTTACCTCCCTTTAAATATGTATGTAGTGCAGTTTGCAACTGAAAAGAAACCTTGTGTTCCAAAGAAGCAAGTTGAAGTACTTTTTTCACACACACTTATCTCTCAGAACTGAGCATGTGGAGAGACGTTCGTTCATCTAGCACAAAGAGAACGGGTTACAGGGGTCACAGTTACTCTGCTTTCTCAATCTGTTTCCTAGTGCCGGTTTGAAGTTCCTGCATTTTTCACTGTAAACACTTGTTGGAGCTTGTACTTCCCCATATATATGTATGGAGTGGGGTATGCAAATGAAAATAAACTTTGTGTTCCCAACAAGCTTGTTGAAGGACTTCTTTTACACACATTTATCCCTCAGAACTGAACATGTGGAGAGACGTTCGTTCTTCTAGCAAAAATGGAACGGGTTACAGGAGAAACTTTTACTCTGGTTTCTCAGTCTGTTTCCTAGTGCCGGTTTGAAGTTCCTGCAATTTTCACTGTAAAACCGAGTTTGACCTAGTAAATCCCCGTATATTTTTATGGATTGTAGTTTGCAACTGAAAAGAATATTTGTGTTCCCAACAAGATAGGTGAATGTCAGCTTTCACACACAATTATCTCTCAGAACTGAGCATGTGGAGAGACCTTCGTTCATCTAGCACAAAGAAAGGGTTGTATGGGTAACTGTTACTCTGGTTTCTCAGTCTATTTCCTAGTGCCCGTTTGAAGTTCCTGCAGTTTTCACTGTAAAAAAGATTTGGACATAGAACCTCCCCATATATATTTATGGAGTGGAGGTTGCAACTGAAAATAAACTTTGTGTTCCCAACAAGCTAGATGAAGGACGGCTTTCACACACACTTATCTCTCAGAACTGAGCATGTGGAGAGACCTTCTTTCATCTAGCACAAAGGGAATGTGTTGCTGTAGAAACATATACTCTGGTTTCTCAGTCTTTTTCCTAGTGTCGGTTGGAAGTTCCTGCAGTTTTCACTGTAAAACCCAGTTTGTGCTAGTACCTCCACATATATATGGATGGACTGGAGTTTGCAACTGAAAATAAAATTTGTGTTACCAATAAGCTAGGTGAAGGACGGCATTCACACACACTTATCTCTCAGAACTGAGCATGTGGAGAGACGTTCGTTCATCCAGCACTAATATCGGGTTGTATAGGTAACTTTTACTCTGGTTTCTCAGTCTGTTTCCTAGTGCCGGATTGAAGTTCCTGCAGTTTTCACTGTAAAACCGAGTTGGAGCTTTTACCTCCCCTTATATATGTATGTAGTGCAGTTTGCAACTGAAAAGAATCTTTTTGTTCCCAACAAGCTAGTTGAAGTACGGCTTTCACACACACATATCACTCAGAACTGAGCATGTGGAGAGACGTTCGTTCATCTAGCACAAAGGGGACGGGTTGCAGGAGAAAGTTTTACTCTGGTTTCTCAGTCTGTTTCCAAGTGCCTTTTTGAAGTTCCTGCAGTTTTCACTGTAAAACCGAGTTGGAGCTTTTACCTCCCCTTATATATGTATGTAGTGCAGTTTGCAACTGAAAAGAAACCTTGTGTTCCAAAGAAGCAAGTTGAAGGACTTCTTTCACACACACTTATCTCTAAGAACTGAGCATGTGGAGAGACTTTCGTTCATCTAGCACAAAGGGAACGGGTTGCATGGGTTACAGTTACTCTGCTTTCTCAATCTGTTTCCAAGTGCCGGTTTGAAGTTCCTGCATTTTTCACTGTAAACACTAGTTGGAGCTTGTAACTCCCCATATATATGTATGGAGTGGGGTATGCAAATGAAAATAAACTTTGTGTTCCCAACAAGCTAGGTGAAGGACGTCTTTTACACACATTTATCTCTCAGAACTGAACATGTGGAGAGACGTTCGTTCTTCTAGCAAAAATGGAACGGGTTACAGGAGAAAGTTTTACTCTGGTTTCTCAGTCTGTTTCCTAGTGCCGTTTTGAAGTTCCTGCAGTTTTCACTGTAAAACCGAGTTTGACCTAGTAACTCCCCATATATTTGTATGGAGTGTACTTTGCCACTGAAAAGAATATTTGTGTTCCCAACAAGATAGATGAATGTCAGCTTTCACACACAATTATCTCTCAGAAATGAGCATGTGGAGAGACCTTCGTTCATCTAGCACAAAAAAGGGTTGTATGGGTAACTGTTACTCTGGTTTCTCAGTCTGTTTCCAAGTGCCGCTATGAATTTCCTGCAGTTTTCACTGTAAAACCGAGTTGGAGATAGTACCTCCTCATTTATATGTATTGACTGGGGTTTGAAACTGAAAAGAAACTTTGTGTTCACAACAAGCTAGGTGAAGGACGGCTTTCACACACACATTTCTCTCAGGAATGATCATGTGGACAGACTTTCTTTCTTCTTGCACAAAGGGAACGGTTTGCAGGGGTAACTGTTACTCTGGTTTCTCAGTCTGTTTCCTAGTGCCGGTTTGAAGTTCCTGCATTTTCACTGTAAAACCGAGTTGGAGCTAGAACCTCCCCATATATATGTAAGGAGTGGAGTTTGCAACTGAAAACAAAAACTGTGTTCCCAAAAAGCTAGGTGAAGTACGGCTTTCACACACACTTATCTCTCAGACCTGAGCATGTGGAGAGACGTTCGTTCATCTAGCACAAAGGGAACGTGTTGCAGGAGAAACTTTTTCTCTGGATTCTCAGTCTGTTTCCTAGTGGCGGTTTGAAGTTCCTGCATTTTTCACTGTAAAACCGAGTTGGAGATAGTACCCCCACATATTTATGTATGGAGTGGATTTTGCAACTGAAATAATCTTTGTGATCCCAACAAGCTACATGAAGAATGGCTTTCACACACATTAAACTCTCAGAACTGAGAATGTGGAGAGACTTTCGTTCTCCTAGCACAATTGTAACAGGTTGGAGGAGAAATTTTTACTCTGGTTTCTCAGTTTTTTTCCTAGTGCCGGTTTGAAGTTCCTGCAGTTTTCAGTGTAAATCCGAGTTGGAGCTAGCACTTCCCCATATATATGGATAGATTGGAGTTTGCAATTGAAAAGAATCTTGGTGTTCCCTACAAGCTATGTGAAGGACGGCTTTCACACACACTTTTCTCTCAGAACTGAGCATGTGGAGAGACGTTTTTTCATCTAGCACAAAGGGAATGCGTGGCAGGAGAAATTTTACTCTGGTTTCTCAGTCTGTTTCCTAGTGTCGGTTTGAAGTTCCTGCAGTTTTCACTGTAAAACAGATTTTGACATAGAACCTCCCCATATATATGTATGGATTGGAGGTTGCAACTGAAAAGAAACTTTGTGTTCCCAACAAGCTAGTTGAAGGACGGCTTTCACACACACTTATCTCTCAGAACTGAGCATGTAGAGAGACGTTCATTCATCTAGCACAAAGGGAATGCGCTGAAGGAGAATCTTTTACTCTGTTTTCTCAGTCTGTTTCCTAGTGCCTGTTTGATGTTCCTGCGTTTTTCACTGTAAAACCGAGATGGAGCTTTTACCTTCCTTTATATATGTATGTAGTGCAGTTTGCAACTGAAAAGAAACCTTGTGTTCCAAAGAAGCAAGTTGAAGGAATTCTTTCACACACACTTATCTCTCAGAACTGAGCATGTGGAGAGACGTTCGTTCATCTAGCACAAAGAGAACGGGTTGCAGGGGTTACAGTTACTCTGCTTTCTCAATCTGTTTCCTAGTGCCGGTTTGAAGTTCCTGCATTTTTCACTGTAAACACTTGTTGGAGCTTGTACTTCCCCATATATATGTATGGAGTGGGGTATGCAAATGAAAATAAACTTTGTGTTCCCAACAAGCTTGTTGAAGGACTTCTTTTACACACATTTATCCCTCAGAACTGAACATGTGGAGAGACGTTCGTTCTTCTAGCAAAAATGGAACGGGTTACAGGAGAAACTTTTACTCTGGTTTCTCAGTCTGTTTCCTAGTGCCGGTTTGAAGTTCCTGCAATTTTCACTGTAAAACCGAGTTTGACCTAGTAAATCCCCGTATATTTTTATGGATTGTAGTTTGCAACTGAAAAGAATATTTGTGTTCCCAACAAGATAGGTGAATGTCAGCTTTCACACACAATTATCTCTCAGAACTGAGCATGTGGAGAGACCTTCGTTCATCTAGCACAAAGAAAGGGTTGTATGGGTAACTGTTACTCTGGTTTCTCAGTCTATTTCCTAGTGCCCGTTTGAAGTTCCTGCAGTTTTCACTGTAAAAAAGATTTGGACATAGAACCTCCCCATATATATTTATGGAGTGGAGGTTGCAACTGAAAATAAACTTTGTGTTCCCAACAAGCTAGATGAAGGACGGCTTTCACACACACTTATCTCTCAGAACTGAGCATGTGGAGAGACCTTCTTTCATCTAGCACAAAGGGAATGTGTTGCTGTAGAAACATATACTCTGGTTTCTCAGTCTTTTTCCTAGTGTCGGTTGGAAGTTCCTGCAGTTTTCACTGTAAAACCCAGTTTGTGCTAGTACCTCCACATATATATGGATGGACTGGAGTTTGCAACTGAAAATAAAATTTGTGTTACCAATAAGCTAGGTGAAGGACGGCATTCACACACACTTATCTCTCAGAACTGAGCATGTGGAGAGACGTTCGTTCATCCAGCACTAATATCGGGTTGTATAGGTAACTTTTACTCTGGTTTCTCAGTCTGTTTCCTAGTGCCGGATTGAAGTTCCTGCAGTTTTCACTGTAAAACCGAGTTGGAGCTTTTACCTCCCCTTATATATGTATGTAGTGCAGTTTGCAACTGAAAAGAATCTTTTTGTTCCCAACAAGCTAGTTGAAGTACGGCTTTCACACACACATATCACTCAGAACTGAGCATGTGGAGAGACGTTCGTTCATCTAGCACAAAGGGGACGGGTTGCAGGAGAAAGTTTTACTCTGGTTTCTCAGTCTGTTTCCAAGTGCCTTTTTGAAGTTCCTGCAGTTTTCACTGTAAAACCGAGTTGGAGCTTTTACCTCCCCTTATATATGTATGTAGTGCAGTTTGCAACTGAAAAGAAACCTTGTGTTCCAAAGAAGCAAGTTGAAGGACTTCTTTCACACACACTTATCTCTAAGAACTGAGCATGTGGAGAGACTTTCGTTCATCTAGCACAAAGGGAACGGGTTGCATGGGTTACAGTTACTCTGCTTTCTCAATCTGTTTCCAAGTGCCGGTTTGAAGTTCCTGCATTTTTCACTGTAAACACTAGTTGGAGCTTGTAACTCCCCATATATATGTATGGAGTGGGGTATGCAAATGAAAATAAACTTTGTGTTCCCAACAAGCTAAGTGAAGGACGTCTTTTACACACATTTATCTCTCAGAACTGAACATGTGGAGAGACGTTCGTTCTTCTAGCAAAAATGGAACGGGTTACAGGAGAAAGTTTTACTCTGGTTTCTCAGTCTGTTTCCTAGTGCCGTTTTGAAGTTCCTGCAGTTTTCACTGTAAAACCGAGTTTGACCTAGTAACTCCCCATATATTTGTATGGAGTGTACTTTGCCACTGAAAAGAATATTTGTGTTCCCAACAAGATAGATGAATGTCAGCTTTCACACACAATTATCTCTCAGAAATGAGCATGTGGAGAGACCTTCGTTCATCTAGCACAAAAAAGGGTTGTATGGGTAACTGTTACTCTGGTTTCTCAGTCTGTTTCCAAGTGCCGCTATGAATTTCCTGCAGTTTTCACTGTAAAACCGAGTTGGAGATAGTACCTCCTCATTTATATGTATTGACTGGGGTTTGAAACTGAAAAGAAACTTTGTGTTCACAACAAGCTAGGTGAAGGACGGCTTTCACACACACATTTCTCTCAGGAATGATCATGTGGACAGACTTTCTTTCTTCTTGCACAAAGGGAACGGTTTGCAGGGGTAACTGTTACTCTGGTTTCTCAGTCTGTTTCCTAGTGCCGGTTTGAAGTTCCTGCATTTTCACTGTAAAACCGAGTTGGAGCTAGAACCTCCCCATATATATGTAAGGAGTGGAGTTTGCAACTGAAAACAAAAACTGTGTTCCCAAAAAGCTAGGTGAAGTACGGCTTTCACACACACTTATCTCTCAGACCTGAGCATGTGGAGAGACGTTCGTTCATCTAGCACAAAGGGAACGTGTTGCAGGAGAAACTTTTTCTCTGGATTCTCAGTCTGTTTCCTAGTGGCGGTTTGAAGTTCCTGCATTTTTCACTGTAAAACCGAGTTGGAGATAGTACCCCCACATATTTATGTATGGAGTGGATTTTGCAACTGAAATAATCTTTGTGATCCCAACAAGCTACATGAAGAATGGCTTTCACACACATTAAACTCTCAGAACTGAGAATGTGGAGAGACTTTCGTTCTCCTAGCACAATTGTAACAGGTTGGAGGAGAAATTTTTACTCTGGTTTCTCAGTTTTTTTCCTAGTGCCGGTTTGAAGTTCCTGCAGTTTTCAGTGTAAATCCGAGTTGGAGCTAGCACTTCCCCATATATATGGATAGATTGGAGTTTGCAATTGAAAAGAATCTTGGTGTTCCCTACAAGCTATGTGAAGGACGGCTTTCACACACACTTTTCTCTCAGAACTGAGCATGTGGAGAGACGTTTTTTCATCTAGCACAAAGGGAATGCGTGGCAGGAGAAATTTTACTCTGGTTTCTCAGTCTGTTTCCTAGTGTCGGTTTGAAGTTCCTGCAGTTTTCACTGTAAAACAGATTTTGACATAGAACCTCCCCATATATATGTATGGATTGGAGGTTGCAACTGAAAAGAAACTTTGTGTTCCCAACAAGCTAGTTGAAGGACGGCTTTCACACACACTTATCTCTCAGAACTGAGCATGTAGAGAGACGTTCATTCATCTAGCACAAAGGGAATGCGCTGAAGGAGAATCTTTTACTCTGTTTTCTCAGTCTGTTTCCTAGTGCCTGTTTGATGTTCCTGCGTTTTTCACTGTAAAACCGAGATGGAGCTTTTACCTTCCTTTATATATGTATGTAGTGCAGTTTGCAACTGAAAAGAAACCTTGTGTTCCAAAGAAGCAAGTTGAAGGAATTCTTTCACACACACTTATCTCTCAGAACTGAGCATGTGGAGAGACGTTCGTTCATCTAGCACAAAGAGAACGGGTTGCAGGGGTTACAGTTACTCTGCTTTCTCAATCTGTTTCCTAGTGCCGGTTTGAAGTTCCTGCGTTTTTCACTGTAAACACTAGTTGGAGCTTGTAACTCCCCATATATATGTATGGAGTGGGGTATGCAAATGAAAATAAACTTTGTGTTCCCAACAAGCTAAGTGAAGGACGTCTTTTACACACATTTATCTCTCAGAACTGAACATGTGGAGAGACGTTCGTTCTTCTAGCAAAAATGGAACGGGTTACAGGAGAAACTTTTACTCTGGTTTCTCAGTCTGTTTCCTAGTGCCGGTTTGAAGTTCCTGCAGTTTTCACTGTAAAACTGAGTTTGACCTAGTAACTCCCCATATATTTGTATGGAGTGTACTTTGCCACTGAAAAGAATATTTGTGTTCCCAACAAGATAGATGAATGTCAGCTTTCACACACAGTTATCTCTCAGAACTGAGCATGTGGAGAGACGTTCGTTCATCTAGCACAAAGGGAACAGTTTGCAGGAGAAAATTTACTCTGGTTTCTCAGTCTGTTTCCAAGTGCCGGTTTCAATTTACGGCATTATTCACTGTAAAACAGTGTTGGAGCTTTTACCGTCCCCATATATATGTATGGAGTGCAGTTTGCAACTGAAAAGTATCTTTTTGTTCCCAACAAGCTAGTTGAAGTACGGCTTTCACACACACATATCTCTCAGAACTGAGCATGTGGAGAGACGTTCATTCATCTAGCACAAAGGGAACGGGTTGCAGGAGAAAATTTTACTCTGGTTTCTCAGTCTGTTTCCAAGTGCCTCTTTGAATTTCCTGCATTTTTCACTGTAAAACCGTGTTGGAGCTTTTACCTCCCTTTAAATATGTATGTAGTGCAGTTTGCAACTGAAAAGAAACCTTGTGTTCCAAAGAAGCAAGTTGAAGTACTTTTTTCACACACACTTATCTCTCAGAACTGAGCATGTGGAGAGACGTTCGTTCATCTAGCACAAAGAGAACGGGTTACAGGGGTCACAGTTACTCTGCTTTCTCAATCTGTTTCCTAGTGCCGGTTTGAAGTTCCTGCATTTTTCACTGTAAACACTTGTTGGAGCTTGTACTTCCCCATATATATGTATGGAGTGGGGTATGCAAATGAAAATAAACTTTGTGTTCCCAACAAGCTTGTTGAAGGACTTCTTTTACACACATTTATCCCTCAGAACTGAACATGTGGAGAGACGTTCGTTCTTCTAGCAAAAATGGAACGGGTTACAGGAGAAACTTTTACTCTGGTTTCTCAGTCTGTTTCCTAGTGCCGGTTTGAAGTTCCTGCAATTTTCACTGTAAAACCGAGTTTGACCTAGTAAATCCCCGTATATTTTTATGGATTGTAGTTTGCAACTGAAAAGAATATTTGTGTTCCCAACAAGATAGGTGAATGTCAGCTTTCACACACAATTATCTCTCAGAACTGAGCATGTGGAGAGACCTTCGTTCATCTAGCACAAAGAAAGGGTTGTATGGGTAACTGTTACTCTGGTTTCTCAGTCTATTTCCTAGTGCCCGTTTGAAGTTCCTGCAGTTTTCACTGTAAAAAAGATTTGGACATAGAACCTCCCCATATATATTTATGGAGTGGAGGTTGCAACTGAAAATAAACTTTGTGTTCCCAACAAGCTAGATGAAGGACGGCTTTCACACACACTTATCTCTCAGAACTGAGCATGTGGAGAGACCTTCTTTCATCTAGCACAAAGGGAATGTGTTGCTGTAGAAACATATACTCTGGTTTCTCAGTCTTTTTCCTAGTGTCGGTTGGAAGTTCCTGCAGTTTTCACTGTAAAACCCAGTTTGTGCTAGTACCTCCACATATATATGGATGGACTGGAGTTTGCAACTGAAAATAAAATTTGTGTTACCAATAAGCTAGGTGAAGGACGGCATTCACACACACTTATCTCTCAGAACTGAGCATGTGGAGAGACGTTCGTTCATCCAGCACTAATATCGGGTTGTATAGGTAACTTTTACTCTGGTTTCTCAGTCTGTTTCCTAGTGCCGGATTGAAGTTCCTGCAGTTTTCACTGTAAAACCGAGTTGGAGCTTTTACCTCCCCTTATATATGTATGTAGTGCAGTTTGCAACTGAAAAGAATCTTTTTGTTCCCAACAAGCTAGTTGAAGTACGGCTTTCACACACACATATCACTCAGAACTGAGCATGTGGAGAGACGTTCGTTCATCTAGCACAAAGGGGACGGGTTGCAGGAGAAAGTTTTACTCTGGTTTCTCAGTCTGTTTCCAAGTGCCTTTTTGAAGTTCCTGCAGTTTTCACTGTAAAACCGAGTTGGAGCTTTTACCTCCCCTTATATATGTATGTAGTGCAGTTTGCAACTGAAAAGAAACCTTGTGTTCCAAAGAAGCAAGTTGAAGGACTTCTTTCACACACACTTATCTCTAAGAACTGAGCATGTGGAGAGACTTTCGTTCATCTAGCACAAAGGGAACGGGTTGCATGGGTTACAGTTACTCTGCTTTCTCAATCTGTTTCCAAGTGCCGGTTTGAAGTTCCTGCATTTTTCACTGTAAACACTAGTTGGAGCTTGTAACTCCCCATATATATGTATGGAGTGGGGTATGCAAATGAAAATAAACTTTGTGTTCCCAACAAGCTAGGTGAAGGACGTCTTTTACACACATTTATCTCTCAGAACTGAACATGTGGAGAGACGTTCGTTCTTCTAGCAAAAATGGAACGGGTTACAGGAGAAAGTTTTACTCTGGTTTCTCAGTCTGTTTCCTAGTGCCGTTTTGAAGTTCCTGCAGTTTTCACTGTAAAACCGAGTTTGACCTAGTAACTCCCCATATATTTGTATGGAGTGTACTTTGCCACTGAAAAGAATATTTGTGTTCCCAACAAGATAGATGAATGTCAGCTTTCACACACAATTATCTCTCAGAAATGAGCATGTGGAGAGACCTTCGTTCATCTAGCACAAAAAAGGGTTGTATGGGTAACTGTTACTCTGGTTTCTCAGTCTGTTTCCAAGTGCCGCTATGAATTTCCTGCAGTTTTCACTGTAAAACCGAGTTGGAGATAGTACCTCCTCATTTATATGTATTGACTGGGGTTTGAAACTGAAAAGAAACTTTGTGTTCACAACAAGCTAGGTGAAGGACGGCTTTCACACACACATTTCTCTCAGGAATGATCATGTGGACAGACTTTCTTTCTTCTTGCACAAAGGGAACGGTTTGCAGGGGTAACTGTTACTCTGGTTTCTCAGTCTGTTTCCTAGTGCCGGTTTGAAGTTCCTGCATTTTCACTGTAAAACCGAGTTGGAGCTAGAACCTCCCCATATATATGTAAGGAGTGGAGTTTGCAACTGAAAACAAAAACTGTGTTCCCAAAAAGCTAGGTGAAGTACGGCTTTCACACACACTTATCTCTCAGACCTGAGCATGTGGAGAGACGTTCGTTCATCTAGCACAAAGGGAACGTGTTGCAGGAGAAAATTTTTCTCTGGATTCTCAGTCTGTTTCCTAGTGGCGGTTTGAAGTTCCTGCATTTTTCACTGTAAAACCGAGTTGGAGATAGTACCCCCACATATTTATGTATGGAGTGGATTTTGCAACTGAAATAATCTTTGTGATCCCAACAAGCTACATGAAGAATGGCTTTCACACACATTAAACTCTCAGAACTGAGAATGTGGAGAGACTTTCGTTCTCCTAGCACAATTGTAACAGGTTGGAGGAGAAATTTTTACTCTGGTTTCTCAGTTTTTTTCCTAGTGCCGGTTTGAAGTTCCTGCAGTTTTCAGTGTAAATCCGAGTTGGAGCTAGCACTTCCCCATATATATGGATAGATTGGAGTTTGCAATTGAAAAGAATCTTGGTGTTCCCTACAAGCTATGTGAAGGACGGCTTTCACACACACTTTTCTCTCAGAACTGAGCATGTGGAGAGACGTTTTTTCATCTAGCACAAAGGGAATGCGTGGCAGGAGAAATTTTACTCTGGTTTCTCAGTCTGTTTCCTAGTGTCGGTTTGAAGTTCCTGCAGTTTTCACTGTAAAACAGATTTTGACATAGAACCTCCCCATATATATGTATGGATTGGAGGTTGCAACTGAAAAGAAACTTTGTGTTCCCAACAAGCTAGTTGAAGGACGGCTTTCACACACACTTATCTCTCAGAACTGAGCATGTAGAGAGACGTTCATTCATCTAGCACAAACGGAATGCGCTGAAGGAGAATCTTTTACTCTGTTTTCTCAGTCTGTTTCCTAGTGCCTGTTTGATGTTCCTGCGTTTTTCACTGTAAAACCGAGATGGAGCTTTTACCTTCCTTTATATATGTATGTAGTGCAGTTTGCAACTGAAAAGAAACCTTGTGTTCCAAAGAAGCAAGTTGAAGGAATTCTTTCACACACACTTATCTCTCAGAACTGAGCATGTGGAGAGACGTTCGTTCATCTAGCACAAAGAGAACGGGTTGCAGGGGTTACAGTTACTCTGCTTTCTCAATCTGTTTCCTAGTGCCGGTTTGAAGTTCCTGCGTTTTTCACTGTAAACACTAGTTGGAGCTTGTAACTCCCCATATATATGTATGGAGTGGGGTATGCAAATGAAAATAAACTTTGTGTTCCCAACAAGCTAAGTGAAGGACGTCTTTTACACACATTTATCTCTCAGAACTGAACATGTGGAGAGACGTTCGTTCTTCTAGCAAAAATGGAACGGGTTACAGGAGAAACTTTTACTCTGGTTTCTCAGTCTGTTTCCTAGTGCCGGTTTGAAGTTCCTGCAGTTTTCACTGTAAAACTGAGTTTGACCTAGTAACTCCCCATATATTTGTATGGAGTGTACTTTGCCACTGAAAAGAATATTTGTGTTCCCAACAAGATAGATGAATGTCAGCTTTCACACACAGTTATCTCTCAGAACTGAGCATGTGGAGAGACGTTCGTTCATCTAGCACAAAGGGAACAGTTTGCAGGAGAAAATTTACTCTGGTTTCTCAGTCTGTTTCCAAGTGCCGGTTTCAATTTACGGCATTATTCACTGTAAAACAGTGTTGGAGCTTTTACCGTCCCCATATATATGTATGGAGTGCAGTTTGCAACTGAAAAGTATCTTTTTGTTCCCAACAAGCTAGTTGAAGTACGGCTTTCACACACACATATCTCTCAGAACTGAGCATGTGGAGAGACGTTCATTCATCTAGCACAAAGGGAACGGGTTGCAGGAGAAAATTTTACTCTGGTTTCTCAGTCTGTTTCCAAGTGCCTCTTTGAATTTCCTGCATTTTTCACTGTAAAACCGTGTTGGAGCTTTTACCTCCCTTTAAATATGTATGTAGTGCAGTTTGCAACTGAAAAGAAACCTTGTGTTCCAAAGAAGCAAGTTGAAGTACTTTTTTCACACACACTTATCTCTCAGAACTGAGCATGTGGAGAGACGTTCGTTCATCTAGCACAAAGAGAACGGGTTACAGGGGTCACAGTTACTCTGCTTCCTCAATCTGTTTCCTAGTGCCGGTTTGAAGTTCCTGCATTTTTCACTGTAAACACTTGTTGGAGCTTGTACTTCCCCATATATATGTATGGAGTGGGGTATGCAAATGAAAATAAACTTTGTGTTCCCAACAAGCTTGTTGAAGGACTTCTTTTACACACATTTATCCCTCAGAACTGAACATGTGGAGAGACGTTCGTTCTTCTAGCAAAAATGGAACGGGTTACAGGAGAAACTTTTACTCTGGTTTCTCAGTCTGTTTCCTAGTGCCGGTTTGAAGTTCCTGCAATTTTCACTGTAAAACCGAGTTTGACCTAGTAAATCCCCGTATATTTTTATGGATTGTAGTTTGCAACTGAAAAGAATATTTGTGTTCCCAACAAGATAGGTGAATGTCAGCTTTCACACACAATTATCTCTCAGAACTGAGCATGTGGAGAGACCTTCGTTCATCTAGCACAAAGAAAGGGTTGTATGGGTAACTGTTACTCTGGTTTCTCAGTCTATTTCCTAGTGCCCGTTTGAAGTTCCTGCAGTTTTCACTGTAAAAAAGATTTGGACATAGAACCTCCCCATATATATTTATGGAGTGGAGGTTGCAACTGAAAATAAACTTTGTGTTCCCAACAAGCTAGATGAAGGACGGCTTTCACACACACTTATCTCTCAGAACTGAGCATGTGGAGAGACCTTCTTTCATCTAGCACAAAGGGAATGTGTTGCTGTAGAAACATATACTCTGGTTTCTCAGTCTTTTTCCTAGTGTCGGTTGGAAGTTCCTGCAGTTTTCACTGTAAAACCCAGTTTGTGCTAGTACCTCCACATATATATGGATGGACTGGAGTTTGCAACTGAAAATAAAATTTGTGTTACCAATAAGCTAGGTGAAGGACGGCATTCACACACACTTATCTCTCAGAACTGAGCATGTGGAGAGACGTTCGTTCATCCAGCACTAATATCGGGTTGTATAGGTAACTTTTACTCTGGTTTCTCAGTCTGTTTCCTAGTGCCGGATTGAAGTTCCTGCAGTTTTCACTGTAAAACCGAGTTGGAGCTTTTACCTCCCCTTATATATGTATGTAGTGCAGTTTGCAACTGAAAAGAATCTTTTTGTTCCCAACAAGCTAGTTGAAGTACGGCTTTCACACACACATATCACTCAGAACTGAGCATGTGGAGAGACGTTCGTTCATCTAGCACAAAGGGGACGGGTTGCAGGAGAAAGTTTTACTCTGGTTTCTCAGTCTGTTTCCAAGTGCCTTTTTGAAGTTCCTGCAGTTTTCACTGTAAAACCGAGTTGGAGCTTTTACCTCCCCTTATATATGTATGTAGTGCAGTTTGCAACTGAAAAGAAACCTTGTGTTCCAAAGAAGCAAGTTGAAGGACTTCTTTCACACACACTTATCTCTAAGAACTGAGCATGTGGAGAGACTTTCGTTCATCTAGCACAAAGGGAACGGGTTGCATGGGTTACAGTTACTCTGCTTTCTCAATCTGTTTCCAAGTGCCGGTTTGAAGTTCCTGCATTTTTCACTGTAAACACTAGTTGGAGCTTGTAACTCCCCATATATATGTATGGAGTGGGTATGCAAATGAAAATAAACTTTGTGTTCCCAACAAGCTAGGTGAAGGACGTCTTTTACACACATTTATCTCTCAGAACTGAACATGTGGAGAGACGTTCGTTCTTCTAGCAAAAATGGAACGGGTTACAGGAGAAAGTTTTACTCTGGTTTCTCAGTCTGTTTCCTAGTGCCGGTTTGAAGTTCCTGCAGTTTTCACTGTAAAACCGAGTTTGACCTAGTAACTCCCCATATATTTGTATGGAGTGTACTTTGCCACTGAAAAGAATATTTGTGTTCCCAACAAGATAGATGAATGTCAGCTTTCACACACAATTATCTCTCAGAAATGAGCATGTGGAGAGACCTTCGTTCATCTAGCACAAAAAAGGGTTGTATGGGTAACTGTTACTCTGGTTTCTCAGTCTGTTTCCAAGTGCCGCTATGAATTTCCTGCAGTTTTCACTGTAAAACCGAGTTGGAGATAGTACCTCCTCATTTATATGTATTGACTGGGGTTTGAAACTGAAAAGAAACTTTGTGTTCACAACAAGCTAGGTGAAGGACGGCTTTCACACACACATTTCTCTCAGGAATGATCATGTGGACAGACTTTCTTTCTTCTTGCACAAAGGGAACGGTTTGCAGGGGTAACTGTTACTCTGGTTTCTCAGTCTGTTTCCTAGTGCCGGTTTGAAGTTCCTGCATTTTCACTGTAAAACCGAGTTGGAGCTAGAACCTCCCCATATATATGTAAGGAGTGGAGTTTGCAACTGAAAACAAAAACTGTGTTCCCAAAAAGCTAGGTGAAGTACGGCTTTCACACACACTTATCTCTCAGACCTGAGCATGTGGAGAGACGTTCGTTCATCTAGCACAAAGGGAACGTGTTGCAGGAGAAAATTTTTCTCTGGATTCTCAGTCTGTTTCCTAGTGGCGGTTTGAAGTTCCTGCATTTTTCACTGTAAAACCGAGTTGGAGATAGTACCCCCACATATTTATGTATGGAGTGGATTTTGCAACTGAAATAATCTTTGTGATCCCAACAAGCTACATGAAGAATGGCTTTCACACACATTAAACTCTCAGAACTGAGAATGTGGAGAGACTTTCGTTCTCCTAGCACAATTGTAACAGGTTGGAGGAGAAATTTTTACTCTGGTTTCTCAGTTTTTTTCCTAGTGCCGGTTTGAAGTTCCTGCAGTTTTCAGTGTAAATCCGAGTTGGAGCTAGCACTTCCCCATATATATGGATAGATTGGAGTTTGCAATTGAAAAGAATCTTGGTGTTCCCTACAAGCTATGTGAAGGACGGCTTTCACACACACTTTTCTCTCAGAACTGAGCATGTGGAGAGACGTTTTTTCATCTAGCACAAAGGGAATGCGTGGCAGGAGAAATTTTACTCTGGTTTCTCAGTCTGTTTCCTAGTGTCGGTTTGAAGTTCCTGCAGTTTTCACTGTAAAACAGATTTTGACATAGAACCTCCCCATATATATGTATGGATTGGAGGTTGCAACTGAAAAGAAACTTTGTGTTCCCAACAAGCTAGTTGAAGGACGGCTTTCACACACACTTATCTCTCAGAACTGAGCATGTAGAGAGACGTTCATTCATCTAGCACAAAGGGAATGCGCTGAAGGAGAATCTTTTACTCTGTTTTCTCAGTCTGTTTCCTAGTGCCTGTTTGATGTTCCTGCGTTTTTCACTGTAAAACCGAGATGGAGCTTTTACCTTCCTTTATATATGTATGTAGTGCAGTTTGCAACTGAAAAGAAACCTTGTGTTCCAAAGAAGCAAGTTGAAGGAATTCTTTCACACACACTTATCTCTCAGAACTGAGCATGTGGAGAGACGTTCGTTCATCTAGCACAAAGAGAACGGGTTGCAGGGGTTACAGTTACTCTGCTTTCTCAATCTGTTTCCTAGTGCCGGTTTGAAGTTCCTGCGTTTTTCACTGTAAACACTAGTTGGAGCTTGTAACTCCCCATATATATGTATGGAGTGGGGTATGCAAATGAAAATAAACTTTGTGTTCCCAACAAGCTAAGTGAAGGACGTCTTTTACACACATTTATCTCTCAGAACTGAACATGTGGAGAGACGTTCGTTCTTCTAGCAAAAATGGAACGGGTTACAGGAGAAACTTTTACTCTGGTTTCTCAGTCTGTTTCCTAGTGCCGGTTTGAAGTTCCTGCAGTTTTCACTGTAAAACTGAGTTTGACCTAGTAACTCCCCATATATTTGTATGGAGTGTACTTTGCCACTGAAAAGAATATTTGTGTTCCCAACAAGATAGATGAATGTCAGCTTTCACACACAGTTATCTCTCAGAACTGAGCATGTGGAGAGACCTTCGTTCATCTAGCACAAAAAAGGGTTGTATGGGTAACTGTTACTCTGGTTTCTCAGTCTGTTTCCAAGTGCCGCTATGAAGTTCCTGCAGTTTTCACTGTAAAACCGAGTTGGAGCTAGTACCTCCTCATTTATATATATTGAATGGGGTTTGAAACTGAAAAGAAACTTTGTGTTCACAACAAGCTAGTTGAAGGACGGCTTTCACACACACATTTCTCTCAGGAATGAGCAAGTGGACAGACTTTCTTTCTTCTTGCCCAAAGGGAAGGGGTTGCAGGGGTAACTGTTACTCTGGTTTCTCAGTCTGTTTCCTAGTGCCGGTTTGAAGTTCCTGCATTTTCACTGTAAAACCGAGTTGGAGCTAGAACCTCCCCATATATATGTAAGGATTGGAGTTTGCAACTGAAAACAAAAACTGTGTTCCCAAAAAGCTAGGTGAAGTACGGCTTTCACACACACTTATCTCTCAGACCTGAGCATGTGGAGAGACGTTCGTTCATCTAGCACAAATGGAACGTGTTGCAGGAGAAACTGTTTCTCTGGATTCTCAGTCTGTTTCCCAGTGGCGGTTTGAAGTTCCTGCATTTTTCACTGTAAAACCGAGTTGGAGATAGTACCCCCACATATTTATGTATGGAGTGGATTTTGCAACTGAAAAAATCTTTGTGATCCCAACAAGCTACATGAAGAATGGCTTTCACACACATTAAACTCTCAGAACTGAGAATGTGGAGAGACTTTCGTTCTCCTAGCACAATTGTAACAGGTTGGAGGAGAAATTTTTACTCTGGTTTCTCAGTTTTTTTCCTAGTGCCGGTTTGAAGTTCCTGCAGTTTTTAGTGTAAATCCGAGTTGGAGCTAGCACTTCCCCATATATATGGATAGATTGGAGTTTGCAATTGAAAAGAATCTTGGTGTTCCCTACAAGCTATGTGAAGGACGGCTTTCACACACACTTTTCTCTCAGAACTGAGCATGTGGAGAGACGTTTTTTCATCTAGCACAAAGGGAATGCGTGGCAGGAGAAACTTTTACTCTGGTTTCTCAGTCTGTTTCCTAGTGTCGGTTTGAAGTTCCTGCAGTTTTCACTGTAAAACAGATTTTGACATAGAACCTCCCCATATATATGTATGGATTGGAGGTTGCAACTGAAAAGAAACTTTGTGTTCCCAACAAGCTAGTTGAAGGACGGCTTTCACACACACTTATCTCTCAGAACTGAGCATGTAGAGAGACGTTCATTCATCTAGCACAAAGGGAATGCGCTGAAGGAGAATCTTTTACTCTGTTTTCTCAGTCTGTTTCCTAGTGCCTGTTTGATGTTCCTGCGTTTTTCACTGTAAAACCGAGATGGAGCTTTTACCTTCCTTTATATATGTATGTAGTGCAGTTTGCAACTGAAAAGAAACCTTGTGTTCCAAAGAAGCAAGTTGAAGGAATTCTTTCACACACACTTATCTCTCAGAACTGAGCATGTGGAGAGACGTTCGTTCATCTAGCACAAAGAGAACGGGTTGCAGGGGTTACAGTTACTCTGCTTTCTCAATCTGTTTCCTAGTGCCGGTTTGAAGTTCCTGCGTTTTTCACTGTAAACACTAGTTGGAGCTTGTAACTCCCCATATATATGTATGGAGTGGGGTATGCAAATGAAAATAAACTTTGTGTTCCCAACAAGCTAAGTGAAGGACGTCTTTTACACACATTTATCTCTCAGAACTGAACATGTGGAGAGACGTTCGTTCTTCTAGCAAAAATGGAACGGGTTACAGGAAAAAGTTTTACTCTGGTTTCTCAGTCTGTTTCCTAGTGCCGGTTTGAAGTTCCTGCAGTTTTCACTGTAAAACTGAGTTTGACCTAGTAACTCCCCATATATTTGTATGGAGTGTACTTTGCCACTGAAAAGAATATTTGTGTTCCCAACAAGATAGATGAATGTCAGCTTTCACACACAGTTATCTCTCAGAACTGAGCATGTGGAGAGACCTTCGTTCATCTAGCACAAAAAAGGGTTGTATGGGTAACTGTTACTCTGGTTTCTCAGTCTGTTTCCAAGTGCCGCTATGAAGTTCCTGCAGTTTTCACTGTAAAACCGAGTTGGAGCTAGTACCTCCTCATTTATATATATTGAATGGGGTTTGAAACTGAAAAGAAACTTTGTGTTCACAACAAGCTAGTTGAAGGACGGCTTTCACACACACATTTCTCTCAGGAATGAGCAAGTGGACAGACTTTCTTTCTTCTTGCCCAAAGGGAAGGGGTTGCAGGGGTAACTGTTACTCTGGTTTCTCAGTCTGTTTCCTAGTGCCGGTTTGAAGTTCCTGCATTTTCACTGTAAAACCGAGTTGGAGCTAGAACCTCCCCATATATATGTAAGGATTGGAGTTTGCAACTGAAAACAAAAACTGTGTTCCCAAAAAGCTAGGTGAAGTACGGCTTTCACACACACTTATCTCTCAGACCTGAGCATGTGGAGAGACGTTCGTTCATCTAGCACAAATGGAACGTGTTGCAGGAGAAACTGTTTCTCTGGATTCTCAGTCTGTTTCCCAGTGGCGGTTTGAAGTTCCTGCATTTTTCACTGTAAAACCGAGTTGGAGATAGTACCCCCACATATTTATGTATGGAGTGGATTTTGCAACTGAAAAAATCTTTGTGATCTCAACAAGCTACATGAAGAATGGCTTTCACACACATTAAACTCTCAGAACTGAGAATGTGGAGAGACTTTCGTTCTCCTAGCACAATTGTAACAGGTTGGAGGAGAAACTTTTACTCTGGTTTCTCAGTCTGTTTCCTAGTGCCGGTTTGAAGTTCCTGCAGTTTTCAGTGTAAATCCGAGTTGGAGCTAGTACTTCCCCATATATATGGATAGATTGGAGTTTGCAATTGAAAAGAATCTTGGTGTTCCCTACAAGCTATGTGAAGGACGGCTTTCACACACACTTTTCTCTCAGAACTGAGCATGTGGAGAGACGTTTTTTCATCTAGCACAAAGGGAATGCGTGGCAGGAGAAACTTTTACTCTGGTTTCTCAGTCTGTTTCCTAGTGTCGGGTTGAAATTCCTACTTTTTTCACTGTAAAATGGAGTTGGAGCTAGTACTTCCCATATATATGTACGGAGTGGAGTTTGCACCTGAAAAGGAACTTTGTGTTCCCAACAAGCTCTGTGAAAATGGCTTTCACACACCCTTATCTCTCAGAAATTAGCATGTGGAGAGACGTTCGTTCAACTAGCACAAAGGGAACCACTTGAAGGGGAATCTTTTACTCTGTTTCTCAGTGTGTTTCCTAGTGCCGGTTTGAAGTTCCTACAGTTTTCACTGTAAAACCGAGTTGGAGCTAGTACCTCCCCATATATATGTATGGAGTGGAGTTTGCAACTGAAAAGAAATATTGTGTTCCCAAAGAGCTAGGTGAAGTACGGCTTTCACACACACTTATCTCTCACAACTGAGCATGTGGAGAGACGTTCATTCTTTTATCACAAATGGAACGGGTTGCAGGAGAAACTTTTACTCTGGTTTCTCAGTCTTGCCCTAGTGCCGGTTTGATTTTCCTGCATTTTTCACTGTAAAATGAATTTGGAGCTAGTACATCCCATATATATGTATGGAGTGCAGTTTGCAACTGAAAATTAACTTTGTGTTCCCAACAAACTAGTTGAAGGAAGGCTTTCACATAGACTTATCTCTCACAATTGAGCATGTGGAGAGACGTTCGTTCTTCTACTAGAAAGGAAACGTGTTGCAGGAGAAACTTTTACTCTGGATTCTCAGTCTGTTTCCTAGTGCTGGTTTGATGTTCCTGCACTTTTCATTGTAAAACCGAGTTGGAGCTAGTACCTCCCCAAACATATGTATGGATTGGAGTTTGCAACTGAAAAGAAAATTTTAGATCCCAAAAAGCTAGGTGAAGGACGGTTTTCACACACAATTATCTCTCAGAAATGAGCATGAGGAGAGACGTTCGTTGATCTAGCACAAAGGTAATGGGTTGCAGGGGAATATTTTATTCTGGTTTCTCAGTCTGTTCCCTAGTGCCAGTTTGAAGTTCCTGCAGTTTTCACAGTAAAGCCGAGTTGGGCTAGTACCTCCCCTTATATATGTATGGAGTGGAGTTTGCAACTGAATAAAACTTTGTGATCCCAACAAGCTAGGTGAAGGACGGTTTTTAAACACACTAATTTCTCAGAACTGAGCATGTGGAGGGACTTTCATTTTTCTAGCACAAATGGAATGGTTTGCAGGAGAAACTTTTACTCTGGTTTCTCAGCCTGTTTCCTAGTTCCAGTTTGAAGTTCCTGAAATTTTCACTGTAAAACCGATTTCGAGCTAGTACATCCCCATATATATGTATGAAGTGGAGTTTGCAACTGAACAGAAACTTTGTGTTCCCAACAAGCTAGGTGAAGGAAGGCTTTCCCACACACTGATCCCTCAGAACTGAGTATGTGGAGAAACGTTCTTTCATCTAGCAAAAAGGGAACGGGTTGCAGGAGAAACTTTAACTCTGGTTCCTCAGTCTGGTTCCTAGTGCCGGTTTGAAGTTCCTGCAGATTTCACTGTAAAACCGAGTTGGAGCTAGTACCTCCACATATATATGTATGAATTGGAGATAGAAACTTAGAAGAAACTTGGTGTTCTATAAAGGTTATGTGAAGGACGTCTTTCACACACACTTATCTCTCAGAAAAGAGCATTTGGAGAGACTTTCGTTCATCTAGCACAAAGGGAACGGTTTGCAGGAGAAACTTTTACTCTGGTTTCTCAGTCTGTTTCCAAGAGCCGGCTTGATGTTCCTGCATTTTTCACTTTAAAACCGTTTTGGAGCTAGTAAATCCCCATATATATGTATGGAGTGGGGTTTGCAACTTAAAAGAAACTTTGTGTTCCCAACATACTATGTGAAGGACGGCTTTCACATGCACATATCTCTCAGAACTGAGCATGAGGAGAGCAGTTCGTTCTTCTAGCTCAAAATGAACGGTTTGTAGGGGTAACTGTTACACTGGTTTCTCAGTCTGTATCCTAGTGCCGGTTTGAAGTTCCTGCATTTATCACTGTAAAACCGATTTGGAGATAGTACTTCCCCATATATATGAATGGAGTGGAATTTGCAACTGAAAAGAAACTTTGTGTTCCCAACAAGCGAGGTGAAGGACGGCTTTCACACTCACTTTTCTCTCAGAACTGAGCATGTGGAGAGACTTTCGTTCATCTAGCACAAAGGGAAAGGGTTGCAGGGGAAAATTTTACTCTGGTTTCTCAGACTGTTTACAAGTGCCTGTTTGAAGTTCCTGCAGTTTTCACTGTAAAACCCAGTTGGGGCTAGTACCTCCCCATATATATGTATGGAGTGGATTTTGCAACTGAAAAGAAACTTTGTGTTCCCAACAAGCTAGGTGAAGGACTTCTTTCACACACACTGATCTCTCAGAACCGAGCATGTCTAGAGACGTCCTTCCATCAAGCACAAAGGGAACGGGTTGCAGGAGTAACTTTTACTCTGGATTCTCAGTCTGTTTCCAATTGCCGGTTTGTAGTTCCTGCAGTTTTCACTGTAAAATCTAGTTGGAGCTAGTACCTCCCCATATATAAGTATGGAGTGGAATTTGCAACTGAAAAGAAACTTTGTGTTCCCAACAAGCGAAGTGAAGGTCGGCTTTCACACACACTTATCTCTCAGAACTGAGCATGTCTACAGACCTTCATTCATCTAGCACAAAGGGAACGGGTTGCAGGAGAAAATTTTACTCTGGTTTCTCAGTCTGTTTCCTAGAGCCGGTTTGAATTGCCCGCATTTTTCACTGTAAAAGGGAGTTGGAACTAGTACTCACCATGTATATGAATGGAGTAGAGGTTGCAACTGAAAAAAAACTTTGTATTCCCAACCAGCAAGTTGAAGAAAGGCTTTCACACACAATAATCCTTCAGAAATGAGCATGTGGAGAGACGTTCTTTCTTCTAGAACAAAGGGAAGGGGTTGCAGTAGAAACTTTTACTCTGGTTTCTCAGTTTGTTTCCTAGATCCGGTTTGATGTTCCTGCATTTTTCACTTTAAAACCGTTTTGGCGCTAGTAACACCCCATAATTATGTATGGAGTGGAGTTTGCAACTGAAAAGAAACTTTTTGTTCCCAACAATCTATGTGAAGGACGGCGTTCACACACACTTATCTCTCAGAACTGAGCATGTGTAGAGACGTTCGTTCTTCTAGCACAAAGGGAACGGGTTGCAGGTGTAACTGTTACTCTGGTTTCTCAGTCTGTTTCCTAGTGCCTGTTTGAAGTTCCTGCAGTTTTCACTGTAAAACCGTGTTGGAGCTTTTACCTACCCATATATATGTATGGAGTGCAGTTTGCAAATGGAAAGAAACTTTCTGTTCCCAACAAGCTTCTTGAAGGACGGCTTTCACACACACTGATCTCTCAGATCTGAGTATGTGGAGAGGCGTTCGTTCATCTAGCACAAAGGGAACGGCTTGCAGGAGAAACATTTACTCTGGTTTCTCAGTCTGGTTCCTAGTGCCGGTTTGAAGTTCCTGCAGTTTTCACAGTAAAACCGAGTTGGAGCTAGTACCTCCCCATATATATGTATGAATTGGCGTTAGAAACTGAGAAGAATATTGTTGTTCCCAACAAGCTATGTGAAAGGCGTCTTTCACACACACTTATCTCTCAGAAATGAGCATGTGGAGAGACGTTCGTTCTACTAGCACAAAGGGAACGGGATGCAGAGAAACTTATACACTGGTTTCTCAGTCTGTTTCCTAGTGCCAGTTTTAAATTCCTGCAGATTTCACTGTAAAAACGAGTTGGAGCAAGTAACTACCCTTATATATGTATGGACTGGAGTTTGCAACTGAAAAGAATCTTTGTGTTCCCTACAAGTTAGGTGAAGGACAGCTTTCACACACACTGATCTCTCAGAACTGAGTATGTGGAGAGACGTTCGTTCATCTAGCACAAAGGGAACGGCTTGCAGGAGTAACTTTTACTCTGGTTTCTCAGTCTGTTTCCTAGTGCCGGTTTGTAGTTCCTCCAATTTTCACTGTAAAACCGATTTAGTGCTAATACATCCCCATATATATGTATGGAGTGTAGTTTGCCCCTGAAAAGAAACTTTGTGTTCCGAACAAGCTAGGTGAACAAGGCTTTCAGACAGACTTATCTCTCAGACCTGAGCATGTGGAGAGACGTTCGTTCATCTAGCAAATTTGAAACAGGTTGCAGGAGAAACTTGTACTCTGGTTTCTCAGGCTGTTTCCTAGTGCCGGTTTGAAGTTACTGCAGTTTTCAGTTTAAAAGTGATTTGGAACTTGTACCTCCCCATATATATGTATGGAGTGGACTTTGCCACTGAAAAGAAACTTTGTGTTCCCAATAATCTAGTTGAAGGACGGCTTTCACTCACACTTATCTCTCAGAACTGAGCATGTGGAGAGACGTTCGTTCATCTAGCACAAAGGGAACGGTTTGCAGGAGAAACTTTTACTCTGGAATCTAGGCAGTTTCCTAGTGCCGGTTTGAATTTCCTGCAGTTTACACTGTAAAACCGTGTTGGAGCTAGTACCATCCCATATATATGTATGGAGTGGAGTTTGCCACTGAAAAGAAACTATGTGTTCGTAACATGATAGTTGAAAGACTTCTTTCACACAAACTTATCTCTCAGAAAGGAGCATGTGGAGAGACGTTCGTTCATCTAGCACAAAGAAATCGGGTAGCAGGAGAAACTTTTACTCTGGTTTCTCAGCATTTTTCCTAGTGACTGTTTGAATTTCCTGCTGTATTCACTGTAAAACCGAGTTGGAGCTAGTACCTCCATATATATGTATGGAGTGGAGTTTGCCACTGAAAAGAAACTTTGTGTTCCGAACAAGCTAGGTGAACAAGGCTTTCAGACAGACTTATCTCTCAGACATGAGCATGTGGAGAGACGTTCGTTCATCTAGCATATTGGAAACAGGTTGCAGGAGAAACATGTACTCTGGTTTCTCAGTGTGTTTCCTAGTTCCGGTTTGAAGTTCCTGAAGTTTTCACTGTAAATCCGAGTTGGAGCTAGTACTTCCCAATATATTTGTATGGAGTGGAGTTTTCAACTGAAAAGAATCTTTGTGTTACCAACAAGCGAGGTGAAGTACGGCTTTCACACCCACTTATCTCTCAGAACTGATCATGTGGAGAGGCTTTCGTTCATCTAGCACAAAGGGAACGGATTACAGGGGAAACATTTACTCTGCTTACTCAGTCTGTTTCCTAGTGTGGGTTTGAAGTTCCTGCAATTTTCACTGTAAATCCGAGTTGGAGCTTGTTCCTCCCCATATATATGTATGCAGAGGAGTTTGCAACTGAAAAGAATCTTTGTGTTCCCAACAAGCTAGTTGAAGACGGCTTTCACACACACTGATCTCTCAGAAATGAGCATGTGGAGAGACTTTCGTTCATCTAGCAGAAAGGGATCGGGTTGCAGGACAAACTTTTACTCTGCTTTCTCAGTCTGTTTCCTAGTGCCGGTTTGTAGTTCCTCCAGTTTTCACTGTAAAACCGAGTTGGTGCTAGTAACTACCCTTATATATATATGGAGTGGAGTTAACAAATTAAAAGTAAATTTGTGTTCCCAACAAACTAGGTTAAGGACGGCTTTCACATGCACATATTTCTCAGAACTGTGCATGAGGAGAGCTGTTCGTTTTTCTAGCTCAAATTGAACGGTTTGTAGGGGTAACTATTTCTCGGGTTTCTCAGTCTGTTTCCTAGTGCCGGTTTGAAATTCCTGCAGTTTTCGCTGTAAAACCGAGTTGGAGCTTGTACCCCCCCATATATTTGTATGGATTGGAGTTTGCAACTGAAAAGTATCTTTGTGTTCCCCACAAGCAAGTTGAAGTACGAATTTCATTCCCAATTATCTCTCAGAAATGAGCATGAGGAGAGACGTTCTTTCATCTAGCACAAAGGGAATGTTTTCAAGTAGAAACTGTTACTCTGGTTTCTCAGTCTGTTTCCTAGTGCCGGTTTGAATTTCCTGAAGTTTTCACTGTGAAAACGTGTTGGTGCTAGTACATCCATATATATGGATGGATTGGAGTTGCAACTGATAAGATAATTTGTGTTCCCGACAAGCTAGTTGAAGGACGGCTTTCACACAAACTTATCTCTCAGAACTGAGCATGTGGAGAGACGTTCGTTCATCTAGCACAAAAACGGTTTTTATTGGTAACTGTTACTCTGGTTTCTCAGTCTGTTTCCTACTGCCGGTTTGAAGTTCCTGTAGTTTTCACAATAAAACCGAGTTGGAGCTTGTACCTCCCCATATATATGTATGGAGTGGAGTTTGCAACTGAAAAGAAACTTTGTGTTCCCTAGAAGGTAGGTGAAGAATGACTTCCACACACTTATCTCTAGAACTGAGAATGTGGAGAGACGTTCGTTCATCTAGCACAAAGGGAACGGGTTGCAGGAGAAATTTTTTCTCTGGTATCTCAGTCTGTTTCCTAGTGTCGATTTGAAGTTCCTTCAATTTTCCCTGTAAAACCGAGTTGGAGCTATTATCTCCCCATATATATGTATGGATAGGAGTTTGCAACTGAAAAGATTCTTTGTGTTCCACACAAGCTAGTTGAAGGACGGGTTTAACACACAAATATCTCTCAGAACTGAGCATGTGGAGAGAAGTTCGTTCATCTAGCACAAAGGGAATGTTTTCAAGTAGAAACTGTTACTCTGGTTTCTCAGTCTGTTTCCTAGTGCCGGTTTGAATTTCCTGAAGTTTTCACTGTGAAAACGTGTTGGTGCTAGTACATCCATATATATGGATGGATTGGAGTTGCAACTGATAAGATAATTTGTGTTCCCGACAAGCTAGTTGAAGGACGGCTTTCACACAAACTTATCTCTCAGAAATGAGCATGTGGAGAGACGTTCGTTCATCTAGCACAAAGAACGGTTTGTATTGGTAACTGTTACTCTGGTTTCTCAGTCTCTTTCCTACTGCCGGTTTGAAGTTCCTGCAGTTTTCACAATAAAACCGAGTTGGAACTTGTACCTCCCCATATATATGTATGGAGTGGATTTTGCAACTGAAAAGAAACTTTGTGTTCCCTAGAAGGTAGGTGAAGAATGACTTCCACACACTTATCTCTAGAACTGAGAATGTGGAGAGACGTTCGTTCATCTAGCACAAAGGGAACGGGTTGCAGGAGAAATTTTTTCTCTGGTATCTCAGTCTGTTTCCTAGTGTCGATTTGAAGTTCCTTCAATTTTCCCTGTAAAACCGAGTTGTAGCTATTATCTCCCCATATATATGTATGGATAGGAGTTTGCAACTGAAATGAATCTTTGTGTTCCCCACAAGCTAGTTGAAGGATGGGTTTAACACACAAATATCTCTCAGAACTGAGCATGTGGAGAGAAGTTCGTTCATCTAGCACAATGGGAACGGGTTGCAGGAGAAACTTTTACTCTGCTTTCTCAGTCTGTTTCCTAGTGCTCTTTTGAATATCCTGCATTTTTCACTGTAAAACCGTGTTGGAGCTTGTACCTCCCCATATATATGTATGGATTGGAGTTTGCAACTGAAAAGAAACTTTGTGTTCCCAAAAAGCTAGTTGAAGAACTTCTTTCACACACATTTATCACTCAGAACTGAGCATGTGGAGAGACGTTCGTTCTTCTAGCACAAAGGAACAGGCTACAGGAGGAAATTTTACTCTGGATTCTCAGTATGTTTCCTAGTGCCGGTTTGAAATTACTGCAGTTTTCACTATAAAACCGAATTGGAGATTGTACCTCCCCATATATATGTATGGAGTGGAGTTTGCAACTGAAAAGTAACTTTGTGTTCCCAACAAGCTAGTTGAAGCACGGCTTTCACACACACTTATCTCTCAGAACTGAGCATGTCTAAAGACGTTCTTTCATCTAGCATAAAGGGAACGGTTTGCAGAGAAACTTATACTCTGTTTTCTCATTCTTTTTTCTTGTGCCGGTTTTAAGTTCCTGCAGTTTTCACTGTAAAACTGAGTTGGAGCTTGTACCTACCCATATATATGTATGTATTGGAATTTGCCACAGAAAGGAAACTTTGTGTTCCAAACTAGCTTGGTAAAGGACGGCTTTCACACACACTTATCTCTCAGAACTGAGCATGTGGAGAGACTTTCGTTTATCTAGCACAAAGGGAACAGGTTGCAGGAGAAATTGTTACTCTGGTTTCTCAGTCTAGTTCCTACTGCCGGGATGAAGTCCCTGCAGTTTTCACTGTAATACCGAGTTGGAGCTACTACCTCCCCTTATATATGTATGGAGTGGAGTTTGCAACTGAAAAGACAGTTTGTGTTCCCAACAATTTTGGTGAAGTACGGCTTTCACACACACTTATCTCTCAGAACTTAGCATGTGGAGAGACGTTCGTTCTTCCAGCACAAAGGGAACGGGTTACATCGGAAACTGTTACTCTGGTTTCTCAGACTGTTTCCTAGTGCCCGTTTGATGTTCCTGCATTTTTCACTGTAATACCGAGTTGGAGCTAATACCTCCCCATATATATGTATGGAGGGGTGTTTGAAACTGAAAAGAAACTTTGTGTTCCAAACATGCTAGTTGAAGGACGGCTTTCACACATACATTTCTCTCAGAACTGAGCATGTGGAGAGACGTTCGTTCATCTAGCATAAAGGGAACGGTTTGCAGGAGAAACTTTTTCTCTGGTTTCTCAGTCTGTTTCTTAGTGCCGGTTTGTAGTTCCTGCACTTTTCACTGTAAACCCGAGTTGGTGCTAGAACCTCCCCATATATATGTATGGAGTGAAGTTAGCAACTGAAAAGAAACTTTGTGTTCCAAACATGCTAGGTGAAGTCGGATTTCACACACACTTATCTATCAGAACTGAGCATGTGGACAGACGTTCGTTCTTCTTGCACAAAGGGAACGGGTTGCAGGGGTAACAGTTTCTCTGGATTCTCAGGCTCTTTCTTAGTGCCTTTTTGAAGTTCCTGCATTTTTCACTGTAAAACCGAGTTGTAGCTACTAACTCCCCATATATATGTATGGAGTGGAGTTTGTAACTGAAAAGGAACTTTGTGTTCCGAACAACCTTGGTGAAAGTCGGCTTTCACCTTCACATATCTCTCAGCACTGAGCATGTGGAGAGACTTTCATTCTTCTTACACAAAGGGAACGGGTTGCAGGAGAAACTTTTACTCTGGTTTCTCAGACTGTTTCCTAGTGTTGATTTGAAGTTCCTGCAGTTTTCACTGTAAAACCGAGTTTGAGCTATTATCTCCTCAAATATATGTATGGATAGGAGTTTGCAACTGAAAAGAATCTTTGTGTTCCCCACAAGCTAGTTGAAGGACGGGTTTAACACACAAATATCTCTCAGAACTGAGCATGTGGAGAGAAGTTCGTTCATCTAGCACAATGGAAACGGGTTGTAGGAGAAACATTTACTCTGGTTTGCAAGTCTGTTTCCTAGTGCTCTTTTGAATTTCCTGCATTTTTCACTGTAAAACCGTGTTGGAGCTTGTACCTCTCCATATATATGTATGGATTGGAGTTTGCAACTGAAAAGAAATTTTGTGTTCCCAAAAAGCTAGTTGAAAAAAGTCTTTCACACACATTTATCACTCAGAACTGAGCATGTGGAGAGACGTTCGTTCTTCTAGCACAAAGGAACAGGATACAGGAGAAAATTTTACTCAGGATTATCAGTATGTTTCCCAGTGCCGTTTTGAAGTTACTGCAGTTTTCACTATAAAACCGAATTGGAGATTGTACCTCCCCATATATATGTATGGAGTGGAGTTTGCAACTGAAAAGAAACTTTGTGTTCACAACAAGCTAGGTGAAGGATGGCTTACACACACAATTATCTCTCAGAACTGAGAATGTGGAGAGACTTTCGTTTATCTAGCAGAAGGGGAACGGGTTGCAGGAGAAACTTTTACTCTTGTTTCTCAGTTTGTTTCCTAGTGTCCATTTGAAGTTCCTGCAGTTTTCACTGTAAAATCGAGTTGAGCTATTATCTCTCCATATATATGTATGGATTGGAGTTTGCAACTGATAAGAATCTTTGTGTTCCCAACAAGCTAGTTGAAGGACGGCTTTCAGACACACATATCTCTCAGAACTGAGCATGTGGAGAGAAGTTCGTTCATCTAGAACAAAGTGAACGGGTTGCAGGAGAATCTTTTACCCTGCTTTCTCAGTCTGTTTCCTAGTGCTGGTTTGAAGTTCCTGCATTTTTCACTGTAAAACAGAGTTGGAGCTTGTACCTCCCCATACATATGTATGGATTGGAATTTGCAACTGAAAAGAATCTTTGTGTTCCCAAAAAGCTAGTTGAAGTACGTCATTCACACACATTTATCTCTCAGACTTGAGCATGTGGTGAGACGTTCGTTCATCTAGCCCAAAGATCGGGTTGTATGGGTAACTTTTAATCTGGTTTCTCAGTCTGTTTCCTAGTGCCGGTTTGAAGTTCCTGCAGTTTTCACTGTAAAACCGAGTATGACCTAGTAACACCCCATATATTTGTATGGAGTGGAGTTTGCAACTGAAAAGAAACTTTGTGTTCCCAACATGCTAGGTGAAGTACGGCTTTCACACACACATTTCTCTCAGAACTGAGCATGTGGGGAGACGATCATTCATCTAGCACAAAGGGAAGAGTTTGCAGGAGAAAATTTACTCTGGTTTCTCAGTCTGTTTCCAAGTGCCGGTTTGAATTTACGGCATTATTCACTGTAAAACAGAGTTGGAGATTTTACCGTCCCCATATATATGTATGGAGTGCAGTTTGCAACTGAAAAGAATCTTTTTGTTCCCAACAAGCTAGTTGAAATACGGCTTTCACACACACATATCTCTCAGAACTGAGCATGTGTAGTGACGTTCATTCATCTAGCACAAAGGGAACGGGTTGCAGGAGAAACTTTTACTCTGGTTTCTCAGTCTGTTTCCAAGTGCCTGTTAGAAGTTCCTGCATTTTTCACTGTAAAACCGAGTTGGAGCTTTAACCTCCCTTTATATATGTATGTAATGCAGTTTGCAACTGAAAAGTAACCTTGTGTTCCAAAGAAGCAAGTTGAAGGACTTTTTTCACACACACTTATCTCTCAGAATTGAGCATGTGGAGAGACGTTCGTTCATCTAGCACAAAGAGAACGGGTTACAGGGGTCACAGTTACTCTGCTTTCTCAATCTGTTTCCTAGTGCCGGTTTGAGGTTCCTGCATTTTTCACTGTAAACACTAGTTGGAGCTTGTACTTCCCCATATATATGTATGGAGTGGGGTATGCAAATGAAAATAAACTTTGTGTTCCCAACAAGTTTGTTGAAGGACTTCTTTACACACATTTATCTCTCAGAACTGAGCATGTGGAGAGACCTTCTTTCATCTAGCACAAAGGGAATGTGTTGCTGTAGAAACATTTACTCTGGTTTCTCAGTCTTTTTCCTAGTGTCGGTTGGAAGTTCCTGCAGTTTTCACTGTAAAACCCAGTTTGTGCTAGTACCTCAACATATATATGGATGGACTGGAGTTTGCAACTGAAAATAAAATCTGTGTTACCAATAAGCTAGGTGAACGACGGCATTCACACACACTTATCTCTCAGAACTGAGCATGTGGAGAGACGTTCGTTCATCCAGCACAAAATCGGGTTGAATGGGTAACTTTTACTCTGGTTTCTCAGTCTGTTTCCTAGTGCCGGTTTGAAGTTCCTGCAGTTTTCACTGTAAAACCGAGTTTGACCTAGTAACAACCCATATATTTGTATGGAGTGGAGTTTGCAACTGAAAACAAACTTTGTGTTCCCAACATGCTAGATGAAGTACGGCTTTCACACACACATATCACTCAGAACTGAGCATGTGGAGAGACGTTCGTTCATCTAGCACAAAGGGAACGGGTTGCAGGAGAAAGTTTTACTCTGGTTTCTCAGTCTGTTTCCAAGTGCCTTTTTGAAGTTCCTGCAGTTTTCACTGTAAAACCGAGTTGGAGCTTTTACCTCCTCTTATATATGTATGTAGTGCAGTTTGCAACTGAAAAGAAACCTTGTGTTCCAAAGAAGCAAGTTGAAGGACTTCTTTCACACACACTTATCTCTCATAACTGAGCATGTGGAGAGACGTTCGTTCATCTAGCACAAAGGAACGGTTTGCAGGAGAAAATTTACTCTGGTTTCTCTGTCTGTTTCCAAGTGCAGGTTTGAATTTCCGGCATTATTCACTGTAAAACAGAGTTGGAGCTTTTACCGCCCCATATATATGTATGGAGTGCAGTTTGCATCTGAAAAGAATCTTTTTGTTCCCAACAAGCTAGTTGAAGTACGGCTTTCACACACACATATCTCTCAGAACTGAGCATGTGGAGAGACGTTCGTTCATCTAGCACAAAGGGAACGGGTTGCAGGAGAAAGTTTTACTCTGGTTTCTCAGTCTGTTTCCAAGTGCCGTTTTGAAGTTCCTGCAGTTTTCACTGTAAAACCGTGTTGGAGCTTTTACCTCCCCTTATATATGTATGTAGTGCAGTTTGCAACTGAAAAGAAACCTTGTGTTCCAAAGAAGCAAGTTGAAGGACTTCTTTCACACACACTTATCTCTCAGAACTGAGCATGTGGAGAGACGTTCGTTCATCTAGCACAAAGGAACGGTTTGCAGGAGAAAATTTACTCTGGTTTCTCTGTCTGTTTCCAAGTGCAGGTTTGAATTTCCGGCATTATTCACTGTAAAACAGAGTTGGAGCTTTTACCGCCCCATATATATGTATGGAGTGCAGTTTGCATCTGAAAAGAATCTTTTTGTTCCCAACAAGCTAGTTGAAGTACGGCTTTAACACACACATATCTCTCAGAACTGAGCATGTGGAGAGACGTTCGTTCATCTAGCACAAAGGGAACGTGTTGCAGGAGAAAGTTTTACTCTGGTTTCTCAGTCTGTTTCCAAGTGCCGTTTTGAAGTTCCTGCAGTTTTCACTGTAAAACCGAGTTGGAGCTTTTACCTCCCCTTATATATGTATGTAGTGCAGTTTGCAACTGAAAAGAAACCTTGTGTTCCAAAGAAGCAAGTTGAAGGACTTCTTTCACACACACTTATCTCTCAGAACTGAGCATGTGGAGAGACGTTCGTTCATCTAGCACAAAGAGAACGGGTTGCAGGCGTTACAGTTACTCTGCTTTCTCAATCTGTTTCCTATTGCCGGTTTGAAGTTCCTGTATTTTTCACTGTAAACACTAGTTGGAGCTTGTAACTCCCCATATATATGTATGGAGTGGGGTATGCAAATGAAAATAAACTTTGTGTTCCCAACAAGCTAGGTGAAGGACGTCTTTTACACACATTTATCTCTCAGAACTGAACATGTGGAGAGACCTTCGTTCTTCTAGCAAAAATGTAACGGGTTACAGGAGAAATTTTTACTCTGGTTTCTCAGTCTGTTTCCTAGTGCCCGTTTGAAGTTCCTGCAGTTTTCACTGTAAAACAGACTTGGACATAGAACCTCCCCATATATATGTATGGATTGGAGGTTGCAACTGAAATGAAACTTTGTGTTCCCAACAAGCTAGTTGAAGGACGGCTTTCACACACACTTATCTCTCAGAACTGAGCATGTAGAGAGACGTTCATTCATCTAGCACAAAGGGAATGCGCTGAAGGAGAATCTTTTACTCTGTTTTCTCAGTCTGTTTCCTAGTGCCTGTTTGATGTTCCTGCGTTTTTCACTGTAAAAACGAGATGGAGCTTTTACCTCCCTTTATATATGTATGTATTGCAGTTTGCAACTGAAAAGAAACCTTGTGTTCCAATGAAGCAAGTTGAAGGAATTCTTTCACACACACTTATCTCTCAGAACTGAGCATGTGGAGAGACGTTCGTTCATCTAGCACAAAGAGAACGGGTTGCAGGTGTTACAGTTACTCTGCTTTCTCAATCTGTTTCCTAGTGCCAGTTTGAAATTCATGCATTTTTCACTGTAAACACTAGTTGGAGCTTGTAACTCCCCATATATATGTATGGAGTGGGGTATGCAAATGAAAATAAACTTTGTGTTCCCAAGAAGCTAGGTGAAGGACGTCTTTTACACACATTTATCTCTCAGAACCTAACATGTGGAGAGACGTTCGTTCTTCTAGCAAAAATGGAACGGGTTTCAGGAGAAAGTTTTACTCTGGTTTCTCAGTCTGTTTCCTAGTGCCGGTTAGAAGTACCTGCAGTTTTCACTGTAAAACCGAGTTTGACCTAGTAACCCCCATATATTTTTATGGAGTGGAGTTTGCAACTCAAAAGAATCTTTGTGTTCCCAACAAGCTAGTTGAAGGACGGCTTTCACACACACATATCTCTCAGAAATGAGCATGAGGAGAGACGATCTTTCATCTAGCACAAAGGGAACGGGTTACAGGAGAAACTTACTGTGGTTTCTCAGTCTGTTTACTAGTGCCGGTCTGAATTTCCTGCAGTTTTCACTGTAAAACAGAGTTGGAGGTACTACCTCCCCATATATATTTATGGAGTGGAGTTGGCAACTGAAAAGTATCTTCCTGTTCCCAACAAGCTATGTTTAAAATGGCTTTCACACACACTTATCTCTCAGAACTGAGCATGTGGAGAGGCGTTCGTTCTTCTAGAACAAAGGGAACGGGTTATAGGAGTAACTTTTTCGCTGGTTTCTCAGTCTGTTTCCAATGCCGGTTTGAAGTTCCTGCAGTTTTCACTGTAAAACCGAGTTTGACCTAGTAACTGCCCATATATTTGTATGGAGTGGAGTTTTCAACTGAAAAGAATCTTTGTGTTACTACAAGCTAGTTGAAGGACGGCTTTAACACACATATTTCTCTCAGAACTGAGCATGTGGAGAGACGTTCATTCATCTAGCACTTTTGGAACGGTTTGCAGTGTTAAATGTTACTCTGGTTTCTCAGTCTGTTTCCTAGTGCCGGTCTGAATTTCCTGCAGTTTTCACTGTAAAACAGAGTTGGATCTACTACCTCCCAATATATATGTATGGAGTGGAGTTTGCAACTAAGAAGAATCTTCCTGTTCCCAACAAGCTATGTTAAAAACGGCTTTCACACACACTTATCTCTCAGAAATGAGTATGTGGAGAGACGTTCGTTCACCTAGCACAAAGGGAACTGTTTGCAGGGTTAAGTGTTACTCTGGTTTCTCAGTCTGTTTCCTAGTGCCGGTTTGAAGTTCCTGCAGTTTTCACTGTAAAACCGAGTTTGACCTAGTAACCCCCATATATTTGTATGGAGTGGAATTTTCAACTGAAAAGGATTTTTGTGTTCCCAACAAGCTAGGTGAAGGACGGCTTTCACACACACTTATCTCTCACAACTGAGCATGAGGAGAAACGTTCTTTCATCTAGCACAAACAGATTGTGTTGCAGTAGAACATTTTACTCTGGATTCTCAGTCTGTTTCCTAGTGGTGGTTTGAAGTTCCTGCATTTTTCACTGTAAAACCGAGTTGGAGCTTGTACCTCTCCATATATATGTGTAAATTGGAGTTTGCAACTGAAAAGAAACTTTGTGTTCCCAACAAGCTAGTTGAAGGACGGCTTTCACACAAACATATCTCTCAGAACTGAGCATTTGGAGAGACGTTCGTTCATCTAGATCAAATGGAAAGAGTTGCAGTGGTAACTGTTACTCTGGTTTCTCAGTCTGTTTCCTACTGCCGGTTTGAAGTTCCTGCAGTTTTCACTGTAAAACCGAGTTTGAGCTAGTAACTACCCATATATTTGTATGGATTGGAGATTGCAACTGAAAAGAAACTTTGTGTTCCCAAAAAGCTGGGTGAAGTACGGCTTTCACACACACTTATCACTCAGAACCAAGCATTTGGAGAGAAGTTCGTTCTTCTAGCACAAATGGAACGGTTTTCAGGAGAAATTTTACTCTGGTTTCTCAGTCTGTTTCCTAGTGCCGGTTTGATGTTCCTGCAGTTTTCACTGTAAAATCGTGTTGGAGCTAGTTCCTCCCCATATATATGTATAGAGTGGAGTTTGCAACTGAAAAGAAACTTTGTGTTCCCAACAAGCTAGTTGAAGGACGTCTTTCACACACATATTTATCTCTCAGAACTGAGCATGTGGAGAGAATTTTGTTCTTCTAGCAAAAAGGGAACGGGTGACAGGAGAAAATATTCTCCGGTTTCTCAGTCTGTTTCCTGGTGCCGGTTTGAAGTTCCTGCAGTTTTCACTGTAAAACAGAGTTTGACCTAGTAAATACCCATATATTTGTATGGAGTGGAGTTTGCAACAGAAAAGAATCATTGTGTTCCCAACAAGCTAGGTGAATTTTGGATTTCACACACTTATCTCTCAGAACTGAGCATGTGGAGAGATGTTCGTTCATCTAGCACTAAGAACGGGTTGTAGGGGTAACTGTTACTCTCGTTTCTCAGTCTGTTTCTTAGTGCCGGTTTGAAGATCCTGCAGTTTTCAATGTAAAAAAGAGTTGGAGCTAGTACCCCCCCTTATATATGTATGGAGTGGAGTTTGCAACTGAAAAGAATCTTTGTGTTCCCAACATGCTAGGTGAAGGACGTTTTTCACACACACTTATCTCTGAGAACTGAGCATGTGGTGAGACGTTTGTTCATTTATCACAAAGGGAAACGGTTACAGGAGAAGCTTTTACTCTGGTTTCTCAGTGTGTTTCTTAGCGCCGGTTAGATGTTCCTGCAGTTTTCACTGTAAAACCGAGTTGGAGCTAGTAACTCCCCATAAATATGTATGGAGTGATGTTTGCAACTGAAAAGAAACTTTGTGTTCCCAAAAAGCTAGTTGAAGTAAGGTTTTCACACACACTTATCTCTCAGAACAGAGCATGAGGAGAGACGTTCGTTCATCTACCACAAAGGGAAATGGTTGCAGGAAAAACTTTTACTCTGGTGTCTCAGTCTTTTTCCTAATGTCGTTTTGAAGTTCCTGCAGTTTTCATTGTAAAACCGAGTTGGAGCTACTACCTCCCCATATATATATATGGATTGGGGTTTGCACCTGAAAAGAAATTTTGTGTTCCCAACAAGCTAGGTGAAGGACGGCTTTCACACACACTTATCTCTCAGAACTGAGCATGTAGAGAGACTTTCATTCATCTAGCACAAAGGGAATGCGCTGAAGGAGAATCTTTTACTCTGTTTTCTCAGTCTGTTTCCTAGTGCCTGTTTGATGTTCCTGCGTTTTTCACTGTAAAATCGAGATGGAGCTTTTAACTCCCTTTATATATGTATGTATTGCAGTTTGCAAATGAAAAGAAACCTTGTGTTCCAATGAAGCAAGTTGAAGGAATTCTTTCACACACACTTATCTCTCAGAACTGAGCATGTGGAGAGACGTTCGTTCATCTAGCACAAAGAGAACGGGTTGCAGGTGTTACAGTTACTCTGCTTTCTCAATCTGTTTCCTAGTGCCGGTTTGAAGTTCATGCATTTTTCACTGTAAACACTAGTTGGAGCTTGTAACTCCCTATATATATGTATGGAGTGGGGTATGCAAATGAAAATAAACTTTGTGTTCCCAAGAAGCTAGGTGAAGGACGTCTTTTACACACATTTATCTCTCAGAACCTAACATGTGGAGAGACGTTCGTTCTTCTAGCAAAAATGGAACGGGTTTCAGGAGAAAGTTTTACTCTGGTTTCTCAGTCTGTTTCCTAGTGCCGGTTTGAAGTTCCTGCAGTTTTCACTGTAAAACCGAGTTTGACCTAGTAACTCCCCATATATTTGTATGGAGTGTAGTTTGAAACTGAAAAGAATATTTGTGTTCCCAACAAGATAGATGAATGTCAGCTTTCACACACAATTATCTCTCAGAACTGAGCATGTGGAGAGACCTTCGTTCATCTAGCACAAAAAAGGGTTGTATGGGTAACTGTTACTCTGGTTTCTCAGTCTGTTTTCTAATGCCGGTTTGAAGTTCCTGCAGTTTTCACTGTAAACCCGAGTTGGAGCTAGCATCTCCCCGTATATATGTATGGAGTGGAGTTTGTAACTGAAAAGAAACTTTCTGTTCCCAACATGCTAGGTGAAGGACGGCTTTCACACACACTTATCTCTCAGAACTGAGCATGTGTAGAGACGTTCTTTCATCTAGCATAAAGGGAACAGTTTGCAGAGAAACTTATACTCTGGTTTCTCATTCTTTTTCCTAGTGCCGGATTTAAGTTCCTGCATTTTTCATAGTAAAACCGATTTGGAGCTAGTACCACCCCATATATATGTATTAGCTGGAGTTTGCAACTGAAAAGAAAGTATGTGGTCCCAACACGTTGGTGAAGACGTCTTTCACACACACTTATCTCTTAGAAATGAGCATGTGGAGAGACGTTCATTCATCTAGCACAAAGGAAACGGGTTGCAGGTAAACATTTACTCTGGTTTCTCAGTATGTTTCCTAATGACTGTTGGAAGTCCCTGCAGTTTTCCCTGTAAAACCGAGTTGGAGCTACTACCTGCCCTTATATATGTAAGGAGTGGATTTTGCAACTGAAAAGAAACTTTGTTTTCCAAACATGCTAGGTGAAGTATGGCTTTCACACATACTTTTCTCTCAGAACTGAGCATGTGGAGAGACTTTCGTTCATCTAGCATAAAGGGAACGGTTTGCAGGAGAAACTTTTACTCTGGTTTCTCAGTCTGGTTCCTAGTGCCGATTTGTAGTTCCTGCACTTTTCACTGTAAACACGAGTTGGTGCTAGTACCTCCCCATATATATGTATGGAGTGAAGTTTGCAACTGAAAAGAAATTTTGTGTTCCAAACATGTTGTGTGAATTCGTCTTACACACACTTATCTCTCAGAACTGAGCATGTGGGGAGACGTTCTTTCTTCTTGCACAAAGGGAACGGGTTGCAGGGGTAACTGTTACTCTGGATTCTCAGTCTCTTTCTTAGTGCCTTTTTGAAGTTCCTGCAGTTTTCACTGTAAAACAGACTTGGAGCTTGTACCTCCCCAAATATATGTATCGAGGGGAGTTTGCAACTGAAAAGAAAATTTGAGTTCCCAACAAACTTGGTGAAGTTCGGCTTTCACCCACACATATCTCTCAGAACAGAGCATGTGGAGAGACTTTCATTCTTCTTACACAAAGGGAACGGGTTGCAGGAGAATTTTTTCTCTGGTTTCTCAGTCTGTTTCCTAGTTCCAGTGTGAAGTTCCTGCAGTTTTCACTGTAAAAAAGAGTTGGAGCTAGTAACCCCCCATATATATGTATGGAGTGGAGTTTGCAACTGAAAAGAATCTTTGTGTTCCCAACAAGCTATTTGAAGGACGGCTTTCACACACACATATCCCTCAGAACTGAGCATGTGGAGAGACGTTCGCTCATCTAGCACAATGTGAACGGGTTGCTGTGTAACTCTTACTCTGCTTTCTCAGTCTGTTTCCTAGTGCCGGTTTGAAGTTCCTGCATTTTTCACTGTAAAACCGATATGGAGGTTGTACCTCCCCATATATGTGTATGGAGTGGTGTTTGCTACTGAAAAGAAACTTTGTGTACCCAACAAGCTAGGTTAAGGACGTCTTTCACACACATTTATTTTTCAGAAATGAGCATGTGGAGAGAAATTCGTTCTTCTAGCACAAAGGAACGGGTTACAGGTGCAAATTTTACTCTGGTTTCTCAGTCTGTTTCCTAGTGCCGGTTTGAAGTTCCTGCAGTTTTCACTGTAAAACCGAGTTGGAACTTATACCTCCACCATATATATATATGGAGTGTAGTTGGCAACTGAAAAGAATCTTTGTGTTCACAACAAGCTAGTTGAAGGACGGATTTGACACACAAATATCTCTCAGAACTTAGCATGTGGAGAGACGTTCGTTCTACTAGCACAAAGGGAAAACTTTGCAGTGGTAACTGTTATTCTGGTTTCTCAGTCTGTTTCCTAGTGCACGTTTGAATTTCCTGCAGTTTTCACTGTAAAACCGAGTTCGAACTAGTAACTACCCTTATATTTGTATGGAGTGGAGTTTGCTACTGAAAAGAAACTTTGTGTTCCCAACAAGCTGGGTGAAAGACGGCTTTCACACACACTTATTTCTCAGAACCTAGCATGTGGAGAGTTGTTCATTCTTCTAGTACAAAGGGAAAGGGTTGCAGGAGAAATTTTGCTCTGGTTTCTCAGTCTGTTTCCTAGTGCCGGTTTGAAGTTCCTGCAGTTTTCACTGTAAAACCGATTTGGAGCTATTACCATTCCATATATATGTATGGAGTGGAGTTTGCAACTTAAAAGAAACTTTGTGTTCCCAACAAGCTAGGTGAAGGACGTCTTTCACAAATATTTATCTCTCAGAACTGAGCACGTGGAGAGAAGTTTGTTCTTCTAGCACAAAGGGAACGGGTAACAAGAGAAACCTTTACTCTGGTTTCTCAGTCTGTTTCCTAGTACCGGGTTAAAGTTCCTGCAGTTTTCACTGTAAAACCGAATTAGACCTAGTAACTCCCCATATATAATTGTATGGAATGGAGTTTGCAACTGAAAAGAATCTTTGTGTTCCCAACAAGCTAGTTGAAGGACGGCTTTCACACTCAATTATCTCTCAGAACTGAGCATGTGGACAGACGTTCTTTCATCTATCACAAAGGGAATGTGTTGCAGTAGAAACTTTTACACCGGTTTCTCAGTCTGTTTCCTCGTGTCGGATAGAAGTTCCTGCAATTTTCACTGTAAAAATGAGTTGGTGCTAGTACCTCCACATATATATTGATGGATTGGGGTTTGCAACTGAAAAGAAAATTTGTGTTCCCAACAAGCTATGTGAAGGACGGCGTTCACACACACTTATCTCTCAGAACTGAGCATCTGGAGAGACGTTCGTTCATCTAGAATACAGAACGGGTTGTAGGGGTAAGTGTTACTCTGGTTTCTCACTCTGTTTCCTAGTGCCGGTTTGAAGTTCCTGCAATTTACAATGTGAAACCGAGTTGGAGCTATTACCCCCCCATATATATGTATGGAGTGGAATTTGAAACTGAAATAAACTTTGTGTTCCCAACATGCTAGGTGAAGGACGTCTTTCAAACACACTTATCTCTCAGAAATGAGCATGTGGACAGACGTTCGTTCTGCTTGCACAATGGGAACGGGTTGCAGGTGTAACTGTTACTCTGGTTTCTCAGTCTGTTTCCTAGTGCCGGTTTGAATTTCCTGCAGTTTTCACTGTAAAACAGAGTTGGAGCTACTACCTCCCCATATATATGTATGGAGTGGAGTTTGCAACTGAAAAGAATCTTTGTGTTACTACAAGCTAGTTGAAGGACGGCTTTAACACACACTTTTCTCTAAGAAATGAGCATGTGGAGAGACGTACGTTCATCTAGCACAAAGGGAACGGTTTGCAGGTTTAACTGTTACTCTGGTTTCTCAGTCTGTTTCCTAGTGCCGGTTAGAAGTACCTGCAGTTTTCACTGTAAAACCGAGTTTGACCTAGTAACCCCCATATATTTTTATGGAGTGGAGTTTGCAACTCAAAAGAATCTTTGTGTTCCCAACAAGCTAGTTGAAGGACGGCTTTCACACACACATATCTCTCAGAAATGAGCATGAGGAGAGACGATCTTTCATCTAGCACAAAGGGAACGGGTTACAGGAGAAACTTTTACTGTGGTTTCTCAGTCTGTTTACTAGTGCCGGTCTGAATTTCCTGCAGTTTTCACTGTAAAACAGAGTTGGAGGTACTACCTCCCCATATATATGTATGGAGTGGAGTTGGCAACTGAAAAGTATCTTCCTGTTCCCAACAAGCTATGTTTAAAATGGCTTTCACACACACTTATCTCTCAGAACTGAGCATGTGGAGAGGCGTTCGTTCTTCTAGAACAAAGGGAACGGGTTATAGGAGTAACTTTTTCGCTGGTTTCTCAGTCTGTTTCCAAGTGCCGGTTTGAAGTTCCTGCAGTTTTCACTGTAAAACCGAGTTTGACCTAGTAACTGCCCATATATTTGTATGGAGTGGAGTTTTCAACTGAAAAGAATCTTTGTGTTACTACAAGCTAGTTGAAGGACGGCTTTAACACACATATTTCTCTCAGAACTGAGCATGTGGAGAGACGTTCATTCATATAGCACTTTTGGAAAGGTTTGCAGTGTTAAATGTTACTCTGGTTTCTCAGTCTGTTTCCTAGTGCCGGTCTGAATTTCCTGCAGTTTTCACTGTAAAACAGAGTTGGATCTACTACCTCCCAATATATATGTATGGAGTGGAGTTTGCAACTAAGAAGAATCTTCCTGTTCCCAACAAGCTATGTTAAAAACGGCTTTCACACACACTTATCTCTCAGAAATGAGTATGTGGAGAGACGTTCGTTCACCTAGCACAAAGGGAACGGTTTGCAGGGTTAAGTGTTACTCTGGTTTCTCAGTCTGTTTCCTAGTGCCGGTTTGAAGTTCCTGCAGTTTTCACTGTAAAACCGAGTTTGACCTAGTAACCCCCATATATTTGTATGGAGTGGAATTTTCAACTGAAAAGGATTTTTGTGTTCCCAACAAGCTAGGTGAAGGACGGCTTTCACACACACTTATCTCTCACAACTGAGCATGAGGAGAAACGTTCTTTCATCTAGCACAAACAGATTGTGTTGCAGTAGAACATTTTACTCTGGATTCTCAGTCTGTTTCCTAGTGGTGGTTTGAAGTTCCTGCATTTTTCACTGTAAAACCGAGTTGGAGCTTGTACCTCTCCATATATATGTGTAAATTGGAGTTTGCAACTGAAAAGAAACTTTGTGTTCCCAACAAGCTAGTTGAAGGACGGCTTTCACACAAACATATCTCTCAGAACTGAGCATTTGGAGAGACGTTCGTTCATCTAGATCAAATGGAAAGAGTTGCAGTGGTAACTGTTACTCTGGTTTCTCAGTCTGTTTCCTACTGCCGGTTTGAAGTTCCTGCAGTTTTCACTGTAAAACCGAGTTTGAGCTAGTAACTACCCATATATTTGTATGGATTGGAGATTGCAACTGAAAAGAAACTTTGTGTTCCCAAAAAGCTGGGTGAAGTACGGCTTTCACACACACTTATCACTCAGAACCAAGCATTTGGAGAGAAGTTCGTTCTTCTAGCACAAATGGAACGGTTTTCAGGAGAAATTTTACTCTGGTTTCTCAGTCTGTTTCCTAGTGCCGGTTTGATGTTCCTGCAGTTTTCACTGTAAAATCGTGTTGGAGCTAGTTCCTCCCCATATATATGTATGGAGTGGAGTTTGCAACTGAAAAGAAACTTTGTGTTCCCAACAAGCTAGTTGAAGGACGTCTTTCACACACATATTTATCTCTCAGAACTGAGCATGTGGAGAGAATTTTGTTCTTCTAGCAAAAAGGGAACGGGTGACAGGAGAAAATATTCTCCGGTTTCTCAGTCTGTTTCCTGGTGCCGGTTTGAAGTTCCTGCAGTTTTCACTGTAAAACAGAGTTTGACCTAGTAAATACCCATATATTTGTATGGAGTGGAGTTTGCAACAGAAAAGAATCATTGTGTTCCCAACAAGCTAGGTGAATTTTGGATTTCACACACTTATCTCTCAGAACTGAGCATGTGGAGAGATGTTCGTTCATCTAGCACTAAGAACGGGTTGTAGGGGTAACTGTTACTCTCGTTTCTCAGTCTGTTTCTTAGTGCCGGTTTGAAGATCCTGCAGTTTTCAATGTAAAAAAGAGTTGGAGCTAGTACCCCCCCTTATATATGTATGGAGTGGAGTTTGCAACTGAAAAGAATCTTTGTGTTCCCAACATGCTAGGTGAAGGACGTTTTTCACACACACTTATCTCTGAGAACTGAGCATGTGGTGAGACGTTTGTTCATTTATCACAAAGGGAAACGGTTACAGGAGAAGCTTTTACTCTGGTTTCTCAGTGTGTTTCTTAGCGCCGGTTAGATGTTCCTGCAGTTTTCACTGTAAAACCGAGTTGGAGCTAGTAACTCCCCATAAATATGTATGGAGTGATGTTTGCAACTGAAAAGAAACTTTGTGTTCCCAAAAAGCTAGTTGAAGTAAGGTTTTCACACACACTTATCTCTCAGAACAGAGCATGAGGAGAGACGTTCGTTCATCTACCACAAAGGGAAATGGTTGCAGGAAAAACATTTACTCTGGTGTCTCAGTCTTTTTCCTAATGTCGTTTTGAAGTTCCTGCATTTTTCATTGTAAAACCGAGTTGGAGCTACTACCTCCCCATATATATATATGGATTGGGGTTTGCACCTGAAAAGAAATTTTGTGTTCCCAACAAGCTAGGTGAAGGACGGCATTCACACACACTTATCTCTCAGAACTGAGCGTGTAGAGAGACGTTCATTCATCTAGCACAAAGGGAATGCGCTGAAGGAGAATCTTTTACTCTGTTTTCTCAGTCTGTTTCCTAGTGCCTGTTTGATGTTCCTGCGTTTTTCACTGTAAAATCGAGATGGAGCTTTTAACTCCCTTTATATATGTATGTATTGCAGTTTGCAACTGAAAAGAAACCTTGTGTTCCAATGAAGCAAGTTGAAGGAATTCTTTCACACACACTTATCTCTCAGAACTGAGCATGTGGAGAGACGTTCGTTCATCTAGCACAAAGAGAACGGGTTGCAGGTGTTACAGTTACTCTGCTTTCTCAATCTGTTTCCTAGTGCCGGTTTGAAGTTCATGCATTTTTCACTGTAAACACTAGTTGGAGCTTGTAACTCCCTATATATATGTATGGAGTGGGGTATGCAAATGAAAATAAACTTTGTGTTCCCAAGAAGCTAGGTGAAGGACGTCTTTTACACACATTTATCTCTCAGAACCTAACATGTGGAGAGACGTTCGTTCTTCTAGCAAAAATGGAACGGGTTTCAGGAGAAAGTTTTACTCTGGTTTCTCAGTCTGTTTCCTAGTGCCGGTTTGAAGTTCCTGCAGTTTTCACTGTAAAACCGAGTTTGACCTAGTAACTCCCCATATATTTGTATGGAGTGTAGTTTGAAACTGAAAAGAATATTTGTGTTCCCAACAAGATAGATGAATGTCAGCTTTCACACACAATTATCTCTCAGAACTGAGCATGTGGAGAGACCTTCGTTCATCTAGCACAAAAAAGGGTTGTATGGGTAACTGTTACTCTGGTTTCTCAGTCTGTTTTCTAATGCCGGTTTGAAGTTCCTGCAGTTTTCACTGTAAACCCGAGTTGGAGCTAGCATCTCCCCGTATATATGTATGGAGTGGAGTTTGTAACTGAAAAGAAACTTTCTGTTCCCAACATGCTAGGTGAAGGACGGCTTTCACACACACTTATCTCTCAGAACTGAGCATGTGTAGAGACGTTCTTTCATCTAGCATAAAGGGAACAGTTTGCAGAGAAACTTATACTCTGGTTTCTCATTCTTTTTCCTAGTGCCGGATTTAAGTTCCTGCATTTTTCATAGTAAAACCGATTTGGAGCTAGTACCACCCCATATATATGTATTAGCTGGAGTTTGCAACTGAAAAGAAAGTATGTGGTCCCAACACGTTGGTGAAGACGTCTTTCACACACACTTATCTCTTAGAAATGAGCATGTGGAGAGACGTTCATTCATCTAGCACAAAGGAAACGGGTTGCAGGTAAACATTTACTCTGGTTTCTCAGTATGTTTCCTAATGACTGTTGGAAGTCCCTGCAGTTTTCCCTGTAAAACCGAGTTGGAGCTACTACCTGCCCTTATATATGTAAGGAGTGGATTTTGCAACTGAAAAGAAACTTTGTTTTCCAAACATGCTAGGTGAAGTATGGCTTTCACACATACTTTTCTCTCAGAACTGAGCATGTGGAGAGACTTTCGTTCATCTAGCATAAAGGGAACGGTTTGCAGGAGAAACTTTTACTCTGGTTTCTCAGTCTGGTTCCTAGTGCCGATTTGTAGTTCCTGCACTTTTCACTGTAAACACGAGTTGGTGCTAGTACCTCCCCATATATATGTATGGAGTGAAGTTTGCAACTGAAAAGAAATTTTGTGTTCCAAACATGTTGTGTGAATTCGTCTTACACACACTTATCTCTCAGAACTGAGCATGTGGGGAGACGTTCTTTCTTCTTGCACAAAGGGAACGGGTTGCAGGGGTAACTGTTACTCTGGATTCTCAGTCTCTTTCTTAGTGCCTTTTTGAAGTTCCTGCAGTTTTCACTGTAAAACAGACTTGGAGCTTGTACCTCCCCAAATATATGTATCGAGGGGAGTTTGCAACTGAAAAGAAAATTTGAGTTCCCAACAAACTTGGTGAAGTTCGGCTTTCACCCACACATATCTCTCAGAACAGAGCATGTGGAGAGACTTTCATTCTTCTTACACAAAGGGAACGGGTTGCAGGAGAAATTTTCTCTGGTTTCTCAGTCTGTTTCCTAGTTCCGGTGTGAATTTCCTGCAGTTTTCACTGTAAAAAAGAGTTGGAGCTAGTAACCCCCCATATATATGTATGGAGTGGAGTTTGCAACTGAAAAGAATCTTTGTGTTCCCAACAAGCTATTTGAAGGACGGCTTTCACACACACATATCCCTCATAACTGAGCATGTGGAGAGACGTTCGCTCATCTAGCACAATGTGAACGGGTTGCTGTGTAACTCTTACTCTGCTTTCTCAGTCTGTTTCCTAGTGCCGGTTTGAAGTTCCTGCATTTTTCACTGTAAAACCGATATGGAGGTTGTACCTCCCCATATATGTGTATGGAGTGGTGTTTGCTACTGAAAAGAAACTTTGTGTACCCAACAAGCTAGGTTAAGGACGTCTTTCACACACATTTATTTTTCAGAAATGAGCATGTGGAGAGAAGTTCGTTCTTCTAGCACAAAGGAACGGGTTACAGGTGAAAATTTTACTCTGGTTTCTCAGTCTGTTTCCTAGTGCCGGTTTGAAGTTCCTGCAGTTTTCAGTGTAAAACCGAGTTGGAACTTATACCTCCACCATATATATATATGGAGTGTAGTTGGCAACTGAAAAGAATCTTTGTGTTCACAACAAGCTAGTTGAAGGACGGATTTGACACACAAATATCTCTCAGAACTTAGCATGTGGAGAGACGTTCGTTCTACTAGCACAAAGGGAAAACTTTGCAGTGGTAACTGTTATTCTGGTTTCTCAGTCTGTTTCCTAGTGCACGTTTGAATTTCCTGCAGTTTTCACTGTAAAACCGAGTTCGAACTAGTAACTACCCTTATATTTGTATGGAGTGGAGTTTGCTACTGAAAAGAAACTTTGTGTTCCCAACAAGCTGGGTGAAAGACGGCTTTCACACACACTTATTTCTCAGAACCTAGCATGTGGAGAGTTGTTCATTCTTCTAGTACAAAGGGAAAGGGTTGCAGGAGAAATTTTGCTCTGGTTTCTCAGTCTGTTTCCTAGTGCCGGTTTGAAGTTCCTGCAGTTTTCACTGTAAAACCGATTTGGAGCTATTACCATTCCATATATATGTATGGAGTGGAGTTTGCAACTTAAAAGAAACTTTGTGTTCCCAACAAGCTAGGTGAAGGACGTCTTTCACAAATATTTATCTCTCAGAACTGAGCACGTGGAGAGAAGTTTGTTCTTCTAGCACAAAGGGAACGGGTAACAAGAGAAACCTTTACTCTGGTTTCTCAGTCTGTTTCCTAGTACCGGGTTAAAGTTCCTGCAGTTTTCACTGTAAAACCGAATTAGACCTAGTAACTCCCCATATATAATTGTATGGAATGGAGTTTGCAACTGAAAAGAATCTTTGTGTTCCCAACAAGCTAGTTGAAGGACGGCTTTCACACTCAATTATCTCTCAGAACTGAGCATGTGGACAGACGTTCTTTCATCTATCACAAAGGGAATGTGTTGCAGTAGAAACTTTTACACCGGTTTCTCAGTCTGTTTCCTCGTGTCGGATAGAAATTCCTGCAATTTTCACTGTAAAAATGAGTTGGTGCTAGTACCTCCACATATATATTGATGGATTGGGGTTTGCAACTGAAAAGAAAATTTGTGTTCCCAACAAGCTATGTGAAGGACGGCGTTCACACACACTTATCTCTCAGAACTGAGCATCTGGAGAGACGTTCGTTCATCTAGAATACAGAACGGGTTGTAGGGGTATGTGTTACTCTGGTTTCTCACTCTGTTTCCTAGTGCCGGTTTGAAGTTCCTGCAATTTACAATGTGAAACCGAGTTGGAGCTATTACCCCCCCATATATATGTATGGAGTGGAATTTGAAACTGAAATAAACTTTGTGTTCCCAACATGCTAGGTGAAGGACGTCTTCCAAACACACTTATCTCTCAGAAATGAGCATGTGGACAGACGTTCGTTCTGCTTGCACAATGGGAACGGGTTGCAGGTGTAACTGTTACTCTGGTTTCTCAGTCTGTTTCCTAGTGCCGGTTTGAATTTCCTGCAGTTTTCACTGTAAAACAGAGTTGGAGCTACTACCTCCCCATATATATGTATGGAGTGGAGTTTGCAACTGAAAAGAATATTTGTGTTACTACAAGCTAGTTGAAGGACGGCTTTAACACACACTTTTCTCTAAGAAATGAGCATGTGGAGAGACGTACGTTCATCTAGCACAAAGGGAACGGTTTGCAGGTTTAACTGTTACTCTGGTTTCTCAGTCTGTTTCCTAGTGCCGGTTAGAAGTACCTGCAGTTTTCACTGTAAAACCGAGTTTGACCTAGTAACCCCCATATATTTTTATGGAGTGGAGTTTGCAACTCAAAAGAATCTTTGTGTTCCCAACAAGCTAGTTGAAGGACGGCTTTCACACACACATATCTCTCAGAAATGAGCATGAGGAGAGACGATCTTTCATCTAGCACAAAGGGATCCGGTTACAGGAGAAACTTTTACTGTGGTTTCTCAGTCTGTTTACTAGTGCCGGTCTGAATTTCCTGCAGTTTTCACTGTAAAACAGAGTTGGAGGTACTACCTCCCCCTATATATGTATGGAGTGGAGTTGGCAACTGAAAAGTATCTTCCTGTTCCCAACAAGCTATGTTTAAAATGGCTTTCACACACACTTATCTCTCAGAACTGAGCATGTGGAGAGGCGTTCGTTCTTCTAGAACAAAGGGAACGGGTTATAGGAGTAACTTTTTCGCTGGTTTCTCAGTCTGTTTCCAAGAGCCGGTTTGAAGTTCCTGCAGTTTTCACTGTAAAACCGAGTTTGACCTAGTAACTGCCCATATATTTGTATGGAGTGGAGTTTTCAACTGAAAAGAATCTTTGTGTTACTACAAGCTAGTTGAAGGACGGCTTTAACACACATATTTCTCTCAGAACTGAGCATGTGGAGAGACGTTCATTCATCTAGCACTTTTGGAACGGTTTGCAGTGTTAAATGTTACTCTGGTTTTTCAGTCTGTTTCCTAGTGCCGGTCTGAATTTCCTGCAGTTTTCACTGTAAAACAGAGTTGGATCTACTACCTCCCAATATATATGTATGGAGTGGAGTTTGCAACTAAGAAGAATCTTCCTGTTCCCAACAAGCTATGTTAAAAACGGCTTTCACACACACTTATCTCTCAGAAATGAGTATGTGGAGAGACGTTCGTTCACCTAGCACAAAGGGAACGGTTTGCAGGGTTAAGTGTTACTCTGGTTTCTCAGTCTGTTTCCTAGTGCCGGTTTGAAGTTCCTGCAGTTTTCACTGTAAAACCGAGTTTGACCTAGTAACCCCCATATATTTGTATGGAGTGGAATTTTCAACTGAAAAGGATTTTTGTGTTCCCAACAAGCTAGGTGAAGGACGGCTTTCACACACACTTATCTCTCACAACTGAGCATGAGGAGAAACGTTCTTTCATCTAGCACAAACAGATTGTGTTGCAGTAGAACATTTTACTCTGGATTCTCAGTCTGTTTCCTAGTGGTGGTTTGAAGTTCCTGCATTTTTCACTGTAAAACCGAGTTGGAGCTTGTACCTCTCCATATATATGTGTAAATTGGAGTTTGCAACTGAAAAGAAACTTTGTGTTCCCAACAAGCTAGTTGAAGGACGGCTTTCACACAAACATATCTCTCAGAACTGAGCATTTGGAGAGACGTTCGTTCATCTAGATCAAATGGAAAGAGTTGCAGTGGTAACTGTTACTCTGGTTTCTCAGTCTGTTTCCTACTGCCGGTTTGAAATTCCTGCAGTTTTCACTGTAAAACCGAGTTTGAGCTAGTAACTACCCATATATTTGTATGGATTGGAGATTGCAACTGAAAAGAAACTTTGTGTTCCCAAAAAGCTGGGTGAAGTACGGCTTTCACACACACTTATCACTCAGAACCAAGCATTTGGAGAGAAGTTCGTTCTTCTAGCACAAATGGAACGGTTTTCAGGAGAAATTTTACTCTGGTTTCTCAGTCTGTTTCCTAGTGCCGGTTTGATGTTCCTGCAGTTTTCACTGTAAAATCGTGTTGGAGCTAGTTCCTCCCCATATATATGTATGGAGTGGAGTTTGCAACTGAAAAGAAACTTTGTGTTCCCAACAAGCTAGTTGAAGGACGTCTTTCACACACATATTTATCTCTCAGAACTGAGCATGTGGAGAGAATTTTGTTCTTCTAGCAAAAAGGGAACGGGTGACAGGAGAAAATATTCTCCGGTTTCTCAGTCTGTTTCCTGGTGCCGGTTTGAAGTTCCTGCAGTTTTCACTGTAAAACAGAGTTTGACCTAGTAAATACCCATATATTTGTATGGAGTGGAGTTTGCAACAGAAAAGAATCATTGTGTTCCCAACAAGCTAGGTGAATTTTGGATTTCACACACTTATCTCTCAGAACTGAGCATGTGGAGAGATGTTCGTTCATCTAGCACTAAGAACGGGTTGTAGGGGTAACTGTTACTCTCGTTTCTCAGTCTGTTTCTTAGTGCCGGTTTGAAGATCCTGCAGTTTTCAATGTAAAAAAGAGTTGGAGCTAGTACCCCCCCTTATATATGTATGGAGTGGAGTTTGCAACTGAAAAGAATCTTTGTGTTCCCAACATGCTAGGTGAAGGACGTTTTTCACACACACTTATCTCTGAGAACTGAGCATGTGGTGAGACGTTTGTTCATTTATCACAAAGGGAAACGGTTACAGGAGAAGCTTTTACTCTGGTTTCTCAGTGTGTTTCTTAGCGCCGGTTAGATGTTCCTGCAGTTTTCACTGTAAAACCGAGTTGGAGCTAGTAACTCCCCATAAATATGTATGGAGTGATGTTTGCAACTGAAAAGAAACTTTGTGTTCCCAAAAAGCTAGTTGAAGTAAGGTTTTCACACACACTTATCTCTCAGAACAGAGCATGAGGAGAGACGTTCGTTCATCTACCACAAAGGGAAATGGTTGCAGGAAAAACTTTTACTCTGGTGTCTCAGTCTTTTTCCTAATGTCGTTTTGAAGTTCCTGCAGTTTTCATTGTAAAACCGAGTTGGAGCTACTACCTCCCCATATATATATATGGATTGGGGTTTGCACCTGAAAAGAAATTTTGTGTTCCCAACAAGCTAGGTGAAGGACGGCTTTCACACACACTTATCTCTCAGAAGTGAGCATGTGGACAGACATTCGTTCTTCTTGCACAAAGGGAACACGTTGCAGTGGTAACTGTTATTCTTGTTTCTCAGTGTGTTTCCTAGTGCCGGTTTGAAGTTCCTGCAGTTTTCACTGTAAAACCGAGTTGGATCTAGTACCTCCCATATATATGTATGGAGTGGAGTTTGCAACTGAAAAGAAATTTTCTGTTCCAAACAAGCTAGGTGAAGGACGGCTTTCACACACACTTATCTCTCAGAACTGAGCATGTGGAGAAATGTTCTTTCATCTAGCACAAGGGGAAAGGGTTTCAGGAGAAACTTTTAATCTGGTTTCTCATTCTGTTTCCTAGTGCCAGTTTGAAGTTCCTGCAGTTTTCACTGTAAAACCGAGTTGGAGATAGTACCTCCCTATATATATTTATGGAGTGGAGTTTTCACCTGAAAAGGAACTTTGCGTTCCCAACAAGGTAGGTGAAGGCGGCTTTCACACACAATAATCTCTCAGAACTGAGCATGTGGAGAGACGTTCGTTCATCTAGCACAAAGATACGGATGCAGGAGAAACCTTTACTCTGGTTTCTCAGTCTGTTTCCTAGTGCCGGTTTGAAGTTCCTGCAATTTTCACTGTAAAACCGAGGTGGAGCTAGTAACTACCCATATATATGTATGGAGTGGAGTTTGCAACTGAAAAGAACTTTGTGTTCCGAACAAGCTAGGTGAAGAACGGCTTTCACAGACAATTATCTCTCAGAACTGAGCATGTGGAGAGACGTTCGTTCATCTAGAACAAAGTGAACGGGTTGCAGGTTTACTGTTACTCTGGTTTCTCTGTCTCTTTCCTAGTGCCTGTTTGAAGTTCCTGCAGTTTTCACTCTAAAACCGAGTTGGAGCTAGTACCTCCCCATATATATGTATGGAGTGGAGTTTGCAACTGAAAGAAACTTTGTGTTCCCAACAAGCTAGGTGAAGGACGGCTTTCACACACACTTATCTCTCAGAACTGAACATGTGGAGAGACATTCGTTCTTCTAGCACAAAAGGAATGCGTTGCGGTGGTAACTTTTACTGTTGTTTCTCAGTGTGTTTCCTAGTGCCGGTATGAAGTTCCTGCAGTTTTCACCGTAAAACCGATTTGGAGCTAGTACCTCCCAATATATATGTATGGAGTATAGTTTGCAACTGAAAAGAAACTTTGTGTTCCCAACAAGCTATTAGAATGACGGCTTTCACACACAATTATATCTCGGATCTGAGCATGTGGTGAGACGTTCGTTCATCTAGCACAATGGGAAAAGATTACAGGAGAATCTTTTACTCTGGTTTCTCAGTCTGTTTCTTTGTGCCGGTTAATATTTCCTACAGTTTTCATGGTAAAACCAAGTTGGAGCTAGTACCTCCCCATATATATGTATGGAGTGGTGTTTGCAACTGAAAAGAAACTTTGTGTTCCCAACAAGCTATGTGAATTTCGGCTTTCACACACAAATATCCCTCAGAACTGAGCATGTGGAGAGACGTTCGTTCTTCTAGCACAAAGGGAACGGTTTACAGGAGAAAGTTTTTCTCTGGTTTCTCAGTTTGTTTCCTAGTGCCGGTTTGAAGTTCCTGCATTTTTCACTGTAAAACACAGTAGAAGCTAGTACCTCCCCATATATATATATGGAGTGGAGTTTGCAACTGAAAAGAATCTTTGTGTTCCCAAGAAGTTATGTGAAGGACGGCTTTCACACACAATTATCTCTCAGAACTGAGCATGTGCTGAGACGTTCGTTCATCTAGCACAAAGGGAAAAGATTACAGGAGAATCTTTTACTCTGTTTTCTCAGACTGTTTCTTTGTGCCGGTTAATATTTCCTGCAGTTTTCACTGTAAAACCAAGTTGGAGCTAGTACCTCCCCATATATATGTATGGAGTGGTGTTTGCCACTGAAAAGAAACTTTGTGTTCCCAACAAGTTATGTGAAGTAAGGCTTTCACACACAATTATCCCTCAGAAATGAGCATGTGGAGAGACGTTCGTTCTCCTAGCACAATTTAACAGGTTGAAGGTGAAATTTTTACTCTTGTTTCTCAGTCTGTTACCTACTGCCGGTTTTAAGTTCCTCCAGTTTTCACTGTAAAACCGAGGAGAAGCTAGTACCTCCCCATATATATGTATGGATTGGAGTTTGCAACTTAAAAGAAACTTTGTGTTCACAACAAGGTAGGTGAAGGACGGCTTTCACACACATTTATCTCTCAGAACTTAGCTTGTGAAGAGACCTTCTTTCATCTATCACAAAGGGAACGGGTTGCAGGAGAAACATTTAATATGGTTTCTCAGTCGTTTTCCTAGAGCAGGTTTGAAGTTCCTGTAGTTTTTTCTTTAAAACACTGTTGGAGCTAGTACCTCCCCATATATATGTATTTGGTGGAGTTTGCTACTGGAAAGAAACTTTGTGTTCCCAACATGGTAGGTGAAGGACAGCTTTCACACACACTTATCTCTCAGAACTGAGCATGTGGTGAAACGTTCGTTCATGTAGCACAAAGGGAACGGGTGGCTGGATAAATTTTACTCTGGTTTCTCAGTCTGTTTCCTAGTGCCGGTTTGAAGTTCCTGCAGTTTTTACTGTAAAATAGAGTTGGAGCTAGTAACTCCCCACATATATGTATTGGGAGGAGTTTGCAACAGAAAAGAAACTTTGTGTTCCCAACATGGTAGGTGAAGGACGGCTTTCACACACACTTAGCTCTCAGAACTGAGCATGTGGTGAGACGTTTTTCATCTAGCACAAGGGGAACGGGTTGCAGGAGAAACTATTAATCTGGTTTCTCTGTCTGTTTCCTAGAGCCGGTTTGAAGTTCCTGCAGTTTTAAGTGTAAAATAGAGTTGGAGCTAGGACCACCCTATATATATGTATGGAGTGGAGTTTGCAACTGAAAATAAACTTTGTGTTCCCAACAAGGTAGGTGAAGGACGGCTTTCTCACACACTTATCTCTCAGAACCTAACATGTGGAGAGACGTTCGTTCTTCTAGCACAAAGGGAACACTTTGCAGTGGTAACTGTTACTCTGGTTTCTCAGTCTGTTTCCTAGTGCAGGTTTGAATTTCCTGCAGTTTTCACTGTAAAACCGAGTTCGACCTAGTAACTACCCTTATATTAGTATGGAGTGGAGTTTGCTACTGAAAAGAAACTTTGTGTTCCCAACAAGCTGGGTGAAAGACGGCTTCACACACACTTATTTCTCAGAACCTAGCATGTGGAGAGTTGTTCATTCTCTAGTACAAAGGGAACGGGTTGCAGGAGAAACTTACACTCTGGTTTCTCAGTCTGTTTCCTAGTGCTGGTTTGAAGTTCCTGCAGTTTTCACAGTAAAACAGATTTGGAGCTATTACCTTTCCATATATATGTATGGAGTGGAGTTTGCAACTTAAAAGAAACTTTGTGTTCCCTACAAGCTAGGAGAAGGACGTCTTTCACACATATTTATCTCTCAGAACTGAGCATGTGGAGAGACGTTCGTTCTTCTAGCACAAAGGGAACGGTTTACAGGAGAAAGTTTTTCTCTGGTTTCTCAGTTTGTTTCCTAGTGCCGGTTTGAAGTTCGTGCAGTTTTCACTGTAAAACCCAGTAGAAGATAGTACCTCCCCATATATATATATGGAGTGGAGTTTGCAACTGAAAAGAATTTTTGTGTTCCCAACAAGCTAGGTGAAGTATGGATTTCACACACTTATCTCTCAGAACTGAGCATGTGGAGAGATGTTCGTTCATCTAGCACTAAGAACGGGTTGTAGGGGTAACTGCTACTCTCGTTTCTCAGTCTGTTTCTTAGTGCCGGTTTGAAGTTCCTGCAGTTTTCAATGTAAAAACGAGTTGGAGCTAATACCCCCCCATATATATGTATGGAGTGGAGTTTGCAACTGAAAAGAATCTTTGTGTTCCCAACATGCTAGGTGAAGGACGTTTTTCACACACACTTATCTCTGAGAACTGAGCATGTGGTGAGACGATTGTTCAATTATCACAAAGGGAAACTGTTACAGGAGAATCTTTTAATCTGGTTTCTCAGTCTGTTTCTTAGCGCCGGTTAGATGTTCCTGCAGTTTTCACTGTAAAACCGAGTTGGAGCTTGTAACTCCCCATATATATGTATGGAGTGATGTTTGCAACTGAAAAGAAACTTTGTGTTCCCAAAAAGCTAGTTGAAGTAAGGCTTTCACACACACTTATCTCTCAGAACTGAGCATGTGGAGAGACGTTCGTTCGTCTAGCACAAAGGGAAAGGGTTGCAGGAGAAACTTTTACTCTGGTTTCTCATTCTGTTTCCTAGGCCCGGAATGAAGTTCCTGCAGTTTTCACTGTAAAACCGAGGTGGATCTAGTACCTCCCATATATATGTATGGAGTGGAGTTTGCAACTGAAAAGAAACTTTGTGTTCCAAAAAAGCTAGGTGAAGGACAGCTTTCACACACATTTTTCTCTCAGAACTGAGCATGAGGAGAGACGTTCGTTCATCTAGCACAAAGGGAAATGGTTGCAGGAAAAACTTTTACTCTGGTTTCTCAGTCTTTTTCCTAATGTCGTTTTGAAGTTCCTGCAGTTTTCATTGTAAAACCGAGTTGGAGCTACTACCTCCCCATATATATATATGGATTGGGGTTTGCATCTGAAAAGAAAATTTGTGATCCCAACAAGCTAGGTGAAGGACGGCTTTCACACACACTTATCTCTCAGAACTGAGCATGTGGACAGACATTCGTTCTTCTAGCACAAAAGGAACGCGTTGCAGTGGTAACTGTTATTCTTCTTTCTCAGTGTGTTTCCTAGTGCCGGTTTGAAGTTCCTGCAGTTTTCACTGTAAAACGGAGTTGGATCTAGTACCTCCCCATATATATGTATGGAGTGGAGTTTGCAACTGAAAAGAAACTTTGTGTTCCAAACAAGCTAGGTGAAGGACAGCTTTCACACACACTTATCTCTCAGATCTGAGCATGTGGAGAGACTTTCTTTCATCTAGCACAAGGGGAAAGGGTTTCAGGAGAAACTTTTAATCTGGTTTCTCATTCTGTTTCCTAGTGCCAGTTTGAAGTTCCTGCAGTTTTCACTGTAAAACCGAGTTGGAGATAGTACCTCCCTATATATATGTATGGAGTGGAGATTTCACCTGAAAAGAAACTTTGTGTTTCCAACAAGATAGGTGAAGGCGGCTTTCACACACAATAATCTCTCAGAACTGAGCATGTGGAGAGACGTTCTTTAATCTAGCACAAAGGATACGGATGCAGGAGAAACCTTTACTCAGGTTTCTCAGTCTGTTTCCTAGTGCCGGTTTGAAGTTCCTGCAGTTTTCACTTTAAAACACTTTGGAGCTAGTACCTCCCCATATATATGTATTGGGTGGATTTTGGTACTGAAAAGAAACTTTGTTTTCCCAACATGGTAGGTGAAGTACGGCTTTCACACACACTTATCTCTCAGAACTGAGCATGTGGTGAGACGTTCGTTCATGTAGCACAAAGGGAACGGGTGGCTGGAGAAATTTTACTCTGGTTTCTCAGTCTGTTTCCTAGTGCCGGTTTGAAGTTCCTGCAGCTTTTACTGTAAAATAGATTTGGAGCTAGTAACTCCTCACATATATGTATTGGGAGGAGTTTGCAACTGAAAAGAAACTTTGTGTTCCCAACATGGTAGGTGAAGGACGGCTTTCTCACACACACTTATCTCTCAGAATCTAACATGTGGAGAGACGTTCGTTTTCTAGAACAAATGGAACGGGTTGCTGGAGAAATTTTACTCTGGTTTCTCAGTCTGTTTCCTTGTGCTGGTTTGAAATTCCTGCAGATTTCACTGTAAAACGGAGTTGGAGCTAGTACCTCCCCATATTTATGTATGGATTGCAGTTTGCTACTGAAAAGAAACTTTGTGTTCTGAACAAGCTAGTTGAAGGACGGATTTCACACACACTTATCTCTCAGAAATGAGTATGTGGAGAGACTTTCGTTCATCTAGCCCAAAGAGAACCGGATGCAGGAGAAAATTTTACTCTCCTTTCTCAGTCTGTTTCCTAGTGCGTGTTTGAAGTTCCTGCAGTTTTCAATGTAAAACAGAGTTGGAGCTAACCTCCCCATGTATATGTATGGAGTGGAGTTTGCAACTGAAAAGAAACTTTGTTTTCCCAACAAGCTAGGTGAAGGACGGCTTTCACACACAATAATCTCTCAGAACTAAGCATGTGGAGAGACGTTCTTTCATCTAGCACAAAGGGAACTGGTTGCAGGAGAAAGTTTTACTCTGGTTTCTCAGTCTGTTTCCTAGTGCCTTTTTGATGTTCCAGCAGTTTTCACTGAAAAACCGAGTTGGACCTAATTCCTCCCCATATATATTAATAGAGTGGATTTTGCAACTGAATAGAAACTTTGTGTTCCCAACAAGCTAGGTGAAGGACGGCTTTCACACACAATTATCTCTCAGAACTGAGCATGTGGAGAGACTTTCGTTCATCCAGCACAAAAGGAATGGTTTTCAGGAGAACTATTACTTGGTTTCTCAGTCTGTTTCCTTTTGCCGGTTTGAAGTTCCTGCTGTTTTCACTGTAAAACCGTGTTTGACCTTGTAACTGCCCATATATTTGTATGGAGTGGAGTTTGCAACTGAAAAGAATCTTTGTGTTACTACAAGCTAGTTGAAGGACGGCTTTAACACACAATTTTCTCTCAGAACTGAGCATGTGGAGAGTCGTTCGTTCATCTAGCACAAAGGATACGGATGCAGGAGAAACCTTTACTCTGGTTTCTCAGTCTGTTTCCTAGTGCCGGTTTGAAGTTCCTGCAATTTTCACTGTAAAACCGAGGTGGAGCTAGTAACTACCCATATATATGTATGGAGTGGAGTTTGCAACTGAAAAGAACTTTGTGTTCCGAACAAGCTAGGTGAAGGACGGCTTTCTCAGACAATTATCTCTCGGAACTGAGCATGTTGAGAGATGTTCGTTCATCTAGAACAAAGTGAACGGGTTGCAGGTTTACTGTTACTCTGGTTTCTCAGTCTCTTTCCTAGTGCCTGTTTGAAGTTCCTGCTGTTTTCACTGTAAAAGCGAGTAGGAGCTAGTACCTCCCCTTATATATGTATGGAGTGGAGTTTGCAACTGAAATGAAACTTTGTGTTCCCAACAAGCTAGGTGAAGGACGGCTTTCACACACACTTATCTCTCAGAACTGAACATGTGGAGAGACATTCGTTCTTCTAGCACAAAAGGAATGCGTTGCAGTGGTAACTGTTACTGTTGTTTCTCAGTGTGTTTCCTAGTGCCGGTTTGAGGTTCCTGCAGTTTTCACCGTAAAACCGATTTGGAGCTAGTACCTCCCAATATATATGTATGGAGTCTAGTTTGCAACTGAAAAGAAACTTTGTGTTCCCAACAAGCTAGGAGAAGGACGGCTTTCACACACAATTATCTCTCAGAACTGTGCATGTGGTGAGACGTTCGTACATCTAGCACAATGGGAAAAGATTACAGGAGAATCTTTTTCTCTGGTTTCTCAGTCTGTTTCTTTGTGCCGGTTAATATTTCCTACAGTTTTCATGGTAAAACCAAGTTGGAGCTAGTACCTCCCCATATATATGTATGGAGTGGTGTTTGCAACTGAAAAGAAACTTTGTGTTCCCAACAAGCTATGTGAATTTCGGCTTTCACACACAAATATCCCTCAGAAATGAGCAAGTGGAGGGACGTTCGTTCTTCTAGCACAAAGGGAACGGTTTACAGGAGAAAGTTTTTCTCTGGTTTCTCAGTTTGTTTCCTAGTGCCGGTCTGAAGTTCCTGCAGTTTTCACTGTAAAACACAGTAGAAGCTAGTACCTCCCCATATATATATATGGAGTGGAGTTTGCAACTGAAAAGTATCTTTGTGTTCCCAAAAAGCTAGGTGAAGGACGGCTTTCACACACAATTATCTCTCACAACTGACCATGTGCTGAGACGTTCATTCATCTAGCACAAATGGAAAAGATTACAGGAGAAACTTTTACTCTGTTTTCTCAGACTGTTTCTTTGTGCCGGTTAATATTTCCTGCAGTTTTCACTGTGAAACCAAGTTGGAGCTAGTACCTCCCCATATATATGTATGGAGTGGTGTTTGCAACTGAAAAGAAACTTTGTGTTCCCAACAAGTTAGGTGAAGTACGGCTTTCACACACAATTATCCCTCAGAAATGAGCATGTGGAGAGACGTTCGTTCTCCTAGCACAATTTAACAGGTTGAAGGTGAAATTTTTACTCTGGTTTCTCAGTCTGATACCTAGTGCCGGTTTTAAGTTCCTCCAGTTTTCACTGTAAAACCGAGGAGAAGCTAGTACCTCCCCATATATATGTATGGAGTGGAGTTTGCAACTTAAAAGAAACTTTGTGTTCACAACAAGGTAGGTGAAGGACGGCTTTCACACACAATTATCTCTCAGAATCTAACATGTGGAGAGACGTTCGTTTTCTTGAACAAATGGAACGGGTTGCTGGAGAAATTTTACTCTGGTTTCTCATTCTGTTTCCTAGTGCTGGTTTGAAATTCCTGCAGTTTTCACTGTAAAATTGAGTTGGACCTAATTCTTTCCCATATAAATTAATAGAGTGGAGTTTGCAACTGGAAAGGAACTTTGTGTTCCCAACAAGCTAGGTGAAGTTCGGCTTTCACACACAAATATCCCTCAGAACTGAGCATGTGGAGAGACGTTCGTTCATCTAGCACAAAGGGAACTTGTTGCAGGAGAAATTTTACTCTCCTTTCTCAGTCTGTTTACTAGTGCGGATTTGAAGTTCCTGCAGATTTCACTGTAAAACGGAGTTGGAGCTAGTACCTCCCCATATTTATGTATGGATTGCTGTTTGCAACTGAAAAGAAACTTTGTGTTCTAAACAAGCTAGTTGAAGGACGGATTTCACACACACTTATCTCTCAGAACTGAGTATGTGGAGAGACGTTCGTTCATTTGGCACAAAGAGAACCGGATGCAGGGGAAAATTTTACTCTCCTTTCTCAGTCTGTTTCCTAGTGCGGGTTTGAAGTTCCTGCAGTTTTCAATGTAAAACACATTTGGAGCTAATCTCCCCATGTATATGTATGGAGTGGAGTTTGCAACTGAAAAGAAACTTTGTTTTCTCAACAAGCTAGGTGAAGGACGGCTTTCACACACAATAATCTCTCAGAACTAAGCATGTGGAGAGACGTTCTTTCATCTAGCACAAAGGGAACGGGTTGCAGGAGAAACTTTTACTCTGGTTTCTCAGTCTGTTTCCTAGTGCCTTTTTGATGTTCCAGCAGTTTTCACTGAAAAACCGAGTTGGACCTAATTAGTCCCCATATATATTAATAGAGTGGATTTTGCAACCTAATAGAAACTTTGTGTTCCCAACAAGCTAGGTGAAGGACGGCTTTCACACACAATTATCTCTCAGAACTGAGCATGTGGAGAGACTTTCGTTCATCCAGCACAAAGGGAATGGTTTGCAGGAGAACTATTACTTGGTTTCTCAGTCTGTTTCCTTTTGCCGGTTTGAAGTTCCTGCTGTTTTCACTGTAAAACCGTGTTTGACCTTGTAACTGCCCATATATTTGTATGGAGTGGAGTTTGCAACTGAAAAGAATCTTTGTGTTACTACAAGCTAGTTGAAGGACGGCTTTAACACACAATTTTCTCTCAGAACTGAGCATGTGGAGAGTCGTTCGTTCATCTAGCACAAAGGATACGGATGCAGGAGAAACCTTTACTCTGGTTTCTCAGTCTGTTTCCTAGTGCCGGTTTGAAGTTCCTGCAATTTTCACTGTAAAACCGAGGTGGAGCTAGTAACTACCCATATATATGTATGGAGTGGAGTTTGCAACTGAAAAGAACTTTGTGTTCCGAACAAGCTAGGTGAAGGACGGCTTTCACAGACAATTATCTCTCAGAACTGAGCATGTTGAGAGACGTTCGTTCATCTAGAACAAAGTGAACGGGTTGCAGGTTTACTGTTACTCTGGTTTCTCAGTCTCTTTCCTCTTGCCTTTTTGAAGTTCCTGCTGTTTTCACTGTAAAAGCGAGTAGGAGCTAGTACCTCCCCTTATATATGTATGGAGTGGAGTTTGCAACTGAAATGAAACTTTGTGTTCCCAACAAGCTAGGTGAAGGACGGCTTTCACACACACTTATCTCTCAGAACTGAACATGTGGAGAGACATTCGTTCTTCTAGCACAAAAGGAATGCGTTGCAGTGGTAACTGTTACTGTTGTTTCTCAGTGTGTTTCCTAGTGCCGGTTTGAGGTTCCTGCAGTTTTCACCGTAAAACCGATTTGGAGCTAGTACCTCCCAATATATATGTATGGAGTCTAGTTTGCAACTGAAAAGAAACTTTTTGTTCCCAACAAGCTAGGAGAAGGACGGCTTTCACACACAATTATCTCTCAGAACTGTGCATGTGGTGAGACGTTCGTTCATCTAGCACAATGGGAAAAGATTACAGGAGAATCTTTTTCTCTGGTTTCTCAGTCTGTTTCTTTGTGCCGGTTAATATTTCCTACAGTTTTCATGGTAAAACCAAGTTGGAGCTAGTACCTCCCCATATATATGTATGGAGTGGTGTTTGCAACTGAAAAGAAACTTTGTGTTCCCAACAAGCTATGTGAATTTCGGCTTTCACACACAAATATCCCTCAGAACTGAGCATGTGGAGAGACTTTCGTTCTTGTAGCACAAAGGGAACGGTTTACAGGAGAAAGTTTTTCTCTGGTTTCTCAGTTTGTTTCCTAGTGCCGGTTTGAAGTTCCTGCAGTTTTCACTGTAAAACACAGTAGAAGCTAGTACCTCCCCATATATATATATGGAGTGGAGTTTGCAACTGAAAAGTATCTTTGTGTTCCCAACAAGCTAGGTGAAGGACGGCTTTCACACACAATTATCTCTCACAACTGACCATGTGCTGAGACATTCATTCATCTAGCACAAAGGGAAAAGATTACAGGGAAACTTTTACTCTGTTTTCTCAGACTGTTTCTTTGTGCCGGTTAATATTTCCTGCAGTTTTCACTGTGAAACCAAGTTGGAGCTAGTACCTCCCCATATATATGTATGGAGTGGTGTTTGCAACTGAAAAGAATCTTTGTGT